>NC_091990.1:43537572-43844346 GCF_044704955.1 Pristiophorus japonicus
GTAATTGCCACAGTCTGCTTTGTTGCTCTTGTTCTTGTAGAGGGAAACTATCATAGCATCACAAAAGTCTTGTGGCATGACTTCCTCTTCCCAAATACTGGTTATTATGTCATGAAAGGCCTCGAGAGTTGCTGGGCCTACTGCCTTGTAGATTTTGGCAGGGATTCCATCCTTTCCTGTACTCATCTGGTTGATGGTTTTCTTTACTTCGTCCATGCTGGGAGGAAGATCACAAGAGCCATGCGGGGAGCAGAATGCTGGACAGATCACCGTCTGGTCAGATCCACCCTCCAGCTGCACATTGCTCCACTTCAGCGCAAGCATCCAAAACCGAGCAGAAGTGCCTTCAACACAGCTAGGCTGAAACATCAGTGCTACCGTGAGCAGTTCCAGGATGACCTCGATAACAGGCTGATGTCTCACGGACCGCTCACTGGCAACACCACACAGAAGTGGACAAAGCTCAAACAGATGGTGACAGACTCAGCAAAGACAACTCTTGGACTTAAAAAGAAGGTACATCAAGACTGGTTCGATGAAAACAACGTTGAAATCTGCAAGACGCTGGATGAAAAGAAAAAAGCATATCTAAAATGGCAAAATGACCCTTCCTCAATTTCCAAGAGGGACTGCTACAGATACATGCAGAGCAAAGCACAGAGAGATCTTCGCCAGATGCAAGACAAATGGTGGCAGACGAAAGCAGAGGAAGTGGAATATTATGCTGAAACTCACAATACAAAGATGTTCTTAAGCGCCATCAAGTCAGTCTATGGACCATCAAAAGCCGGCACCACTCCATTCATTTCAGCAGATGGCAGCACTTTGATCAACCCATGGAAAATCAATCCATGAGAAAAAACCATGGCAATGGGGCCGAAATTGCCCACCATCCGAAACAAGACACACCTACCATTTTCGATTTGTTCTGGCCACCCCATTACACTGGGGCGGCCTAACTGTCAAAATTCGGCAGTTCGGGATTTATTATCGAGTGGCGCGGTAGTGGCCTCATCGAGGGAGCGGATGTGGGGATGGGGCGGAGTGGCTGTCACTAGCGGGGCAGAAGGAGGGGCGGGGTGGAATATCCGAAGCTGTCAGTCATCAGCACTGCGCTGATGATGTTATCGCGCTAACGCGTCACAATGTCCCTCTCCTTCAGTTAAAGGGGAGGGCCACTGCGAACTCTGCAGCCACTTTAGTGGCAAACACTGGACCACCAAGGAGGGTTTCAGCCATGTCAGCCGCCTGGCACCCAAGAAGGGGTGTCAGGCTGCCTGTTGGCGGCCCGACCGAACCTGCGGGCATAATTGTCGGCCCGATCTGATAGTTGGCCGACAAAAAAAAAAATCTGGCGGCTGCAGCAATGCCCCTTTAAGGGCGGCCGTGCTGCCATGCCACATAAAGTGTACCGACAGCAATAGCTGTCACGGGCACCGATTGGTAGTGGGGCCACTCCCGCGGGGCAATACCGGAAAAGGGGCAATTTTACGAGGGGGTCCCCGCCGGTCAGTAAGGGGTCGGCGCTTGCACGCCATGGTGGGAAGATGGGCGGAGCGATTCCCTACACCGTTCCAAAAGTAAAGGAGGGCAGTTTCCAAAATGACGGCCCTTCAGCAGAGAGCCGGCGGCCATTACGCGTCGCACCGTGGCCGTCACTTTCAGGCGGCCAGAGGCCTTATTGGAGGGAGTAATTTCAGCCCCAATCACTTCGTTCTTTTCAATAGTTGGAAGGAAATTTCTGCGCATCCAGTATTGGATGTCGGTCAATCAGTCTGACAATTTGGAGGCAGTGGAAGGGTGAACAATAAAAAAATGTTCACCAATATTATCAATTTTAAACCCAAGTTCAACATAACTGTGTATGACTCACCCAAGCACTTTGTAAAGGTCAGTGTGAATCCTCTATCTGGCAGTATCTGTATATGATTATTTGATTAAATATTCAAATCTTAAGTAGACATGATTAAATCTCCAGTTTCAGATTAAAGCTGAAACTCCCTTGTGTCAGGTTAAGGTGTTAGAAGGGTTGAGTTTGACTAAGAGGAGCAATGATTCAGTTAGCAACAAAAACAGACGATACGCAATAAACAGGAAACAAGATCACGATTAACTGGGGCTGCAGCAAGAGCATGCTGCTCTGCATGCCGTGACTGTTCACAGTGCAGACTGAGAATGTGAAGGTAGGTCAGCTTCAGGAATTTAAAACACACAGTTAGAACATAAGAACATAAGAATTAGAAACAGGAGTAGGCCACCTAGCCCCTCGAGCCTGCTCCGCCATTCAAAAAGATCATGGCTGATCTGGCCGTGGACTCAGCCCCACTTACCCGCCCGCTCCCCATAGCCCTTAATTCCCTTATTGGTTAAAAATCTATCTATTTGTGATTTGAATATATTCAATGAGCTAGCCTCAACTGCTTCCTTGGGCAGAGAATTCCACAGATTCACAACCCTCTGGGAGAAGAAATTCCTTCTCAACTCGGTTTTAAATTGGCTCCCCCGTATTTTGAGGCTGTGCCCCCTAGTTCTAGTCTCCCCGACCAGTGGAAACAACCTCTCTGCCTCGATCTTGTCTATCCCTTTCATGATTTTAAATGTTTCAATAAGATCACTCCTCATCCTTCTGAACTCCAACGAGTAAAGACCCAGTCTACTCAATCTATCATCATAAGGTAACCCCCTCATCTCCGGAATCAGCCTAGTGAATCGTCTCTGTAACCCCTCCAAGGCTAGTATATCCTTCCTTAAGTAAGGTGATCAAAACTGCATGCAGTACTCCAGGTGCGGCCTCACCAATACCCTGTACAGTTGCAGCAGGACCTCCATGCTTTTGTACTCAATCCCTCTCGCAATGAAGGCCAACATTCCATTCGCCTTCCTGATTACCTGCTGCACCTGCAAACTAACTTTTTGGGATTCATGCACAAGGACCGCCAGGTCCCTCTGCACCGCAGCATGTTGTAATTTCTCCCCATTCAAATAATATTCCCTTTTACTGTTTTTTTTTCCAAGGTGGATGACCTTCACATTTTCCAACATTGTATTCCATCTGCCAAACCTTAGCCCATTCGCTTAACCTATCTAAATCTCTTTGCAGTCTCTCTGTGTCCTCTACACAACCCGCTTTCCCACTAATCTTTGTGTCATCTGCAAATTTTGTCACACTACACTCTGTCCCCTCTTCCAGGTCATCTATGTATATTGTAAACTGTTGTGGTCCCAGCACCGATCCCTGTGGCACACCACTAACCACCGATTTCCAACCCGAAAAGGACCCATTTATCCCGACTCTCTGCTTTCTGTTAGCCAGCCAATTCTCTATCCGTGTTAATACATTTCCTCTGACTCCGCGTACCTTTATCTTCTACATTAACCTTTTGTGTGGCACCTTATCGAATGCCTTTTGTTAATCTAAATACACCACATCTATCGGTACACCTCTATCCACCATGCTCGTTATATCCTCAAAGAATTCCAGTAAATTAGTTAAACATGATTTCCCCTTCATGAATCCATGTTGCGTCTGCTTGATTGCACTATTCCTATCTAGATGTCCCGCTATTTCTTCCTTAATGATAGCTTCAAGCATTTTCCTCACTACAGATGTTAAACTAACTGGCCTATAGTTACCTGCCTTTTGTCTGCCCCCTTTTTTAAACAGAGGCGTTACATTAGCTGCTTTCCAATCCGCTGGTACCTCCCCAGAGTCCAGAGAATTTTGGTAGATTATAACGAATGCATCTGCTATAACTTCCGCCATCTCTTTTAATATCCTGGGATGCATTTCATCAGGACCGGGGACTTGTCTACCTTGAGTCCCATTAGCCTGTCCAGCACTACCCGCCTCGTGATAGTGATTGTCTCAAGGTCCTCCCTTCCCACATTCCAGTGACCAGCAATTTTTGGCATAGTTTTTGTGTCTTCCACTGTGAAGACCGAAGCAAAATAATTGTTTAAGGTCTCAGCCATTTCTACATTTCCCATTATTAAATCCCCCTTCTCATCTTCTAAGGGACCAACATTTACTTTAGTCACTCTTTTCCGTTTTATATATCGGTAAAAGCTTTTACTGTCTGTTTTTATGTTTTGCACAAGTTTACTTTTGTAATCTATCTTTCCTTTCTTTATTGCTTTCTTAGTCATTCTTTGCTGTCGTTTAAAATTTTCCCAATCTTCTAGTTTCCCACTAACCTTGGCCACCTTATAAGCATTGGTTTTTACTTTGATACTCTCCTTTATTTCCTTGGTTATCCACGGCTGGTTATCCCTTCTCTTACCGTCCTTCTTCTTCACTGGAATATATTTTTGTTGAGCACTATGAAAGAGTTCCTGAAAAGTCCTCCACTGTTCCTCAATTGTGCCACCGTTTAGTCTGTGTTCCCAGTCTACTTTAGCCAATTCTGCCCTCATCCCACTATAGTCCCCTTTGTTTAAGCATAATACGCTCGTTTGAGACACTACTTCCTCACCCTCAATCTGTATTATAAATTCAACCATACTGTGATCACTCATTCCGAGAGGATCTTTTACTCGGAGATCATTTATTATTCCTGACTCATTACACAGGACCTGATCTAAGATAGCTTGCTCCCTTGTAGGTTCTGTAACATACTGTTCTGTAACAAACAATCCCGTATGCATACTATGAATTCCTCCTCAAGGCTACCCCGTGCGATTTGATTTGACCAATCGATATGTAGGTTAAAATCCCCCATGATTACTGTCGTTCCTTTTTCACATGCCTCCATTATTCCCTTGATTATTGTCCGCCCCACCGTGAAGTTATTATTTGGGGGCCTATAAACTACGCCCACCAGTGACTTTTTCCCCTTACTATCTCTAATCTCTACCCACAATGATTCAACATTTTGTTCATTAGAGCCAATATCATCTCTCACAACTACCCTGATATCATCCTTTATTAACAGAGCTACCCCACCTCCTTTCCCTTCTTGTCTATCCTTCCAAATTGTCAGATACCACTGTATGTTTAATTCCCAGTCTTGGCCACCCTGCAACCACGTTTCTGTAATGGCCACCAAATCATACCCATTTGTAATGATTTGTGCCGTCAACTCATTTACTTTATTTCGAATGCTGCGTGCGTTTAGGTAGAGTGTTTTAATACCAGTTTTTAAACCATGATTTTTAGTTTTGACCCCTCCTGCAGCCCCTTTGTATTCATACATATTGTCCCTTCCTATCACCTTGTGGTTTACACTTACCCCAGTGCTACTCTGCTCTGTTGCCTCCTGCCTTTTGCATTCTTTCTTGGGGTCCTGTTCATTTGAGCTCTCACCCACTCTAACTAGCTCAGAGCCCTCTCCAGGGTTCCGAATACTCCTCGCATTGAGGCACCGAGCTTTCAGGCTTGCCTTTTTATTAAACTTTGACCCTTTAGAATTTTGCTGTACAGTGGCCCTTTTTGTTTTTTGCCTTGGGTTTCTCTGCCCTCCACTTTTACTCATCTCCTTTCTGTCTTTTGCTTCTGTCTCCATTTTGTTTCCCTCTGTCTCCCTGCATTGGTTCCCATCCCCCTGCCATATTAGTTTAACTCCTCCCCATCAGGACTAGCAAACACTCCCCCTAGGACATTGGTTCCGGTCCTGCCTAGATACAGACCGTCCGGTTTGTACTGGTCCCACCTCCCCCAGAACCGGTTCCAATGCCCCAGGAATTTGAATCCCTCCTTGCTGCACCACTGCTCAAGCCACGTATTCATCTGAGCTATCCTGCGATTCCTACTCTGACTAGCATGTGGCACTGGTAGCAATCCCGAGATTGCTACTTTTGAGGTCCTACTTTTTAATTTAGCTCCTAGCTCCTTAAATTCTTCTCGTAGGACCTCATCCCGTTTTTTACCTATATCGTTGGTACCTATATGCACCACGACAACTGGCTGTTTACCCTCCCTTTTCAGAATGTCCTGCACCCGCTCCGAGACATCCTTGACCCTTGCACCAGGGAGGCAACATACCATCCTAGAGTCTCGGTTGTGGCCGCAGAAACGTCTATCTATTCCCCTGACAATTGAATCCCCTATCACTATCGCTCTCCCACTCTTTTTCCTGCCCTCCTGTGCAGCAGAGCCAGCCACGGTGCCATGAACTTGGCTGCTGCTGCTCTCCCCTGATGAGTCATCCCCCTCAACAGTACCCAAAGTGGTGTATCTGTTTTGCAGGGGGATGACTGCAGGGGACCCCTGCACTACCTTCCTTGCACTGCTCTTCCTGTTGGTCTTCCATTCCCTATCTGGCTGTGTACCCTTTACCTGCGGTAAGACCAACTCGCTAAACGTGCTATTCACGTCATTCTCAACATCGTGGATGCTCCAGAGTGAATCCACCCGCAGCTCCAATTCCACAACGCGGATCGTCAGGAGCTGGAGGTGGATTCACTTCCCGCACACGTAGTCATCAGGGACACCGGAGGTGTCCCTGATTTCCCACATCGTACAGGAGGAGCATAACACGTGTCCGAGCTCTCCTGCCATGACTTAAAAGAAAATCACTTATCAAAATATTCGCTCACAAAGGAGTTAGGGTTTGATTCTCAGATTTGTGAACTTTAGAAGCATTGCATATCCTGATGGAACCAATAACATCAGTTCCTTTTGGAATGCCCATGTTGTTCGAACCATTTCCAATTTCTTCCAGTAACTGCCTTCCAATGTGTTTCCTAATGTGCCAATGATATTGTATGTCTGTCCATGTTATCAGTGTACTCCCTTTTTGTGCTGGATCTGGATCTGGAATTACTGCACTTCAGCAAGATTTGCTTACAGGTAGTTGTTGAAAGGTCACAACACAATTTTGGCTACAGAAGTTCAATGTCGGGAGAGGCTTGTACAAGCCCGCAGTGTGTGCAGTGTGGTCAGGTTGAGAATTCAGCTGCCATATGGCCATGAACGTTCATCATCGGCAGCGTTTTGAGAAAAATATCTCACGAGGTTTGTGTACTCTGATTCTGCAGTCGGCCAGGTATCAAATTCAGTCCAGAGCACTCTCTCATGCAACACCTTTCTTCCTCAAAGCTGATGCCAGTAACTGCATGTACACCACTGGCACCCTCTCAAACCATCAGTTCCTTCTCTACAGGACCTGTGGAACGCGTCAGCACTGGCAGAGAGGCCACTTAGCGCTCCGCATTGCGTACGCTTAGCTCCTCCAAGCACGCCCCAAGAGGAAGTGGAGTGCCGGACATTAAGCTCCACTTTCTCTCAGGGGCGGTGACCCCAATTTAGGTCGTGGGACAGGACTTCTGCGCCGGGCACAGGAAGTCCCACCTAGCGAGAGTTACCGTCTCCAAATGGGGCATTCCTGAATTTTACCCCGAATGTGCCTTTGGAGGAACAGAGACAAGGCACACAGATTGTTCTGAAGTTATTTCAGTTGCACTATTATAAGAACATAATACGAAATAGGAGCAGGAATAGGCCTTTTGGCCCCTCGAGCCTGATCCACCCATTCAATAAGCTAATTGCTGATCTGATCTTGGACTCAACTCCGCTTTCCTGCTCACTCCCCATAACCTTTGACTCCACTATCATTCAAAAATCTGTTTGTCTCCTCCTTAAATATATTGAGACTCCACAGCTCTCTTGGAAAATACACAAACTATTAGAAGTGATAATTGCCAGTGAGTGTGTTTAATAGTACAGTCTCAGTGTTCTCATAACTGTATCAATGGTTCCAGCTTTGAATTTACTATTTATGATCTTATTTAATAGTTTTATGTACTTGATAGCACTCATTTTACATTGTATGTTAATAGTTACTCACAGGGATATATTGTATCAGCAACCACAAGAGTGCATATCAACTAGATCTTCAACCTACATCTCAATCTTATTTAATACTTTACTGTCATGATAACGGTAAATATATACCTAAAATAAACTGAACTAATTTACTGATTGTTATACAGAAAATAGTGGTGAAATTTACTGGGCCATTTCTCTCACTTTATGATATAGGAACATCACCCATGCTACAGTGAGTCTGTACCATGTGACACATATTGCCATGATACTATAATCGAATTATTCGCATTGCAGGGATACTGCACCAGTCACTCACATTGCACTGATATTGATCGAGTCACTCACACTGCACTGATATTGATCGAGTCACTCACACTGCACTGATATTGATCGAGTCACACACTACACTGATATTGATCCAGTCACTCATACTGCACTGATTTTGGGCTCAATTTTCCCCAAAGCATTTTTTTGGAGTATTTGAAGAGTTACGCACGATTTTTTTGGGGCCCAAGTACGCCAAAAAAAAATTCTAAAGTGTCCCCATTGGATGTCTTCATTTTGGCGTGACGTAACACGACCTTTAGTTTTGGGGGTGGAGCCTTGATCTGCGTCAAAAAGATCGGACTGCCATGGTAACCAGGGACACAATGTGAGCTGAGGCTGCAAAGTGATGCATACAGCCAGCCCCCAACACATTAAAAGAATTGAAAAACACATAATAGCAACTTACCTCCAACTCTGCTGGAAGGGCTTGCCGATCCAGTCCCATTCTCAGTCCCCACCGGTTTGATTCTCCGATCTCGCTCTCTCTCTGTATCTGGCTGAAGGGCTTACCGGTGCGCTCCCCCGCCCCTAGCCCAGGCCGAGTGGTTTCCTGCTTCCCGGTCTCTGCAACTAACTACACCCGAAAGGCATCCCCCCACCTCTCTCTTCCACCCCCACCTCTCTCTCCCCCTCTCACTTACCTTTTCTGCTGCTGCTGTCCGGGCATCTGCTGTACTTACCTGCGGCGATTTCCTTACCTGCGCCGATTTCTTTAACTGTCCGCAAGGGTTTTCTCGAGAGGCCACATACACTGGCCTAAGTAGAAATGGAGTAACTATTAACTGGCCAAAGTTGCCTGAATGGCCAGAATTGGAGTAGGTGGCTGGTAACGCCCCCTTTTGAGAAAAAAAAAATGACCTTAAAAAATACGTAACTAACTGAGTTACACTAGTGCAAATTAATTGGGAAACTGAGGATTTTTAAGTTAGGCCAGAAAAAGCAGCCTACTCCAAAAAAAACAGCGCAAATACTGGGGAAAATTGAGCCCATTGATCCAATCACTCACACTACACTGATATTGATCCAGTCACTCACACTGCACTGATATTACACCAACACTTACACTGCACTGATATTACACCAACACTTACGCTGCACTGATATTACACCAACACTCACACTGCACTGATATTGCACCAACACTCACATTGCACTGGGACAGTTTCCTAGAACAAGACGTCATTGAACCAACCAGGGAACAGGCTATTTCAGATCTTGTGCTGTGTAATGAGACGGGGTTAATCATAGCAAAGGATCTTCGAGGGCAGAGTGATCATAATACGATAGAATTTCATATTATATTTGAGTGACGTGCACAAGTCCGAAACTAGAGTCTTAAACTTAAATAAAGCCAATTACGTAGGTATGAGGGGCGAGTTGGCTAAAGTTGATTGGAAAAATAGATTCAAAGGTATGGCAGTCGATAAGCAGCGGCTAACATTTAAAGAAATATTTCATAATTCTCAACAAAAATATATTCCATTGAGAAACAAAAACTACACAGGAAAAATGATCCATCTGGGGCTAACTAAAGAAGTTAAGGATAGCATTATATTTAAAGAAGCTTATAATGTTGTGAAGAATCGTAGTAAACCTGAGGATTGGGAGAGTTTTAGAAACCAGCAATGGATGACCAATAAAAGGGAAAAAATAGACTATGAGAAAAGACTAGCAAGAAATATCAAAACAACTTGCAAGAGTTTCTACAAATATGTAAAAAGGAAAAGAGTAGCAAAAGTAAACATTGGTCCCTCAGAGGCTGAGGCAGGAGAAATTATTGTGAGGAATATGGAAATAGCAGAAAAGTTAAACAAATATTTTGTAGCTGTCTTCACCATAGAAGACGCAAAAAGCATACCTAAAATGGTGGGGACCCAAGGTCTAATGAGCATGAGGAACTTAAGGTAATTAATATAAGTACATAAAAAGTACTAGAGAAATGAATGGGACTAAAAACCGACAAATCCCCTCGACCTGACAGCCTACATCCTACTGTTCTAAAAGAGGTGGCTGCAGAGATAGCAGAGGCATTGGTTTTGATTTTTCAAAATTCCCTAGATTCTAGAATGGTCTCAGCAGATTGGAAGGTAGCAAATATCACACTGCTATTCAAGAAAGTGAGAGAGAAAACACGGAACAGGGCAGTTAGACTGACATCAGTCATCAGGAAAATGCTGAAGCCATTGTTAAGGAAGCCAACATGGTTTTCTGAAAAGAAAATTGTGTTTGAAAAATTTATTAGAGTTGTTTGAGGACGTAACTAGCAGGGTAGATAAAGGGGAAACCGGTGGATATATTATATTTGGATATCCAAAAGGCATTCGATAAGGTGCCATCTCAAAGGTAACTACACAAGATAGGGGCTCATGGCATTGGAGATAATGTATTAGCATGGATAGAGGGTTGGTTAACAGACAAAAACCAGAGAGTAGGGATAAATGGGCCTATTTCAGGCTGGCAGGCTGTAACTAGTGGTGTGCCACAAGGATCAGTGCTGGGGCCTCAGCTAATTACAATCTATATTAATGACCTAGATGAAAGGACCGAGTGTAATGTATCCAAGTTTGCTGACAATACAAAGCTAGGTGAGCTGTGAGGAAAACACAAAGTATCTGCAAAGGGATATAGATAGACTAAGTGAGTGGGTAGTAAGCTGGCAGATGGAATATAATGTGTAGAAATGTGCGGTTATTTACTTTGGTCGGAAGAATAGAAAAACAGAATATTTCTTAAATGGTGAGAAACTTTTAAATGTTGGTGTTCAGAGAGATTTGGGTGTCCTCGTGCAAGAAACACAGAAAGCTAACATGCAGGCACAGCAAGCAATAAGGAAGGCAAATGGCATGTTGTCCTTTACTGCATGGGGGTTGGAGTACAAGAGTAAGGGGAGCTGAAATCACCCCTCCCGCAGAATGGCCGCCGACTCTCCACGGAGGGTCCAGCATTTTGTAAATTCCCTACCTCAGGTTTGGAGCGGTAACCGGGATCCGCCCATTTTTCCGCCGTGGCGTGCACGTGCTGACCCCTTTCCGACTGGCGGGGACCCCCCCCCGCGAAATTGTCCCTGATTCGATATTGCACCGTAGGAGCAGCCCCGCCACAGATCGGTGCTCCCGACAGCTTTTGCTGTTGGTACACTCTCTGCAGCATAGTGGCCCAGCCACCCTTGAAGGGGAGTGGCACTGCTGCGGCCGCCATGTTCATTTTCTTTTCGCTCGACTGACAGGCCGGCCCGACAATTAAGCCCCCGGGTTCGGCCGGTCCACCAACAGGCAGCCTGGCGATCCCTCTTGGATGCCAGGCGTCTGGCCTGGCCGAAACCCTCCCTTGGTAGCCCAGTGGCTCGCAGTGGCTCTCCCCCTTAACTGAAGGGAAGAGCTGTTATGACGTCATCAGCGCGGCGCTGATGACTGGTCGGGGCGGCAGACCTGCTGCGAGGACACTTCTGCCCCGCACCTGACTGCAACACCACACCGAGGCAAAAAAAAAAATCAGAGTCCTGGGTTTCTCCGGTATTTCCGCCCAATGGACTGGGTTAGAGAAAAACTTTCAAATCCGAGTGGTGCACCCCCGTTTGGAGCGGGGCTCAATTTCGGCCCCAGGAAGTCTTGTTCCAATAGTACAGGGACTTGGTGAGACCACACCTGTTTTGGTCTCCTTATCTAAGGAAGGGTATACTTGCCTTGAAGGCAGTGCAACAAAGGCTCACTAGATTGATTCCTGGGATGAGAGGGCTGTCCTATGATGAGAGATACAAGATTCTGAAGGGGATTGACAGGGTAGATACGGAGGAGTTTTTTCCCCTGGGGGCACAGTCTCAGGATAAGGGGTAGGCCATTTAACACCGAGAAAAGGAGGAATTTCTTCAATTAGAGGGTTGTGAATCTTTGGAATTCTCTTCCCCAGAGGACTGTGGATGCTGAGTCTCTGAATATATTCAAGGCTGAGATACGAAGATTTTTAGAGTCTAGAGGAATCGAGGGATATGGAGATCGAGCGGGAAAGAGGAGTTGAAGTCGATGATAAGCCATGATCTTATTGAACCCCGCACTCTCCCTATAGCAGTGTATCAAACTCCAAACTAATCCCGCTGCCCAGTGCTCTCGCCATAGCCCTGTGTCAATCCCATTACCCCGTTCTGTCCCCGTAACCCAGGCTTGAGAGGCCGTATGGCCTACTCCTGTTCCTATTTCTTCCTATGTTCCTTTGCGCTGATATTGCACCAGTCTCGCACACCGCACTGATATTGTACCAACACTCACACTGCACCTTTGAAACTGCAGTGGTAAGATATTTCATTCCACAGGGCATGTTACAGATTTGTAACACACTGCCTGTCATTTTCCACGTCAAACACTTGAATTAGTGGAATAGAGGACAGGTTTCAATCGATCTGTGAGAAACATTTTGTTTATACATGTGGGTTTGTGCCCAGATATTTGGAGGTACCTGTGTGGGAGCCGGAGAGTGAGCTGAGGAGCCGCGAATGTTGGGTTGGCCCATCGTGCACTTCCACCACATCATTAAGTGCTGTTTGAAAATATGTAAACTGGCCAAATACCACTGTATGGGGGGGAAAATAATACATTCATTAATCAAAGACAGCTTAATAATTTAAAATTCAAGCATTAATTAGCATAGTTCTGTTTTATTCCCAGTGACAGTTTCAAGCCCCTCGACATTATTTTATAATCAGACTGATTTAGAAGTAGACCCATCAATAAAATACAAACAGAAAAATATATATTAATGAATTCTATAAATAGTCCTTAACAATGTTCTTGCGACTTCCAGATCTGTTTAAGGAAGTTAATTTAACAATTAATAAATGAGAGGGAAAAGGGAAATTATTGCTTAGTCACAGTCAAGAACAGGCATACTACTTTGAAAATGCACCCTCTGAGCATGTCTTTATAACAAGATAGAGTGGCACTCATGCAATGGAAATGTATTCTAAGATACAGGATCAGGTATCAACTGACTCTGGTACTGTTGTTTCAATGAGACAGAGCTCCATACCATAGTCCTTGGATACAATAATGGAATATAAACAAGTCTGTCCGCCGGTGTAGTTCTTCGGGTAGTTTGGAGACAAAATAACACCTTCTGATCCAATGCATTGGCCTCCACATGGTGCTGGAAAATAAAGCAGAATTTAGTTTACAGAAATGAATAGCAACAATCATCCTGTCCAATGTAGGACAGTGGAGTTCTCTTCGACTGGCAGCACATCACAAATTTAATAATTCCTAATCTCAGTACTTTATAACTGATTTAAATTGAACCAGAATTCTATGAGCATTCATTACATCCACTCGTTGCCTTTCATTCACACATCAAGGAACTCGTGATGTTTCCTAGGCGACCGTTCCTGCAGGACACTGCCAACGTTTCTCAGATCCAGAAACTTTGTCCACTATTCTTTCCGACATTATCACATATATTAATTTCAAACCAAACATTTTTTAAACAAAACCCTTTTGTCGACAACTCGACCGCGATGTGGCAGTGTGACACTTAGTCCTGCAAGCTTCCCTGTTGGCTTGGCAAACTTTTGAAAGGTCTCATGCAAGTATGGGCAACCACCCCCAAAACTTTATGAAAAGGCTTCACGGTAAATTCACTCCCTTGTTCTCCACCTCCTCCCCACTGATTTGCAAGTGCTCGTCACATGGTGTGTGTCAGAAGGTATATGGAGAAAGTTTTCACTCTAACACCAGAGGATAGACTACTGGTGATTATAGCAGATAATGGCTTAACACACCAGCACAATATTCTTCTGTTTCCCATTTTAACAGAGGTATTAGCCTGTTTACTTCAAAATGGGTTCATGCTGATCTTAAAATAGCAGACAGAACTATGATACCTGACAGCATTAAAGCACTTATCCATTATTATCACCAACAGTCATTTCTAACCTCAACTTTTCAAATGTGTCAAAATTAATTATACTTCTAAACTAAATTTACTCAGATTACTGGACTATTTATTCGGTCATCAAGGTTAAAAGGACAATCAAGTTGATTAATGGGCCGCAATTTGCAGCCCCGAAGGTACGTATGAGGTGCGCAAGCGAACTTGCGAGTTGTCAAGAATCTTCTTGACAGCTCGCACGCATTCCTGGAAAAGAGGCCATTTGCCCAACATCTGCCCAGAGAATGCCCCTGAAATTGTTACGTACGCTGGTAAAAGCAGATATAAAGCCTAATTTTACCGGTGCAAGAATTTTAAAGGACAGAAAAATACATCTTGTTCAATAATTTATACATTTAAAAACCTATGAAATAAAGTAAGTTTATTTTTAGACCCTTTAGAATATATAAATGTATTTTTCAAAAAATAGTTTTGTTTTAAATATTTAATTAAATGCCATTTTGATTCATTTTAAAGATGTGATTTTAAAAAAAATATTTGAAGTGTACGTGTATTTTTGATGATATTCCCATTCATACTTATGGGCTTTCCGTACATCTGAAATCCCCATAAGTATCAATAGGGATCCTTTTTTCCTTGGTTGGGCCAGGCACGTGAGTCCAGGGGTGTTTGCAAACAGCATGCACCCCTGGGATACGTGGGCCTCTCCGCAGCCCTATGCGTAGAGGCCCAGGAGCGCAAGTGTTTGAACCTCCAGGATCTTCGGGTAAGTGCATAGATTTTTTGCAGGTCGGAGGCATCCGCTCGCAGGAACCCTCCAAATGCAATTTCAGGTCCAATAAATAAATGTAATAACATTATCTGATCATATCTTTCTAACAGTTTATTCAGATTAAATGGTCAGATTAAAATTCAGATCACGTAAGCATTCCAATTATGACATTGCATAATAAGCAAGTCAAGGTAAGAAATCTGTGTAAAGTGGCAGATTAAAATTATTTAAAAATAAGAATCCTATTCATTTTCATGCCATTTATATTTCCACCTCACACTACTCTTGATATAATATAATGGCTTCTTACTTTGTACTGTTTCATGTGTTGAGTCAGAGAATGTTGTTTTATAATTGCCAGAATGTTACACAGTGTATTATGTAATTCCAGGTAAAAATATTGAATTAAACTAAGGCCCTATTTCACATGATTAAGTAACTCGATTTTTAAAAGGAAAAATATCTGCTAAAATGCACAGAATGAATATAGGCACTTTGGTCAGTAACAGAGCAGAAACAAATGACAAATAATTAAAATCAGGCAAAAAATATTGAATGAAAAATCTGAGAAAAATAAGGCATGTTGCACATGCATCCTCTTAAGGGGAAAAAAGGAGTTTGGGGAAATTTGGGGAAGCATTGGAACTGAAGTCATAAGCCCCTGAGAAAGGAGTAAGCCTCAGAAAGACACTGCAAGGATGTGAAACATTACAGAGACAACCGTACAGGTGAGGCTAATCGTTCTGGTATGAATTATTCATTTTTGATGTTATTATGTTATAAATGTTATTAGTGAAAAGCTCAGAAAACATGCTGGCCACTGATAGTACTTTTAAAAATAAATTCTGAGTGATTTGATTGGCTGATTTTCTGATGCTTACTGGCTATGGCTACATAATGATTTCCCAGCTATTTCATGAAAGGAAATGGTGAAAACCGCATTTCATGGTTTTTGCTCCTTCCTAATTGGTATCAGTCTCATACCTAAAATTGATTTACAATCCATCAGTATTTTTCACATAATAAAGAACAGTTTGTGATTACGTGCTCTTTTCCAATATGATATTTGAGCGCATTGTGATTTTTTAACGTGTACACTTTTAAGCCAAGTGGCACTATGATTGCACACTATGCATAGATTTGTGTGGCAACCCTGGTTCTCTGGTGCAGTACGATCCTGTGGCACAAACAAGCAAAACGTGAGGGGGTAAATTTTTGCATTCACCACGTGGGTGAAAATCTGTCAGAACAGATCACCTGCATGTTATAGAACCCATCCGGTTTCCATACCATGGAATGAACATTGGGCAGGTTGTATAACAAGCAGGAGATCTATTCCATGAGATTACCACCTAAGTCATGAAAAAAAAACTAGTGCAAGCTCTCTGCTGTGAATCATACAATGAGGTCCCAATGTCATTCAGGAAGGCAATCACTTGTGAGAAAAATTAGAGAGTGAGCAAGCAGTGCTGCTTTGATGAATCTCCAAAGAGCCATCTACAGCAACATTCATAGAGGCCTTAGAAGAGATGAGCTGTCTAGTTTCCTGGGCACAGAATAGTACAGATTTTTTTATTCATTCGCTCACAAGATGTGGGCATCGCCGGCATCGCCAGTGTTTATTGCCCATCCTTAATTGCCCTTGATGGTGGTGAGCCACCATTTCAGAAGGCAGTTAAGAGTAACCCACATTGCTGTGGGTCTGGAATCACATATAGGCCAGGCCAGGCCAGGTAAGGATGGTAGATTTCCTTCACTGAGGGACATTATTGAACCAGATGGGTTTTTACGACAATCCGGTAGTTTCATGGTCACCATAACTGATACTAGCTTTTTATTCCAGAGTTTTTTTATTAACTGAATTTAATTCCACAGCTGTCGTGGTGGGATTTGAACTCACATCACCGGATTATTAGTCCAGGCCTCTGGATTACTCGTCCAGTAACATAACCACTATGCTACCGTTCCCCCCAAAATATGCCATGTTTGCATATGCAGAACCTGAAGAGAAATGTATTATAAATTATAATAATGGAAGGGAAGAGACCAGCGAACTAAAGTATTGGCATTATTCCTTATAGTAATTAAATGATAGCCACTGTAAAGAACATTGCATCTTGTACAAATATATCTGGACTGAACTTTTCCACGCATGATGCAGTTACCTGAACATGATGGAACAGGCTTGTTCCAGGAGGGTTTTCCATCCCCTCCCATGATGCAAGTCAGAGTTGCATAGCCAACTATCTCATAGCCACTGTCGCAGTAAAAGGTCACCGTGGATCCAAGCTTGAGGTCTGTTCCCACCCTTGTGCCATTCTTGATGGTTCCAGGATCGAAGCAAGATTCTCTGGGGTTCTCTTTAATAACAAAAAGTGCATTAAAATAATCGTTAATTGCTTTCTTGTTTACTTCCTTGCAAAAATGAATTCCATTGAATTTCAATGCTGGCAAATTGTGAAAAGGTCATGTGGAATCTGCAATTGTATTATCAAAGGCAATTTGTGCTTTTTACACCACTGACAACTCAAACACAACTGTTGCTTCTAACACCACGTTTTCCTGAATATTCTGAGCTGCAAGTCAGTGGTGCACACCTGAACATATAATTTCTTTACATTGGGGTGGTGTGCAGATTGGGGTTGGTAAACAAAACAGAAGCATCACAATAAATAAAAAAAAAGACTTGCATTTTTATAGCGCCTTTGACCACTTCAGAATGTCCCAAAACACTTTACAGCCATTGAAATACTTATTTGGAATGAAATCACATTTACATATATATAGGTATGCCTATTCACCAACAGATCAAATTCAAATCTTTGTCCCCATTTACAAATTCCCCATGGCCTCATCCCATCTTGCTTCTGCAGCCTCCTCCACCCCAAAACCCAACCTGTACTTTTAGTCCTCCGACTCTGACTGAGTATTCTCCTGTGGTGCTCCACACCATTGATGGGAGAGCCTTCAGCTGTTTCGGCTCTACTCTCTGGAGCATCTTGCTAAACCCCTGCATCCTGCTACTTCTCTCCCAGACTGCAATAAGCCTCCCCAAAACCAAACATTGGGCTATCTATCCTAACTCTTCCACCACCATTTGTTCTTCCTCTGTGTTGCACCGTAGGATGTTGCGACATTAAAGATGTTATATAAATGGATGTTGTTGCTGTCATTGAGTGCTGGTGACAAATTAAAGCATCAAGAAATTGAAATGTCACCAGGGGATATTTCCATTAACATCTGCATTTATTTTGTATCATTTATTCTCTGACACTCAATGCCAGTAGGCATGTCACCCATACTATCTTTTTGAAAAGAAAATACTTTTGAATAAAAAAGTTCAGTCAGAAAGTGGAAAATTGGAAAGGGGTATTGAAGTTAATCTCAGTTTTAATTAAAGGTTGATTTGTAAAAGGAATCCTGGCAATTAGATTCTTCCCTTCATAGGACTTCTGATGATTATACTCTTTAAAAGGGAACCTGGTGCTGAGATTCTCTTACGAAGAAGACTTGGTAGTGTTACTTAGTGGGATGTTACTGTGGGCTAGAAATTGGACACCACTGGGAACTGGGTGCAATTCTGGCAGTGCGCCAGAACGGAGAAGCACGAGGACTGTTCAAAATTCATCCTCGAGCCTCACCATCACAATTAAGACGCGTTGTGGGCTCATTTCGGCATGTGCCGAAGCCTACAGGTAAGTCGGGGAAGGTGTGGCGGGAGGGGGGAGGCTAGGAGGGGCCAATAGCTCCAACTAGTCTGCAGGAATGGATCAGAAACGAGTGTCGTTCTGACTACATTATTAAAATAGTTATTTTTTCAAAAAGGTGAGCATGGGTGATATGATGAGTGGAATTGCCTGTCAGAGTTTAAATGTTACAAAATAAATACAGATATTAATGGAAATGTCATTTTAATTTTGAAATGAGGCCAGTGCTCACTACCTAACAAAAGGCCTCGACCAATTTAGCACTGGGCCGAGCTCCTGTACAGATCAGGTACAGGCCTCTGTCCTGCTAAACTGCTTAGTATCACGCCTGGTTTTGTGCCTGGAAAACAGGAGCAACAATGTTGAACTTAGACTGCAATGGGTGGGGAATCCAGACACACAGTGGCAGTATGCTGGAGAATCAAAAGATAAGGAGCACTTCCTTTACAAGTTAGTCATTTTATGAATTTAAATAAACATTGGAATAGAGGAAATTGAATCTTTTAAGGCCAAGCTGTGGAAAACTCTTAGGGCCTGAGTTTGGTCAAACATAAGTTCCGCCCATGTACCATCGAAAGGACCGCTAAGATCCTGATGGTACTTTGGGCAGAAGTTTGGTGGAAAAAAAACAGCTGGCGGAAAAAATGGGCCTTACACGCCGATTCTGGGCAGTAGGTCGGATTCTGGGTGGCAAATGCGATCCTCGGCAAAGTAATGCTGAGGATAGAGTTGGGCACAGGGAGGGGGGAATGAGAAAAAAAATTTGCAACAAATGGAAAAAAATGTTTACAAATCCTTCAGAGGACCCTATCGACCAAAGTCGCTGCAAAAGAAATGAAGGAAACAAGTGCACTAACCTTTTCTTGCAGGTCTTCATACTTACAGTTCAGGCAAGACCTGCCTCCACGTGGCGGTCTTTCCTGCTGCTGGAGCGGAGGACCGCCCGGACCAATCTCGGGAAGGAGCGGGTGGGAGGACTTTTGTCAGCGGCACACGCCGGTGCATGCCAATGAATGTTCCCCAGCGGTCTTCTCTCCCCGCCTGCGTGAGGGCCTCATCAAACTCACTCAGAGGGGAGAGCGCCCAGAAAACAGGGAGACTGACGATTCTCGGCAGCAGCCGGCAGTAAGTCCACCAAATTCGGGCCCTATAGGTGTACCCCAGACTAATCTTATTGGCCCACAAATTTCGGTCGGAGGCTTCCTGCGGGTGGACGCCTCCAGCCAACAAAAGTACCTGGTGCTCCCGGAGTAACGTAAACTTGTGCTCCGAGGACTCCATTCGCAGTCCAGCGTATGGGCTCACACATCATTATCATCATCATCATAGGCAGTCCCTCGCAATCGAGGAAGACTTGCTTCCACTCCTGAAGTGAGTTCTTTGGTGGCTGAACAGTCCAATACAAGAGCCACAGACTCTGCCACAGGTGGGACAGATAGTCGTTGAGGGAAGGGGTGGGTGGGACTGGCTTGCCGCACGCTCTTTTCGCTGCCTGCGCTTGATTTCTGCACGCTCTCGGCGTTGAGACTCGAAGGGCTCACACATCCCAGGAATGTAAGCGCAACCTGGGATCACGTGGGCCTGGACCACCAATGAACATGGAGTATTCTCATTGATAATAATGGTGAGTTCCATTTGTACGCACTCCCATTAGATTCAATGAGAATACCCCCCCAAAATACACAGAAACACAACACAATAAATTTTTAAAAACACCTCACATATTTAAAATTAATTGAAATTGAATTTAATTAAATGTTTTGGACAAAAATTTTTTTTTTTTTTTAAATATGTTTTAACAGGGGTAAAAATAAACTTACCTTAATAGAGAGGGTTTTTAATATAAAAATTAGTGATAAAATTTAATTTTTATATCTGTTATAACTCTTACGCTGGTAAAAGCAGGCTATACACCTGCTTTTACACTCCAGGTGTAAGATTTTGAAGGACTTTCGCTGGGCAGGAGTTGGGCAAATAGCTCAAATCTCCACCCGTGAATCTCCATCCTTCTCCCTGGGTATGTGTGCGATCTGTCAAAAGAAATTTTGACAGTCCGCAAATGCCGGTTTTCGGTGCATGTGCGTCGCGCTCCGAGAACCAGCACTTGCGGGGCATCTTCAGGCACGTGCACACATCGTACACTCCAGGAGAGGCCGCAATTTATGGCCCATTATTGTGTATAATGGTTCCATCGGTCCACAATACAATAATAACAGTGCACCAATGGGCTCGCCAGCAAACTCATTTCCACGGTTGTTAATTGCAAGCGAGCAATACATCCAAACAAAACTGTTCACAGGCACTGATGCAAGAATGGTTCAGATTATATTCAGAAATATACAAACATTTCCTGTGTTTAATTACTGAAATGATTCTGCTCTTTGAAGCCGACAATTATTTTGTTTCAATCTCTTACACGGACAGCGCGTGTTCTGGCAAACTGGTAAGTATATGTTGGCAATCAAGGCCATGCTACTGTCGGGGGTGAAGCATACTGAGCTGATGAATGGATAGTTGCCCATTTTACGGTTGGCACTCTCAGGGGTTTGGCAGCAAGTCTCTTGCCCACCCTCTCATTCCAACCACTTTATGTAAGATCGGAGACCAATAGAGAGCTTAAAAAACGCAAAACAAAACATTAATAAAGGAGGAAGAGAAAGAAATTGATGCTTCTTAACTAAAACATAAAACCAGCTGGATAATAAATAGCAGGTTAAGACTTCAGATATCCCTGTACTGTTCAACCTGAAATGTACTTATCTCCCTCAGGAGATTTATGATTTAGGGATAATTTTCTCAACATAAGCTGGGGACAGGAAAATTACCCCCTATATGTTTGTCTTTGACCTCGTACTGAGATGGTCATACCAATAAGGGTTGGATGCAGTAATGTGGTATTGGGAGGTCTGAACAAGGGATGGAGCCAAATACTGTAGAGTTGCAATAAGAGTTGATTTTTCTTAAAAGTTGTTTTGTTGTTCAGTTTGGGTGCTGAAAACAGGAAAACAGATTTCACATGGCACAACTCAATGGTTTGAGTCTCTTCCAAGTAAAAGGATAAATATATCGTCAAACACTCTGAGGCAGGGATGATGTCCCACCTTATCGGATCTGGATGCACATGTTAAAACCAGTGAGTGGGTCACATATGAATATGTGGAGATGCAAACCCCAAATTGCCAAAGACTTCAAGCCATCTATTGCACATCTCATCCCTCTTCTTTCCTCTAATTCTCCCCCTTCTTCCTTCTTATTCACCCACCCCCCCCTCCCTTTGCACTCTCCTTCCACCCTGCCTCTTCCCAAAGTTTGAAAACTGGTGGTTTTCTCATTAAAAAAAATGTTATCCCTTATCTGAAGGCACATTTTGTTTGTACCTTTTCAGCAGAGATCATTATGGTGTTGCCTATTAGACCATGACCAAAATGATATCTCTGTTAAATTGCTGAAATATTAAAAAAACACTGACTGTAAACGCATTCATGCACACTGGAAAGAAACCCTTAAAATCAGGATATACAACTGTATTTCAGGAGAACCCCTATATCCTCATTAGTTTGGCACTCATTTGCATGATAGTCATAGCGTGGCTCAGAGCATTTTTGAAAACCTCCTCCACAGTCATAATGACAACTTGTTTATTTTACCTCTACATCTCTCTCACATTGCAGGGGAAAGTTTCACATTAACCAGGTCCATGTTTATTTAACTGAATACTTTACCAGAACACAATTGAGTCACTTAAACTCCACTACTTATGGCACTCCTTTGAATGGCTGCTCCTTTCCTTTATTACTTGGTGATGTAGTATGCCCACTACTATCTTTGAGTATTACACGGTGTTCGATAATACAATCCTTTAAGGGGAGTGCACAGATTAGTGATTGCATTTATTCACTTCAGTAGGTATCGTCAGGTTTCATGAAAAGCAATGTTCTCTTTTTTAAATGAGCTTGGTCTAACAATGTGATTCACACCATTGCCATCATAAGTCAAAATTATACCAGTCGAAATTGGCTATTGCGCCAGTTGGAGTCGGTAACCTCTCTTAGGCCAGACATTCTGCACCCGGTGCAGAAGTCCTGCCCCAGAAGCGAAATTGGGGTTACCGTCCCTAACAGGAAGTGGAGCGCAATGCTGCGCGCTCCACTTCCTGTTGGGATGTTATTCGGGGCGTTTCAACGCCCCTCCCCTTTCCTTAAAGGGGAGGGCCACTGCGCATTCTGCAGGGCTGCTACTGGCCTCCACTGGGCCACCAGGGCGGCACGGTGCTGTGGACATGGCCCGGCACCCAAACGGAGTGCCAGGCTGCATGACACGGAGCAGCAAGATGGGCCGACCAGTGAGTGGGCCAAAAGGACAACATAGCGCCGTGCACCACCCCTTTAACCTCCGCCCCGGGAACGGAGGTCAGCCCAGTTCACAACCCGCGGTGTGGAAAGGGGTCGCCACTGGGCGCTAAGTGGTGGCCGTGCAAGACGATGACGTCATCGCTGGTTGCGTGGTGGCCTGCGGCACTACTAGTGGGGTGCGGCGCTACCATGTTAGCCCCTCCGCTAACTCCCGCGCAATTTTGTGGGTGTCGATAGTGTCCCCACCCCCCGGGCGAAAACAGGTTCGCACCCCGTTAGCGCCCCCTGGATGCGCTAATGGAAGGTGTACAACAGGGGAATTTCGTCCCCATAAATCTCAGAAGATCTCTATTGATCCAGCAATTTGCAGAAAAGCAGGTAGGCCAGCCAGTTTGCAAGAAAATTAATGGGCCTAATAGACTGTACCTGTTCCTAAAAATATCGTAAGGAAATGGGAGAATGATGGCCTGTAAAATCCATTAAAATCCATATCTAATGCTGAGCTGCAGTTCATCTGTTTCATGACAATGAATTTGTTGACCTCTAAGTGAGTTGCTTCCTCCCTCCACTTTGAGGCGGCAGACATGTAAATAGACAGGGCATCAGATGAATGAATACAAGACAGATAAATGTGCTTAACTAGTTGAAAGCAACCCCAGCAGGTTTAAAGAAAAATAAAATCAATTGAGAGAATTATTTTTGCCTCTGTTACCATGGCAGATATCATCCCTCAGCCTTAAGGGCAGCAGAAGAATCTGCTCCCAGTGGATACTGAACTGTGGCCCAGTGTCATTTACCTTTTTAGTTCCTTTCTCTTCCTCCCTGTCTGCCGAGCCATGACACATCCTCGCCCCCATTAACAAACATGCCAAGCAGCTTCTCCTTGAGCAGACTGTCAGGTGCATCCTGCACCAACACAGGGCTTTCAAGAACCAGTCAGCTATGCTATTAATGCTCTGGAACTGTGCAACGTCATAAGAACAACAGATGGCTACAGAACAAATTCAATTATTATTCTTTTTAAAAATTACACATAATTTAAAGGAAATAATGAATTCAAATGTGTACATTTTTTTTTTAAAGACTTGGATGCATGATTGCTCACGTCTGAACTGTATGCGAAAGTCATCCCTGGGGTTTTGGTACAAGCAGAACTTTCTTGTTAATTATTGCTTACATAATGATCTGCTTGGATGAAAATGAGTTACCCATATATTCAAGAGCAAATCCCGTCATGCTGACAGAGGCGTCACTGCGAAAGGCCAGAAAGAGATTGTTGCTGCTGCTCTCGATTCTGTCAGGCACCTGCGAGCCTTGAAAGCTGCCAATCAGAGAACTGAGAGAGTCTGGTCCATCATAGATATGAAGGAAATCATAGCCTGGTTCCACATTGAAGCTGAAAGCACAGAAAAGGAACATGCTTCAATATGACTTTCAAAAGTAATTCAAGCAAAATTACAGTAATTTTGAAGGCTGCTTCATGGCCTGTGAGCACCTTCAATTTTCTTTGCAAAGTGGCCAAAAACCTACACCTTAGCAGCAGGGATCTTATTACGGAGATGCTTTGACATGAGAAAGCTTTTTTCTGTTAGCATTTGTCTTGCTCAATTGTCAGGATCACTGCTGAATAACATACTTTACTTTCAACTTGGGTTCAACTTAATTTGATTTTCTCACTCACCAAGCTATAGGTCTCCCACCTCCGTTCCAAAGCATTAAACCCCCAGGCCTCTATCATTGCCATTTAAAAGATGTCCCTTGAAGTGGGGAAGTAGATGAGAATGCCACCTTACCTGAGTTTTCCCACCTGAGGGATACATTGATTGTAAAAAAAAAATCATGGTGCAATCCGGAGTCCCGCCCAGATCTAGTGTCCCGCTACTCTGACACTGACTCTGGATTGAGCTAGTCACTGATAATTTCTATTATTTTGCCAGCAGAGGTTCGATGTTCATGTCTGTGAAATTTCCACAGGGAATAAAAGAGAGACTGGCCCTAAAGTTGCTGGGCTTACTCTGCCCATACAAATATAGCACAGTGGAACCTCTGAGCTTCCCCAAAGAGAGGAGGAGAAGAGAAACACAGAAGAGAAGAGACAAACACACAGAAGGGAGAGGAAGAGGGAAATACAGAAGGATGAGGGACACAAAAGGGCAGGAAGGGAGAGTCTCAGAAAAATGAAGGAGAGAGGCGACTTGTTACAGACTGACCAGTATCTGTATCTTTAATGACAGGGATGTGAGAGGCTGAGTTTTTTTGTACACAGTTGTAAAAAAAAAATCAGAACTTTTGTTATTGATTGTTTATTGTCACCAAGGATAGATCGTGTGAGCGGCATGGGCTGAAAGTATTAAAAAAATTAACATAAATTCACCTCTGATCTTCATCATTTCGCTGTGAGAAAATTAGGTGCGTCAATCCTGGAATTTCTGAGTGTAATATATAACTACAGTAGTAGTATTTTATGAACTTTTCGATATTCAATATGGCACACTAGATTATAAGGAACAATTGGCAAAGAGCAATTCCAAATTCCGCGAGCAAAAGCTTCTCCGAATAAAATCACAGATTTCTGCTGCACATTTTATTTAAGTTGAAATCTTGCTTTAGTTCTCAAAGAATTACAGGATGTGAAGTATATGAATGGGCAAGAATTTCTGAAGACCTTTCGTCTATCTCCAAGTGATTTGCACAGAAAATGGTCAAATATTGATATCAGTGCTGAATATTTTGCATACTGCTCAGATCGCATGGGGCTGTAATAATTGCTATCCTGGAACGCTGCTCAAATCAACACAACACAGTTCTTTAGCAAGGTTTCAGCAGGAGATAATGTCCGTGGCATCTTCAACAGTCCCAGGATGTGAACTCCTGTTGAGGAAAGGTCATGATGCCACCGTCCAGCTGTCATGCAACTTCTATTCTGCCATTTCCCAATTAGCTTGTTGCAAGACCAGTATGAAAGGGCTTTAATCATTAAAAATAGGACAACTGTTCTGCATGTCTGAGCAATATTTTAACATGTGCAAGTGAATATTACATTTTTATATTCATCGAACAACATTATATTTAACATTACTTAGAAATCAGGGTTTTTCATGTAACATTTAGCTGTTCATAGAGTTGGTCATTTTTCTCATCAATACTGATTATATATACAATTCTCATCTATTATCATGTCGATGTTATCACAATCAATGCTCTATGTGAAGTAGGTAATATATGCACTCTTTTCATTAGATCTCAACGTAGCGGGACTAATTGATTAGCTCTTTCAGAGTCAGCACAGGCACAATGGGCCGAATGGCTTCGTTCTGTGCTGTATGATTCTATTTTTTTTATACACAAAGCATCATCCGTACTTTACACTTTCCCACAGAGCCAGCAGACATCAGAAATTCGTTCTCAATAGTACATGCTTTTCATTGTGTTGGGCAGCGTACAGTGTTGAGGAAGCTCATTGCTGGATGCTACAGGGATGTTGAAGTGTCAAACTCATTGGCCTCAAACATATCCTTTCTGAGCCTATGGGCCATCAAAATCTAATTGTGCCCCCTCACCCGCTGTACATAATGCTGTACTGGATATTTACTGGTGCGAATCACTGGGTTTTCACGCTTTTAATCCAAATTACATGATGAATCTTTCACACTGAATCTTTCAACCTGCTCTGTACTTGCTCAGTGCACACTATGAGCCCAAGTTTCGGGCCACGCCTAGAACGGCGCAGCCCCGACCTGGACGACGTTTTTCGCGCCACAAAGTGCACCTAAAAAAAACTTCAGATTCTCCGGCTCCCTGCTGGTCCTCTGGAGCTGGGCATGGTGCAGCACGAGCTGTAGGGGGCGGAGCCAGGTCCCTGCGCTGAAAACAGTGCCGCGACCTCTGCACATGCGTGCTACAGTGGGCGCGCATGTGCAGTAGCTCCATGGGCCCAAAACTGTGTGAGAGGGGCCTGAAGCACGCAGCCCCTAGCCCTGGCCGAATGGCCTCACTGGGGCTGCATGCATAAGGCTGCCTCCCACGCCCAGCTCCTGCTTCCTCCAGACCCGACTTGACTCCCGCTTCCCCCCCGCCCCCGGACCGGACCTAACCCCGACACCGACCCGACTCCCGCTTCCCCCACCCCACCCACCGCCCCCAGACCAGACCGGACCCGACCCCCCGGACTGGACCCGACCCGCGCTCCCCGACCCCCACCCGACCTGACCTCCCTCTCCCTCCCTCCCCACCCCCCCGACCCGAACCGAACCGACCTCCCTCCCACCATCCCTCCGACCCGACCCGCGCTCCCGACCGCACCCCACGCACCACCCGGACCGGACCCGACCCAACCTGACCTCCCTCCCGCCACCCCCCCGCCCCCCCGCCCGAACCAACCCGACCTCCCTCCTACCCCCCCCGACCCGACCAGTGCTCCCGACCGCCCCCCCATCCCCCCGGACCCGACCCGACCAGTGCTCCCTCCCGCCCCCCCCCCGCCCCGACCTCCCTCCGCCCTCCCGCCCGAACCAACCCGACCTCCCTCCTACCCCCCCCGACCCGACCAGTGCTCCCGACCGCCCCCCCACCCCCCCGGACCCGACCCGACCCGTGCTCCCTCCGCCCCCCCGACCTGACCCGCGCTCCCGACCCCGGACCCGACCCGACCCAATGCCACCAACCTGTAAATCTGGTGCTGGGGAAGGGCTCTGCACGAAGTCTTGGGCCCGGCCGGGCCCGGCCCGTTCAGCCTCCCTCCCCCTTCTCCTTCCCCCCGCTTCTCCTTTCCCCCCCGCTTCTCCTTCTCCCCCCCTTCTCCTTCCCCCCCCTTCTCCTTTCCCCCCATTCCCCTTCCCCCCCTTCTTCTCCTTTCCTTTTTCCCTCCTTCTCTTTCCCCTTCTCCTCTCCCCCACCTTTCCCCTTCTCCTCTCCCCCTCTCCTCTCCCCCACCTTTCCCCTTCTCCTCTCCCCCCTTTCCCCTTCTCCTCTCCCCCCCTTTCCCCTTCTCCTCTCCCCCCCTTCCCCTTCTCCTCCTCCCTCTTCCCCTTCTCCTCCTCCTCCCTTCTCTCCCCCCCTCCCTTCTCTCCCCTTCTCCCCCTCTCTCCCTCTACCCCCCTCCTCCCCCTCCCCTCGCTGTCAGAAACACAGACACTGACAGACAGAGAGTGAGATACACACACAGACAGATAGAGACACTGACAGAGACACACTTGGGGGGGGGGGGGGCATCCCAGCACATTGTTGGAGGGCTCCTGGTGCTGCAGTCGGTAAGTAGAAAATGTTTTATTTATTGATTTTAAAAAAAAATTATTTCTTATTAATTTTTTTTGATTGATTTATTGGTTGATTTATTGATGTTTTTATCATTTATTATTGATGATGGCTCTTTATTTGTAAAACTGAAGTGTTTAATGTTTGTAAACTTCCCTTTAACCCCCCCACCCCGCATTCCCTACGCCTGATTTTCTAAAGTGCAGACAAAGTTTTTTCGAGCGTACAAAAATCTTCACTTATTCCATTCTAAGTTAGTTTGGAGTAAGCTTTCACTGCTGAAACTTTGTAAACAGGCGTAAGTGGCCGGACACGCCCCCTTTTGAAAAAAAAATTCTGTTCCAAAATGAAACTGTTCCAACTGACGAGAACTGGAGCAAACTAAATGCCGAGAATTTGAATTTCTAAGATACTCCGTTCTACACCAGTTGCTCCAAAAAATCAGGAGCAACTGAGGCCGAAACTTGGGCCCATATAAATCAGAAAAATCTCTGCGACTTGCATTTAATTTTGCAGCATTTTATCCTGAGAGTTTATCAGATGGGAACTGTAATGTTCCACAGTTAAGGTAATCATAGAATCGTGGAAAATTGCAGCACAGAAGGAGGCCATTCGGCCCGTCGTGCCTGTGCTGGCTGTTTTGAAAGAGAAGTCGTGCTTAGTCCCACATCCCCGCTTTTTGCCCGTAACCCTGTAAGTTCCTCATCCTCAAGTAGCTGCCCATCTCCCTTTGAATCAACTGATTTTCATGCAGAACTTACCTCTGAAATGCCAGAGCAATGACGTAGTCGGATGATACGGTCACTTTCCAATCACATTCCTTGCCGTGAGGATAGGGCTCTGGATAAAAGGGAGATAAGATGATTCCTGTGGGCCCGGTTAGATTCCCTCCGCAGGGTGCTGGGAAAACAAGAGAAAATTAAGAATCAGAAGATCCTGAATTTAGGAAATAAGATTAAACAAAACAAAAATAAATCTGCAGGGTTAAAGATAA
This sequence comes from Pristiophorus japonicus, assembly GCF_044704955.1. NCBI lineage: Eukaryota > Metazoa > Chordata > Chondrichthyes > Pristiophoridae > Pristiophorus > Pristiophorus japonicus. The sequence continues at coordinate 43,566,617 of NC_091990.1, forward strand.
AACATTTCAAGTAATGATTCCCCACAACCATTCATGTCGGGCTGCTCTCTGTTTTGGAGGTCAGATGTATCGGACAGCAGCTGGCAAGTCACTTGTGTCAGGATTTCCCCCCCCTCTTTTTTTTTTGTCTTGCCAACTTTCACCCTCACATCTCTGAAAGGCAGTGACTTCTTAAAGTTAATTTCACAGGCACCATTTGCCTTCCAGTACCTTGCAGCTTTTATTGACATGCGTGCGTGCGATCACTTGGCAACCGATACGGGCCACATGCCATAATGATTAAGGATATTGCCCATGCAAATTGGGGGCCTAATGCCTGTTGCAGGCCACTTCCCAAAATTGGTTGGTGCATGAGCACCCTGACCCCGGTAGTGTCTCCCTCCACCCGCTTGGTGGGTGTAATGTATGTACATAAGGCCTGCCCACCAACAGGGAACACTACCGTCAGAGGTCCTAAGGTCATAGGTACACTCGTGCTGGGCCTGGTATATAACTTGAACTTTACCTTTGTATCTTCACTTCTGGAAGCCAGTAAAGACTGACCAGGTTACACCTAGTCACTGGCTCACAGTACGAAGTTCATTGTATCATTTCATACACTACAGTGGGCCAGTCACGGAATTGGTTCTGAATAAATGTCCCCCATCTTCAGTTGTCCGGGTCACCATTCTGGCCTGGACCCCACCTGTGGGGACCAATTTCACCCACCTGGAGGCCGGTACACATTAACTCCCTTGGTGTACTGGCCTCCAGTGACACGCCAGGTCAGAACTGAGCCAGGCCAGCTAGAATTTCCCTCGACAACATACACTTGTAGGGAGCATGCTGAGGTTCCGCCCCTTGCAAGGAATGTTGGGAACTCCCAGAATCAGCAGAGGCCCAGCGCAACCAGGCTTCGATCATTTTCCGGTATGTTCTGCCAGAGTTAGTGATGGACTAGAAAAAACTGCCAAGGACCCTCAGCATCTTATTCTATTTAATTGTATTGTTTAGAACTCTTTCTCTCTCAGCAAGAGCTACCCAAGAAGATTTATGTGATATGATGTTATAAATATACATTCTACAGTTCTTGCTGCAGACGTCAGCAGTCACCACAGTAGTTATCAGCTCTGTATTACGTTAAAATGTCAGCACTACCTTTGTCCAGCCATCGCTTTGTGTATCTATTCATGTGATGTCTGCTTTCAAGATTCGAAGTCCAGGATAAAATATTACTGGTCACAAAGAGGGGAGATCTATGGGGCTTCCTACAGCTTTTAGACTTTTTATTTTTATGTTTTTGTCAATAATGCTCCAGTCAGAACCATGACTCCTTGGCAAAACGTGCTAAATTGGCTGCTGAAGCTCCCTACAGCTGGGGTTCAGGGAGGGTCATTCACACAAGTGACCTCTCAATTCCATTTTTCTTCGAAAGTGCTTGTAAGACAGCTGTCGCTAAAACAGTTGCCATTAAGAAATGGAATGATCTGGGATACTAAAGCCTATACAGGTTGAATCTCTCTTATCTGGTGGCACCCCTCGTCCGGAACCATTCCCGGCCACCGGATGGCACATGCGCAGAACTCCGACATGAACAAATTGAAGTTCTTCCTCGCTGCCGACTCCTGCAATCGCTGGCCTGACCCCGTGATCCACCGCCACCGCTCGCCTCCCACGCCCGCCTCACGATCTCTCTGGCGCACTCCCAGCCCCAAGTTAGCCAGCCCCAATATCCCCTTGCTCAGTACCTGCACCATCCAATTTAACGTGACCTCCCCTCGTCCAGCAAAATCCCTTATTCAGCACAGGCCAGGTCCCAAGGGTGCCAGATAAGAGAGGTTCAACCTGTACATGCTATTGTTTAGTCATGATGAACACTGTTATATACGTGGACTAGTATATACTCTGTACAGCCACCAAAGGGCTCATTCCCTGGAGTCCCAAGGGATCCCATAATCCCTTGGGAGTACAGGTATTTAAGAAGGCTTCACAGGTTGGGGAGGCACTCTGGAGACCTGCAATAAAAGACTAAGGTCACACTTTACTTTGAGCTCACAGTATTCAGTCTGACCCTTTCTCCATACCCAACAACTAGCAATGAGATACAGATAGCGAACAAAAAGATGCAGAGAACAGTGGGCATCCTGGACAAATTTTCGGAGGGAGATGATTGGGAAACTTTTGTGGAGCAACTCGACCAATACTTCGTGGCTAATGAGCTAGATGGGGAAGAGAGCGCTGCCAAACGTAGAGCGATCCTCCTCACCGTCTGTGGGGAAGCAACGTATGACCTCATGAAGAATCTGCTCACTCCAGCGATTTGTGCACACTGGTCCGAGAGCATTTGAACCTGAAGGAAAGCGTTCTGATGGCGAGATACTGGTTCTATACCTACAACAGGTCTGAAGGCCAGGAGATGGCGAGTTATGTCGCCGAGCTGAAACGCCTTGCAGGACATTATGAATTTGAAGGACATTTGGAGCACATGCGCAGAGACTTTGGCATTGGCCACGAAACCATACTTTGCAAGCATTTGACTGAAGAGACCCCAACCTTGAGTAAGGCCATAGCGATAATCCAGGCATTCATTGCCACCAGTGACAATACTAAGCAAATCTCTCAGCACACAAGTGCTGCTACAAGTACTGTGAACAAAGTGATGTTGTTTTAGAATCGTAACGTACAGGGCAGATCACCAATGCCTGCAGCTACACGTCTGCAGATGTCTCAGAGTCCACCATCAAGGGTGATGAATGCAAGGCCATTAACACCTTGTTGGCGCTGCGGGGGTGATCATCATTTCCATTCATGCCGATTCAAAGGATACGTTTGCAAGGGCTGTGGAACAATGGGAAACCTCCAATGAGTGTGCAGGCATGCTGCTAAGCCTGTTAAACCTGTTAAAGCTGCAAACCACCACTTTGCAGAGGACAGATCCACGGAGGATCACTATGAACCAGAGCCTCAGATAGAGGAGGCAGAGGTATATGGGGTACACACATTCACCACGAATTATCCCTCGATAATGCTGAATGTTGAACTAAATGGACTCCCAGTGTCAATGGAGCTGGACACGGGCGCGAGCCAGTCCATCATGGACAAAAAGACTTTCGAAAGATTGTGGTGCAACAAGGCCTTAAGGCCAGTCTTAACTCCAATTCACACGAGACTAAGAACTTACAAAAAAGAACTGATTCCTGCAATCGGCAGTGCTACTGTCAAGGTCTCCTACGATGGAGCGGTACCAGGCAATGGTCCCACGCTGCTCGGCAGGAGCTGGCTGGGAAAGATACGCTGTAACTGGGACGACGTCCGAGCGCTATCGCCCGCTGATGACATTTTGTGTGCCCAGGCCTTAAACAAATTTCCTTCGCTGTTCGAACTAACCATCGGGAAATTCCAAGGAGCAAAAGTGCAGATCCACTTAATTCCGGGGTCACGACCCATCCATCACAAGGCGAGAGCAGTACCATACATGATGAGAGAAAGGGTAGAGTTCGAGCTAGACCGGCTGCAACGAGAGGGCATCATTTCACCGATCGAGTTCAGCGAATGGGCCAGTCCTATTGTCCCAGTCCTCAAGGGAGACAGTACCGTCAGAATCTGTGGCGATTACAAAGTAACGATCAATCGTTTCTCCCTGCAGGACCATTACCCACTACCAAAAGCCGACGACCTCTTTGCAACGCTGCAGGGAGGAAAGACGTTCACGAAGCTGGATCTGATTTCAGCCGACATGGCGCAGGAACTGGAGGAATCATCGAAGGCCCTCACCTGCATCAACACGCACAAAGGTCTTTTTGTTTATAACAGATGCCCGTTTGGAATCCGATCAGCGGTGGCGATATTCCAGAAAAACATGGAAAGATTACTGAAGTCGGTCCCGCATACCATGGTCTTCCAGGACGACATCTTGGTCACAGGTCGGAACACAGTCGAGCACCTGCAGAACCTGGAGGAGGTTCTTCGTCAACTCAACCGCATGGGGCTCAGGTTAAAACGCTCAAAGTGCGTTTTCCTGGTGCCTGAAGTGGAGTTCCTGGGAAGGAGGATTGCAGCGGACGGCATCAGGCCCACCAATGTGAAGACGAAGGCAATCGAGAATGCACCGAGGCCACAGAACGTGATGGAGCTGCAGTCGTTTCTGGGACGCTTAAACTACTTTGGTAACTTCTTACCGGGTCTCGGCACCTTGCTAGAACCACTACATGTCTTACTACGAAAAGGGGGCAAATGCGTTTGGGGCCCAACGTCAAGAAAATGCCTTTGTAAAAGCGAGAAAATTGTTGTGCTCAAACAAATTGCTTGTGTTGTATGAACCATGTAAGCGTTTGGTACTAGCATGTGATGCGTCGTCATGTGGCGTCGGGTGTGTATTGCAACAAGCTAATGATTTCGGGAAACTGCAACCGGTTGCTTATGCATCCAGGAATCTGTCTAAGGCCGAGTGAGCCTACAGCATGATTGAAAAAGAAGTGTTAGCGTGTGTCTATGGGTTAAAGAAAACGCATCAATACCTGTTTAGGCTAAAATTCGAATTGGAAACTGACCATCAGCCACTTGCATCTCTGTTTTCCGAGAGTAAAGGGATAAATACCAATGCATTGGCCCGCATCCAGAGATGGGCGCTCACGTTGTCTGCATACAATTACGCCATCCGCCACAGGCCAGGCACAGAAAACTGCGCCGATGCTCTCAGTAAGCTGCCATTGCCCACCACGGGGTTGGACATGGCGCAGCCCGCAGATCTAGCCATGGTTATGGAAGCATTTGAGAGTGAGCAATCACCCGTCACTGCCCAGCAGATCAAAACCTGGACAAGCCAGGACCCCTTATTATCTCTAGTCAAAAGCTGTGTGCTTCACGGGAGCTGGTTCAGTGTCCCAGTGGAAATGCAGGAAGAGATAAAGCCGTTCCAGCGGCGCAAAGATGAAATGTCTATACAGGCAGACTACCTTCTGTGGGGCAATCGAGTAGTGGTCCCCAAGAAGGGCAGAGACACCTTCATCAATGACCTCCACAGTACCCACTCAGGCATTGTAATGATAAAAGCAATAGCCAGATCCCACGTATGGTGGCCCGGTATTGATGCGGACTTAGAGTCCTGCGTTCACAGATGTAATACATGCTCGCAGTTAAGCAATGTACCCAGAGAGGCACCGCTAAATTTATGGTCTTGGCCCTCCAAACCGTGGTCTCGGGTACACGTCGACTATGCAGGCTCGTTCTTGGGTAAAATGTTCCTTGTGGTTGTAGACGCGTACTCCAAGTGGATTGAATGTGAGATAATGTCGGCTAGTACGTCTGCTGCCACCAATGAAAGCCTGCGGGCCATGTTTGCCACACACGGCTTACCCAATGTCCTGGGCAAGAAGGGCCCCAGATCGACTCACATTGTAAATAGTTACACTGTTGACTTTGGGGGGGGAATGTTGTTCTATATGTGGACTTGTATTTACTCTGTACAGCCACCAGAGGGCTCATTCCCCGGAGTCCCAAGGGATCCCATAATCCCCTGGGAGCACAGGTATTTAAGGCGGCTTCACAGGTTGGAGAGGCACTCTGGAGATCTGCAATAAAAGACTAAGGTCACACTTTACTTTGAGTTCAGAGTGTTCAGCCTGACTCTTTCTCCATACAGAACAAACACTTTATAGCTCACTGAAGAGAATGGACCTTAAATGCAGCGATTTAGCTGTAAAGGTGGTAGAGATCTGGCATAACGGACCAGAATTTGGATGCAAGCCGATACACCAGACTTACATCCATTCTATGGTACATACTATATTCTGGTGGAATAGACCTCTGGCAGTTGAGTCTAGGTAAATAAGGGCATTTACAACTGCCTACAATCTACAGCACGTTCTTTTTGTTACCACCATGCCTAGCCTGGTGCGTCACTGTGCTGTTCTCCAACCTGCCCTGGCACTGCCCGGGGGTGCTCTCTGAGCGCCAGGAACGCCAGTTATGCTTGGGAACACTGTGGTATCATGAGCCTTTTGAGACCGAGGTGGGCCTTGTCTCAGGGCTTCTAGAGTATGGGGAGGACACTTGAATAGGTTGCATCGCCACTGCAGGTGTGTGGGCAGCCTGGTCCGACCACCAATATGAGAGGCATCTGAGATAGAAGGCTAGAAGGAATATGTGAGCTGACAGCAGAAGTGACCATGATATCATGAAGGTGGATTCTAGGAGTAGACCTGATAGCACCAGTTATATCCTGCAAACCCTTAGAAACGTTGCCCCTAAACTCTCAGAAGCTGCTTTCCATTGTACTCCCCAAAATGCCCGCCAAGACCTGAAGATCGGTAGTCAAACCATCCACTGGCTGGTTTGAGGCCTCTCTATCAGGGAGAAACAGATGGAGACATTTGTAGTACCTTCACTTGCTCCAGGTGGCATAATCGGAACTTCTGGCTCGATGTGTCCAGCATATTTACAATACAGGTGCAACGCCTAAAATCCGGAACCCTCGGGACCGAGGCTGTTCTGGATTCCGGGCTTTTAAGGACTTTCGATTTGCTTTCTGATGTCACCCAGGTTCGGGTAGTTCCGGATTTTGGAACGTCAGAAAGGTGGCGGGAACTACCTGCCGATTGAGCTGTTTGGACCATCCAGGGCCCGCCGAGGAGGTGTTCGCGTCGGGCAGGGCCCCACTGAGTAGGATGTTGTCGGTTGGGCTGGCCCCGCAGAGGAGGTGGGGAGGTTGTCGGGTGGGGCCCTGCCGAGGGGGTAGTCATCGGGCCGGTCCCGTCAAAGAGGTCATCGGCTGGGCCGGCGAGGAGGCCCCGAGGTCAGGGCAGCGGTGGAGTCGAGCGGGGTGATGCGAGCAGTGGGGCCCCGAGGTCGGCAGGGTCGTCGGGTCCAGATTCTGGAACATTTTACGGATTCCGGATGACCCTGCCACCGATCAGTCCGGAGTCCATAACATTCCAGATTCCGGAACTCCAGATTCTCGACGCTGCGACTGTAGTAATGGTTTAACATTTAAGTATTCAAAAAGAAGACGGAAAATTAAATGGCTCCTAGATTAACTGCTTAACGGGAGGAAGTGCCATCCTTATGGAATCGTCAATGTCATCATAATCTCATTGGTTGAATTTACAATAATCCATTTTGTTACTGAGGTCACTTTTGTTTCCAGCTACACAAACTTACAGGCTTTCCAGCAAAACAATATTTCAGTTTATCATCAACATTCGACTTTGAGTGTAGCACCGCTTTGTATGGAAAGAAAGGACTTGCACACAGATATATATATTATATCGTGCCTTTCACGACCTCAGGATGGTGCCAAAATGCTTAACAGCCGGAGAAGTACTTTTGAAATGTAGGGCCCAAGTTTCTGGCCGCGCCTAAAACAGTGCAGCCCGGACCTGGACGCCCGTTTTTCACGCCAGAAAGTGCGCCTAAAAAAAACTTACCTATTCTCCAGCTCCCTCCAGGTCCTCTGGAGCTGGGCGCGGAACAGCACGAGCTGTAGGGGGCGGAGCCAGGTCCCTGCGCTGAAAACAGTGCCGGGATCTCTGCACATGCGCGTTACAGTGGGCGCGCATGTGCAGTAGCTCCAGGCACCCAAAACTGTGGGAGGGGCCCGAAGCACGCAGCCACTAGCCCTGGCCGAATGGCCTCACTGGGGCTTTGTGAATAAGGCTCCTCCCACCCGACCGGACCCGGCCTGACCCCCGCTCTCCCACCCCCCCTGGACCTCCGCGACTCTCTTCCCCCCCACCTCCCCGGACCTCCGCGACCCTTCCCCCCCGACCTCCGCGACCCCACCCGAGACCCGACGCCACCTACCTGTAAATCCAGCCCGAGGTCCTGGGCCCGGCCGTTCAGCCTCCTTCTCTTCCTTCTCCATCCCCCTCTCTCCTTCCCTTCCCCTGCTCTCTCCTTCCCTCCCTCCCCCCCTCTCCTCTCCCTCACTCCTCTCTCCCTCCTCTCTCCTTCCCTCCCTCCCCTCTCCTTCCCTCCCTCCCTCCTCTCTCCCTTCTCCCCCTCTCCCCCCCTTCTCTCCCTCTCCCCCCCTTCTCTCCCTCTCCCCCACTTCTCCCCCTCTCCCCCCTTCTCCTCGCCCCTCCTCTCCTCCTCCCCCCCAACCCTCCTCCTCCCCTACCCCCCACCCCACCCCCCTCTATCCCCACCCCCCACCCCCCTCTACCCCCACATCACCCCACCCCCCTCTACCCCCACCCCACCCCACCCCCCTCTAACCCCACCCCAACCCCCTCTGCCCCCACCCCATCCCCGCTACACCCCCCACCCACCTTCCCTACCCCCCCCACCCCTCTTCTCCCCCTCCCCCACCCCACCCCCCTTCGACAGACCCTTCTGGGGGTCATTGACCTGAAACGTTAACTCTGTTTCTCTCTCCACAGATGCTGCCTGACCCGCTGAGATTTTAGCTTTTTCTGTTTTTCTCTCTCCTCTTTCTGGGATGAAGGCATGCTTGCCTTACCGTGCTGTGTGACATTTTTCATGGGTGAGTGCTGCCAGGCTATTTGATTGTGGGGGCATAAGCACCATCAGATAGTACCTTAGTTCATAGCCGCTGAGCCCAATTGGAACATCTGTACTACCATCCCAACTGAAATCAGACAATTCAGCACAGAATGGGGATCAATACAGAGAGCTGTCTGGTCCATAATATCTCTGCTACTCATTGCCTTAATCAACTGAGCCATCAATGGAGCACTGGGGCTGGTTAACCTTTATTTTAATCCATATATTTAAACACAGTTCACGGCTTGAATCCTGTGTGATCTCACTCATCCCAAAATGGAATTCTATTAAAAAAATGATTAATTCCTCCAAAAATTCTGTCTCATCTCTGGTGATCTTATCGAAACATATAAGACAATGAACATAAGAACATAAGAACATAAGAATTAGGAACAGGAGTAGGCCATCTAGCCCCTCGAGCCTGCTCCGCCATTCAACAAGATCATGGCTGATCTGGCCGTGGACTCAGCTCCACTTACCCGCCCGCTCCCCGTAACCCTTAATTCCCTTATTGATTAAAAATCTATCTATCTGTGATTTGAATCCATTCAATGAGCTAGCCTCAACTGCTTCCTTGGGCAGAGAATTCCACAGATTCACAACCCTCTGGGAGAAGAAATTCCTCCTCAACTCGGTTTTAAATTGGCTCCCCCGTATTTTGAGGCTGTACCCCCTAGTTCTAGTCTCCCCAACCAGTGGAAACAACCTCTCTGCCTCGATCTTGTCTATCCCTTTCATTATTTTAAATGTTTCTATAAGATCACCCCTCATCCTTCTGAACTCCAACGAGTAAAGACCCAGTCTGCTCAATCTAACATCATAAGGTAACCCTCTCATCTCCGGAATCAGCCTAGTGAATCGTCTCTGTACCCCCTCCAAAGCTAGTATATCCTTCCTTAAGTAAGGTGACCATAACTGCACGCACTACTCCAGGTGCGGCCTCACCAATACCCTATACAGTTGCAGCAGGACCTCCCTGCTTTTGTACTCCATCCGTCTCGCAATGAAGGCCAACATTCCATTCGCCTTCCTGATTACCTGCTGCACCTGCAAACTAACTTTTTGGGATTCATGCACAAGGACCCCCAGGTCCCTCTGCACCGCAGCATGTTGTAATTTCTCCCTTTTCAAATAATATTCCCTTTTACTGATTTTTTTTCCAAGGTGGATGACCTCACATTTTCCGACATTGTATTCCATCTGCCAAACCTTAGCCCATTCGCTTAACCTATCTAAATCTCTTTGCAGCCTCTGTGTCCTCTACACAACCCGCTTTCCCACTAATCTTTGTGACATCTGCAAATTTTGTTACACTGCACTCTGTCCCCTCTTCCAGGTCATCTATGTATATTGTAAACAGTTGTGGTCCCAGCACCGATCCCTGTGGCACACCACTAACCACCGATTTCCAACCCGAAAAGGACCCATTTATCCCGACTCTCTGCTTTCTGTTAGCCAGCCAATTCTCGATCCATGCTAATACATTTCCTCTGACTCCACGTACCTTTATCTTCTGCAGTAACCTTTTGTGTGGCACCTTATCGAATGCCTTTTGGAAATCTAAATACACCACATCTATCGGTACACCTCTATCCACCATGCTCGTTATATCCTCAAAGAATTCCAGTAAATTAGTTAAACATGATTTCCCCTTCATGAATCCATGTTGCGTCTGCTTGACTGCACTATTCCTATCTAGATGTCCCGCTCTTTCTTGCTTAATGATAGCTTCAAGCATTTTCCCCACTACAGATGTTAAACTAACCGGCCTATAGTTACCTGCCTTTTGTCTGCCCCCTTTTTTAAACAGAGGCGTTACATTAACTGCTTTCCAATCCGCTAGTACCTCCCCAGAGTCCAGAGAATTTGGTAGATTATAACCAATGCATCTGCTATAACTTCCGCCATCTCTTTTAATACCCTGGGATGCATTTCATCCGGACCAGGGGACTTGTCCACCTTGAGTCCCATTAGCCTATCCAGCACTACTCCCCTAGTGATAGTGATTATCTCAAGGTCCTCCCTTCCCACATTCCCGTGACCAGCAATTTTTGGCATGGCTTTTGTGTCTTCCACTGTGAAGACCAAAGCAAAATAATTGTTTAAGGTCTCAGCCATTTCCACATTTCCCATTATTAAATCCCCCTTCTCATCTTCTAAGGGACCAACATTTACTTTGGTCACTCTTTTCCGTTTTATTTATCGGTAAAAGCTTTTACTATCTGTTTTTATGTTTTGCGCAAGTTTACTTTCGTAATCTATCTTTCCTTTCTTTATTGCTTTCTTAGTCATTCTTTGCTGTCATTTAAAATTTTCCCAATCTTCCAGTTTGCCACGAACCTTGGCCACCTTATACGCATTGGTTTTTAATTTGATACTCCTCCTAATTTCCTTGGTTATCCACGGCTGGTTATCCCTTCATTTTCACTGGAATATATTTTTGTTGAGCACTATGGAAGAGCTCCTTAAAAGTCCTCCACTGTTCCTCAATTGTGCCACCATTTAGTCTGTGTTTCCAGTCTACTTTAGCCAACTCTGCCCTCATCCCACTGTAGTCCCCTTTGTTTAAGCATGCTTCGCTCGTTTGAGACACTACTTCCTCACCCTCAATCTGTATTACAAATTCAATCATGTGATCACTCATTCTAAGAGGATCTTTTACGAGGAGATCATTTATTATTCCTGTCTCATTACACAGGACCAGATCTAAGATAGCTTGCTCCCTTGTAGGTTCTGTAACATACTGTTCTAAGAAACAATCCCGTATGCATTCTATGAATTTCTCCTCAAGGCTACCCTGTGCGATTTGATTTGACCAATCAATATGTAGGTTAAAATCCCCCATGATTACTGCCGTTCCTTTTTCACATGCCTCCATTATTCCTTTGATTATTGCCCGCCCGCCCCACCATGAAGTTATTATTTGGGGGCCTATAAACTACGCCCACCAGTGACTTTTTCCCCTTACTATCTCTAATCTCCACCCACAATGATTCAACATTTTGTTCATTAGAGCCAATATCGTCTCTCACAACTGCCCTGATATCATCCTTTATTAACAGAGCTACCCCACCTCCTTTCCCTTCTTGTCTATCTTTCCGAATTGTCAGATACCCCTGTATGTTTAATTGCCACTCTTGGCCACCCTGCAACCACGTTTCTGTAATGGCCACCAAATCATACCCATTTGTAATGATTTGTGCCATCAACTCATTTACTTTATTTCGAATGCTGCGTGCGTTTAGGTAGAGTGTTTTAATGGTAGTTTTTAAACGTGATTTTTAGTTTTGACCCCTCCTGCAGCCCCGTTATATTCATACATATTGTCCCTTCCTGTCACCTTGTGGTTTACACTTACCCCAGTGCTACTCTGCTCTGTTGCCTCCTGCCTTTTGCATTCTTTCTTGAATTCCTATTTTCTGAGTTCTCACCCACTCTAACTGGCTCAGAGCCCTCTCCTGGGTTCCGAATACTCCTTGCATTGATGCACCGAGCTTTCATGCTCGCCTTTTTCTTATACTTTGACCCTTTAAAATTTTGCTGTACAGTGGCCCTTTTTGTTTTTTGCCTTGGGTTTCTCTGCCCTCCACTTTTACTCATCTCCTTTTTGTCTTTTGCTTTTGTCTCCATTTTGTCTCCCTCTGTAACCCTGCATTGGTTCCCATCCCCCTGCCATATTAGTTTAACTCCTCCCCAACAGCACTAGCAAACACTCCCCCTAGGACATTGGTTCCGGTCCTGCGCAGGTGCAGATCGTCCAGTTTGTACTGGTCCCACCTCCCCCAGAACCGGTTCCAATACCCCAGGAATTTGAATCCCTCCCTGCTGCCCACTGCTCAAGCCACGTATTTACCTGGTGGTCCGGGAGGTTCGGAGACTTGTGGTCCTGGGCCTCTCGGCGAAGGCCCACATATCCCAGGAATGTAGGCGCTTCGCACACATCCCTGGGGTCACGTGTGCCGGCCCAACCAATCAAACTAGGGGTATTCCCAATCATACTTGTGGTGAATTCCGTATATATGGAATCACCATCAGTATGAATGGGAATACCCCAAAAACATAAACACTTGAAATAATTTTTTCAAAAAACAGCATATATTTAAAATCAAAATGGAATTTAATGAATTATTTAGAACAAAAATTTCATTTTTTGAAAAATAAATTTACATATTTTAAAGAGTCTAGAAATAAACATACCTTATTTAACAGGATTTTAAATGTTTAACTTATTGAAAAAAATATATTTTTCTGTCCTTTAAACGTCTTGTGCTGATAAAAGCTTTTTATCAGTCGTAAGAATTTCATGGGCATTCGCTGGGCGAACAGCCGAACTCTCCGCCCGCGGAGGCCCTCTACTTCCAGATGCATGATTCTTGACAGATCGCAAGTTCTGGGTTTACGTGCATGCCTAACCCCGGAACTTGCGAGGTCTCTACGGGTATGTGCGCACCTCGTATGCACCCGTAGGGACCACGAATTCAACGGCAATAATACTTAAATGCTCAGCCAGTTAAATGAGGATCAACCCTGTTCATTTGTTTTGCTGAAGAGACTTCAAGCAACATCAAGGAGCCGATTTTGATCAAGGCCTCTGCCCACCCAAGTGCCGCCCAAAATGCCACCGATGGCTGCCAAGGTACCGGACGGTACTTTTGGCAGGGTTTTCATCGCCGAGGTCCCTCAAAGATCAGCGGGCGGCAGATAGACGACGCCAATCTGGGCGGCAGTGGGCGGGAGGTCTCATTCTCGGCGGCAGAGGCGCTTACCGCCCAAGTGCCGCCAAGGATGGAGTCGGGCCCACGGAGGGGTGAACAGCTGAAAATAAAAATCATCAGGAAAAAATAAAAAAAACTATCGGAAGACCTTCAGGGAACCCCATCCAGGTAAGTTGCTTTGGAAAAAAAAAATGTTCACTAATCTTTTTTTCAGGATCTTCAGACTTACCGTCGGGGATAGACCAGCTTCCAGCCACCCGTCCACCCCCATTCTGACATCGACACCCGCCGACTCCCGCCCCAATGAATATGGGAATATGGGCGGGAGATCAGTTGCACCACTCGGCCGTCTGCTGAAGTCAGCAGGCGGTTCCCGGCGGTTCTCCCCTCCCGCCCGCTCCAGGCCACCTCGAAAGTGGCACTGAGTGGATCTTGCTGGGGAATGTCTGTGGTAGCGGGCGGCAGCCAATGGTGAGTTGATCAATTTTGGCCCCCAAATGTATTATTGCCATCACTTCTGGTCCAGCAGAGCACTTTATTTTATTAAGTGTTTGTGCTCTTGAAAGTGAGGAATGTTAGTCTTGGTGAATGGAACACTTCCCACTTTGGGCATCCAGTATCAGTATGCTCTCAGGCCTGTGTGAGAACACCACCGCAGGTCGGGGCTATAAATAGAGCTGGAGGGCCGGGCCTTGGAACATTGTGGGCGAAGGTGCGGCGAATGAGGGTACAGGGCCCAGAAAAGCCGAGGGCCCAGGGGCAACACGGACCTGCCTACACTGTGATATGTGTGCGCATTAGGACCGTGCAGCAGAGCAGGTCTACAGTCGTCCTGGTTCAACCCTTGCCACTGGATAAAGGCCTAGCTCTGTCCTGCCCGTGTGGTGGTTGATGTGCAACGGTTACCACACGTTAAAAAAAATCCATGCACAGGTATCTTCCACCCCTTCAACTGGAGTTAAGGATTGGAACATCGGGCCCTTGATTGAAACATCTGTGAACTCTCGTGGAAACAAGTCATCCTCGTTCGAGTGACCGCCTATGACGATGATGCTCTCAGGCCAGGTATAGCATGTTAGATGTGGACTAAAGTTCTTTCTACTATTCAAAATCTCATTGGAGCTTTCAAGTATACTGCAGTGGTGTGATACTTTTTCACTTCCCAGATCAGACATCCTGTGGTTTTACAGTGATGCACCCAACCTAGTGCCAACTTAGGGCTGTTTTGTCCACTAGGAATTCAGTTGAGTCTGCTCAAACTTATTTCATTTAAGATCTTGACAGTCTGTGTACAAGAGACTTTGACTCAGGGATTTAATAGGCTGAAAATAAACGTATTTCTGGATATAAGTAAATAAAAATGTGCTCAAAATCAGTTCTTCACTTAATAAAAAAGTATTTACATTCTTAGAATGATGCCTCATTGGCAAATTGTATTAATTTGGACAAATTGAGATACATTTGACTGACTATTGAGTGAGGCATGGAATAAGTCATTTTGCACTATCCACAAATCATTTAAATTACAAATATATATTTTTTTAAATCATTTTAAGTTATCGCAAATTCAGGCAAAAATATCAAAATCAATTTGAGGTTATCCAAGGCATGTTTTAGATATGCCATCACTCTGTCACTTGGAGAGAGTAGAAAACCATGCTTAACTGCTTATCTTGAAATCATTTTAAGATATCTCAAAATATAATCAGCGTACATTGGAATATGTGACGATATCTGTAAATTATTTTGCCACCACTCAAAATAACATTAAGATGTCTCCCAATGATAATTTAACTTGCCAAATAATTCAGCTAGCTCATTTATTCCGTACTAGGAAAAGCCATCATCATTCAAATTCAATCAACACGAGCAGATCTATGACGTTCGACAACTTAATCTGACATAACCATGCAGGCAACGTGACAAGCATCTTCCATTCCCTAAAAATGACAAATTCAAATAGACAGCAAGGGACACTGCCTGTTTGCCTCTGATTGCTGGCTTCAGTTCGAGCCCAGACTTATTGGATAAAAGGCTCCTCAACCTGGTGGCTGCAAATATTAACTGAAATGAGTCTGAGCAATCCCAATCCACCTCCGAGTCCAAGGCACAAACCCGCTCACAATTTTGCATTAATTGCCACTAAATCGTCAGCCTCACTCGAAGAGCTCCCTAAAGAGGGCTGGGTGGGACAAGAAAGTGTCAAACTGCTGCATTTGTGGCAATCTTCTAGTTAAGGTTAATACACAAAGAAACATATCAATGTAAGAAATAGGAGCAGGAGTAGGCCATTCGGCCCTTTGAGCCTGCTCCACCATTCAATAGCCCCAACTCCACCTTACGGTGCTATCCTCACATCCCTTCATTCCCTTAGTATCCATAAAATCTATCGATCTCTGCCTTGACTATACTCAACGACTAAGCAACCGCAGCCCTCTAGGGTAGAGAATGCCAAAGATTCCCAATCCTTTGAGTGAAGAATTGTTGTGAGCAGCAGATAGAGATTTTATAGAGAGGGTTCTGGGGAACGGGCAGGGAAGTGGAGTTGAGACCAAGATCAGATCAACCATGATCCTATTGAAAGGCGGAGCAGGCTCGAGGGGCCAAATGGCCTACTCTCGCTACTATTTCTTATGTTCTTATGTTCTTTATAATGGATCAAACCTGAAATAGTCCTGACTGAGGTATTGCTTGATGCTGACCATTGGAGCAGGTCGATGACTTGCTATACTAATGCCGCTGGAGGCCAATTTAGACTCATAAAACATCATCGCATGGTGTACAGGGTAAGCAGTTGAATGTACCCGTATACAGTAACAATCATTGAGGGAGCGGGACAGCAGTGCCCGAGGCAGCTCATTATTTCAAAGTGTTCTTGCTCTGAAGCAGATAATCAAACCTTTCCTTGATGATAAAAGGATCCAGGTGCTGCAGCAAATCAGATAAAGGAGCGAAAGAAACTAAATTGCGGGTCATTGGGGCTGAGCTAAAGTGAAGAAAAAAGTTCCTTTGAAGCTTGAAAACTGTGACTGGTGTTGCTTCTGCTGCAGAAAGCACTGAAACATTCTTAGTAGTATTTTTAAACTACACAGATGTTTAGCAGAATTAAAAAAGCACAGATTGTGATAAGCATAAGAGCGTGCAGCTCTGGAGTAGGTAAAACCACTAGAGTTGTGAGAAATCAAGCAAAGGGGTTTCCACAGGTCTCGAAGTAACAAATTTTGCAGAAGGAAAGATTTATATATGGAACTTGCAACAATGAACAAAAAAGAGAAAAAATTTTTGTACTTAATTTCACCTGGCGCCGTCACCCATATTATACTCAGTGCAGTTTTCTAACATGGAAATAGCAACATTAGAACAGGAGTAGGCCATTCAGCCCTCTAGCCTGTTCCACCATTCAATTCAATGCAAAGAATAAAACCGGATGGACCACCCAGCATCAACCAACATAAGAACATAAAAAATAGGAGCAGGAGTAGGCCATATGGCCCCTCGAACCTGCTCTGCCATTTAATACGATCATGGCTGATCCGATCTTGGATTCAGGTCCACTTCCCTGCACACCCCCCTTGGCACCGGACATGATAAAGGCACAACCAGCCCAGTTGACCCTGCAAAGTCTTACTCATTAACATCTGGGGACTTGTGCTAAACTTGTCCTACAGACTAGTCAAGCAACAGCCTGACATAGTCATACTCACAGAATCATACCTTTCAGCCAATGACCCAGAATCCTCTATCACCATTCCTGGGTGTGCCGTGTCCCACTGGCAGGACAGACCCACCAGAGGTGGCGGCACAGCGCTATACAGTCAGGAGGGAGTGGCCCTGGGAGTCCTCAACATTGACACTGGACTCCATGAAGTCTCATGGCATCAGGTCAAGCTTGGGCAAGGAAATCTCTTGCTGATTACCACCTGTCGCTCTCCCTCAGCTGATGAATCATTGCTCCTCCACTTTGACGAAGCACTGAGGGTAGCAAGGGCACAGAATGTACACTTCAATGTTCATCACCAAGAGTGGCTCGGTAGCACGCTACTGACTGAGCTGGTCGAGTCCTGAAGAACATAGCTGATAGACTGGGCCTGTGGCAGATGGAAAGAGAACCAACATGAGCGAAAAACCTACTTGACCTCGTCCTCACCAATCTACCTGTCGCAGATACATCTGTCCATGACCGTATTAGTAGGAGTGACCACCACACAGTCCTTGTGGAGAGTGTCCCCTCTTCACCCCGAGGACAACTTCCATCGTGCTGAGTGTACTGGTTACAGCAAAGGTTTTGGGCCTCGGCAACATCCCAGCTGTCATGCTGAAGACTTGTGCTCCAGAACTAGCTGCACCTCTAGCCAAGCTGTTTCAGTACAGATACATCATTGGCATCTGCTCAACAATATCAAAAATTGCCCAGCTATGTCCTGTCCACAAAAAGCAGGTCAAATCTAATCCGGCCAATTGCCACCCGATCGGTTTATTCTCAATCATCAGCAAAGTGATGGAAGGTGTTGTCAACAATGCTATCAAGTGACACTTACTCACCAATAACCCGCTCACTGATGCGCAGTTTGGATTCCGCCAGGACCACTCGGCTCCAGACCTCATTGCATCCTTGCTCCAAACAAGGACAAAAGAGTTGAATTTCAGAGGTCATCACCATAGGTGGTCCCTCATATCGACACCAAAAAGGTATGAGTTCACAGGTATTTCAAAGAAGAACCTAATATTCCAGGTCCCGAACTACATCCTGAAGGGTGGAAGATGCCTGTGGATGGATTTTTTTAACGTGCAGTGGCCGTTGCGCACCAGCCACCACACGGGCTTGACAAAGCTAGGTCTTGGTGCACTGGCAAGGATTAACCAAGACGACTAGAGACCAGCTCTGCTGCACGGACCTAGTACACACACATATCACAGTGTGGGCTGGCCTGTGCTCTCCCTGGGCCCTCGCTCTTCTGGGCCCCGAATTCACGCCTCTCCTGGGACCCAATCACATCACCCCACGATCTCTTGCCACTCCTGCGCCCTAACCTCAACGCTCCTGCTGTACCTGCCAATGCTCCAATCACCGACCTGGACCTTGATGACATCCAATTCAGTCGCCCTCTTCGCTGCCGTCGCCCTCCTGCACCAGCTCGCGTTGTACCTTGCAGTGATATGCCACCACGCTGCCCATGGCTGCCACCCACCGCTCCTTTTATGGCCCTGACCTGCCGCTGATGGTCTCTTGCAGGTCGGGGCCGCCACGCTGCTCCAGGCCACCACTCGCCGCTCCTTTTATAGCCCCGATCTGCCGCAGAGGTAAGGTGAGAGTGACTGGCCTGACATCAAGGCAGCATTTGACTGAGTGTGGCATTGAGGAGCCCGAGTAAAATTGAAGTCAATGGGAATCGGGGCAAAATTCTCCACTGGCTGGAGTCATACCTAGTGCAAAGGAAGATGGTTGCGGTGGTTGGAGGTCAATCATCACAGCCCCAGGACATCGTTGCAGGAGTTCCTCAGTGCAGTGTCCTAGGCCCAACCATCTTCAGCTGCTTCATCAATGACTTTTGCATCATTATAGGGTCAGAAGTGGGGATGTTCTCTGGTGATTGCAATATTCAGTCCCGTTTTCAACTCCTCAGCTAATGAAGCAGTCCATGTCCACATGCAGCAAGATCAGTACGACATTCAGACCTGGGCTGATAAGTGGCAAATAACATTTGCGCCACAAATATGCCAAGCAGTGATTATTTCCAACATGAGAGAGTCTAATCACCACCCCTTTATATTCAATGGCATTACCATAGCTGTGTCCCCCACCATCAACATCCTGGGGTCACCATTGACCAGAACCATAACTGGACCAGCCACATAAATACTGTGGCTATAAGAGCAGGTGAGACGCTGGGTATTCTGTGACAAATGTCTCTCCTCCTGACGCCCCAAAGCCTTTCCACCATCTACTAAGCATAAGTCAAGAGTGTGATGGAATACTCTTGATTTGCCTGAATGAGTGCAGCTCCAACAACACTTAAGATGCTTGACACCATCCAAGACAAAGCAGCCTGCTTGATTGTCACCCCATCCACCACCTTAAACATTCACTCCCTCCACCACTGGCGCACTGTGGCTGCAGTGTGTACCAGCTACAAGATTCACTGCAGCAATTCGCCAAGTCTTCTTTGGAAGCACCATCCAGACCTGCAACCTTTTCCACCAAGAAGGACAAGGGCAGTAGTTTCATGGGAACACCACCACCTCCATATTCCCCTCCAAGTCACACAACATCCTGAGTTGGAAATATATCGCCGTTCCTTCATCTTCGCTGGGTCAAAATCCTGGAACTCCCTCCCTAACAGCACTGTGGGAGTACCTTCACCACACGGACTGCAGCGATTCAAGGCGGCGGCTCACCACCACCCTCTCAAAGGCAATTAAGGATGGGCAATAAATGCAACACCCAGATCGCATGAACGAATTCAAAAAAAAATGAGATCACGGCCGATCTGTTTGTCAACCCCATTTACCCATCATTGATCCATATCCCTTGATACACTTACTTAAAAAAAAATCTATCAAACTCAGTCTTGCAACTTTCAATTGACCCAGCATTCTCAGCCTATTGGGGAATAGAGTTGCAGATTTATTTGTGGGAAAATGGAGATAATGCAAGCATTTGATGAGACAGCCAAATGTTACAATTTTTTTTGGCCTGTAACCAAAGGCTATGACAGCAACTGGCAGAGTGTGTTATCAAACTGAAAATTCTAGCAGTTACCTGCAATTTTAGAGAATTGCATGACTCTTTGATAGGATCATATATGGAATTGGAGACGAGGCAGAAACGATTCAGCAAAACAGACATAGATTTAGCAAAATGTCTTCAAAGCTAGTGAGCAGCACAAGACTCAAAAAAATACATTAGAATCATAGAAGACTCAAGACACAGTTCACATGCTACAGCGGAAGGTGAGACAGTCTAAAAGTCCGTACAACAGCAGAAGCCACCGAGTCCATTTCCTGGAAGCAGTGTAAGTGCTGTGGGCAGAAGCAGAATCTCCCAAATCATTGTCAGCCATGTAAAAATTACAGAAAATGTAATATTTTTGCCTCACAACATTATACATTATACCAAGAATCAGAAGAAGATCAAGCCACTTACCCAAGCCGAGTTAATGAACAAGAACTAATGTTCATCAGTCAGAGAAGGTGACTGCTAATAGTCACTACCACCAGTAGATTCATGCCACTAAACAATAGACCACTGATAGAGAATTCAAGCTCTGCAGCCCAGCTGCAGTTTTGAAAAAACACAGACCACATTGCATTAAGTCATCAATCAACTTGACATTTTAGGACCTTGGGTAGCGAGCCAATTAAAAGGTTAACAGGCTATCAATTGAGCCAATAAGGTCAAAGAAGGCGAGTTCTTTTCTGTAAATTGAACCAGGTATATAAACAGCCATTTTGGCCATGTGGTCTCAGAAGGACAAAGGCCTGGCTTAAAGCCAAGAGCTTGTTGCTGCTGCCAGAATAAAATTACATTAAAACTACAACCGGAGTTCGTATTTCATTGGAAATTAAGAGATCTAACAATTTTGGCATCACGAACACGATCGCTGAGGAAAGAAAGTGAATTTTGGACATTGGACCTACATACTGAGGTAAGGACTCCTCTTTATAAAAGTCCTCGGTCAAAGTCTAAATTCGCCTCTCCTTCTACTCGATTCCGAAAGCCTCCGGTTTGCGAACCCTCTGGTTGGTAGTCGGCTCGAGGTCCCATAGATGTCTAACTTTGGCGGTGTGTTAGTTAATTAATCACCGACCTACTGATCGGCTGGAAAGCCTACAACTTGAGACCCCAGTAAAAAAATCAGTATTATGGCAGCAGGAGATAAGAGCAAAGAAGCAAAGAATTGCCTACAACTGTTAAAGGCGGGCGGGCACCACCTGAGGTTTCGATAGATGAAATCCTCCAACAGTTGAAAGAATACATAGAACAACAATTCAACTTATCTAAAACCTGTATTAAGATCGAACAAAAGTACGGAACCTCCAAAGGACAATGGTTCTTGGACGAGATTAAAAGGGTCTGGGGAAAAATGACCCGTATGAAAAATAAAGAGCGAACTAGATGGTCCCTAGCCGTTATGGGACAGATCCAAAAGTGGAATGAAATTATAATGCGTTCCCAACATGATCGAGAACTGACCAGTACAAAGGACCAATTGCAAGCTGTTTGTGCACAGCTGCGACAGAAAAGACTTGAACTTGAAAGTTGGAAGCGGAAGTTAAAGATCTTAAAGGTGAAATTAAAGAATGGAAAAAATAATTCGGTCAAGAGACAGTAATCGGAAAAGGAAAATGTATCGGTCAATTCACAGGGTACCCATGTTTGGATAAATTAAAAGCGCAAACCCGAACACGACTGAGGAATAGATATGGATTCTGAATCCTCTGACGATACAGGGTCGGAGGATGAAGTATTAGGGGTGCGCTTTGCCCCATTTAAAAAAAGACGAGTTGTAGTCAAATCAGAAAAGACTGCGGATGAGGGCGGAACCAAAAAAACGAGGAAAAGGGTGTATGCAGAATACTTAGTTCATGATCCGGCAGACCCAGAGAAAATTGATAAATCGTCCAAGGAATTGCCCAATCCAAAGAAAGGGGAGTAAAAATGTGGGACCAATTGAAGCGCTTAAGAAATATATATCAACTTCATCCCTGGGACGGTGTGCAAATTTTGACCATAATGGTGCCAAAAACACAGGGAAGAAAATTGCACGACAAGGTAGAAGAAGCTTTGGGGCAGGATGAGCAAGAATTAAATGCAGGATGGGAGGCGATTAAACACTGGCTGCAAGCCTTCAGTCCAGCTAAGATAGACTGGGGAAAAATTGCAGCCTACCAACAGAAAGGAACAGAGGAGGTCCTGGAGTATGACAAGCGGTTTAGATGCACGTGGCTAGAACATTCGGGTATGAATAATACGGATGAGGAAATGGATGAACAAGTGTTTGGACCCCTGAAAGCAGCTTTCGTGGCAGGTCTAAAGCCAGAACTGTCCAAAATGCTTAAGGTAGTGTTACCGGACTGGGAAGGTAGAGGAACTACCTATGCAGCATTGGTGGATCGATGTAACCAATTAGATCGGGATATGGGATCTAAAGTCCGAGCTGTCCAGGCAATGGGATGGAAATCCCAGGATTCCGATAAACAGTTATTAGGAAAATTACCTGGAAAATATCATTATTGTGGAAAAGAAGGTCACTTGGCAAGACGTGCAGGACAAAACAGCAAGGTCATGGCCGGGGAAGAGGACGCAGCCAGCGATACAATTCAGCCAACAATCCAGGCTTATCACAAGATAACTACCTCATAGAAGCATTTAAGCGACTGACAATACAACAACAGAAGGAGTTACTTGGGATAGCAAAAAACGATTAGAGCCCACCCTGGTCCACCTCCTCGCACTAATACAACAGAGGGGAGATGGGATATATATAACTGTGAGGGTGGGCGATAAGGATGTGGACTGTCTTTTAGACACAGGGGCGGAATTAACATGCTTACCCCTACAATATGGAGACTTTTTGCCGTTGGATGGTAGGACACGTACAGCCTATGGAGTTGGGGGCCATAAAATGGAAATTAAAAGGACAATACCATTACTTATAGGGCTGGGTCCACATGAACTAACCACGCCGGTCTGGATAGGCCCAGTAGATCAACCCATTTTGGGAATGGACGTTCTAATCCAAGTAGATTCATCATTGCATTTCGAGAAAGGTCGGGTGACATGGTCAATTAGAACTTTGAAGAAAGAAGAATTGAAGGAACACCCGATATGGGCTAAAGATAAGAACGATTGTGGCCTACTCCAGATGGAGCCTGCGTCATTTACCAGGACCAAGCCTCCATGCACTAAACCGTATCCCATCAGTCCAACTGCCATCACGGGAATCTTACAGGTTATTCAGCAATTGGAGAAACAAGGGGTGCTTATTAAAACGCATTGCTCCTCCAATAGCCCCGTGTGGCCAGTACAGAAATAGAATGAGACTTGGTGTTTGATTGTCGATTATCGGAAAGCTAACCAGTGTATTGATCAAAAAGCTCCTTTGGTCGCAGATCCCTCCACCATTTTTAATGCCCTCAAACCGGAACATAAATATTTCTCGGTTATAGATATGGCCAATGGATTTTGGTCGGTGCCTCTGGCACCGGAAGTTCGATAGTGGTTTGCTTTCACGGTCCAAGGACAACAGTATACTTGGACCCGGTTACCGCAGGGTTTCCACAAGAGCCCTACTGTATTTCACATGGCTTTACAAAGCCATTTGCGAGAATTACCTCCCCTGTCATCCACAGTCATCCAATATGTAGACGATATCCTGCTAGCTTCAAACACGGAAGAACAGCATGAACAAGATTTACGAGCTTTGCTGGACCACCTTTGGCTGAAAGGACATAAACCCAGCATCGACAAAGCACAAATATCCCAGGAAGAGGTTGTATACCTGGGACGAAAGATTTCACAAGGAAAAAGAGAACTTACCCAGGATAGAACTGCAGCCATTCGGGCTGCTAAAAAACCCACCACTATTCAGGAACTAAGGTCTTTTTTGGGATTGTGTAACTTTAACAAAAATTAGATTGACTCCTTCACACATCTTGCTCAGCCATTGAATGATATCTTAAAGGGGAAATGTGCCTCTAAAGAAGCCATCATCCTCACTAAGGAACAGCAAGAGGTCTTCCTGAGTTTGAAAAAGGCTTTGTGTTCGGCACCGGCTCTTGGAATCCCCGACAGTAGTAAGCCATTTACCCTGTTTGTCCATGAGAAAGAAGGATACATGACAGCTATACCGACACAAGAACATGGGAATCGGCAAAGACCTATTGGCTATTATTCGGCAAAACTGGATGCGGTAGCCCTCGGATGGGGAAGTTGCCCAAGGCCATGGAAGCTACATGTCGAACGGTAATGATCACTGCGGGTCTAGTCCTCGACCAAAAGCTGATTGTCAAGTGTCCCCACACCGTACATGCTTTGCTGTCTATGAATAGAATGTCTCAGGTGACGGCAGCTAGATGGACCCGCTGGACAGCAGTTTTGGAAGCTCCTAATCTCCATATCGTCCGGGCCAGCCCGGTTAATCCCGCAACTATGCTCCCAAGGTCAGAATCAAGGGAGCAAGAGGGGGGAGAATGTGAAGAGCATGACTGCGTGGAGATTTTAAAAGAAACAGAAGAAGCAGCCTTAGCAGCAGAGGAGCCTCTGCACAACCCAGACCTCATCCTGTTTACAGATGGTTCCTCCTTTGTTGACAATGGTACTAGAAAAGCAGGATGGGCAGTTACAACCTTATATGAGGTAGTGGCAAAAGGATGTTTACCCTCAGGAATGTCAGCACAACAGGCTGAGTTACGGGCCCTGTCAGCATGTTGAATAGCAGAAGGACAGACAGCTAATGTCTACACAGATTCGCGTTATGCTTTTGGAGTCGCTCACGACTTTGGTCTGTTATGGCGGAAAAGGGGATTCTTCACTGCTGCTGGTACACCTATCCGAAATGGAAAAGAAGTCCGAGACTTACTGGAGGCCATACAATTACCTCAGGAAGTGTCCATCCTGAAGTGTAAGGCCCATACCAAGGAAAATACCACAGAAGCACAGGGAAATGCCCTAGCCGACCAGGCAGCTAAAGATGCCGCCTCACAGGGCGTTTCCCCAGAAGAACCAACACAGATGTGCAGATTGAAAGTACTCAGGACTCTGACACGAGACCTTCAAACAATGCAAGGCGAGTGCTCCCGAGATGAAAAATGGACATGGATTGAGGCAGGAATTAAGCGATGTGAAGATGGTGTCTGGAGACAAAGAGTTACCGACAAGCCAGTCGCGCCACAAGCGCTTATGTCTTTTTTAGCCCAACAGATCCACTCGTGGGGACACTTGGCCTCACAACAGATGACGGCATGGTTCCAGAAAAGCTGGTGGGGTCGGGGATTTAAAAAACACGCCCAGCTGGTAACAGAGCGCTGTGTGGTCTGCTAGAAAAATAATTCTGGACCCATCACGGTAATGCCCCAACTGAGGCCCCCTGTCGGACCATTCCAGCATCTGCAGGTTGATTATATATCTCTTCCTTCATGCCAAGGATACACTAACATTCTTGTCTTGGTCGACAGATTCTCTAGATGGGTAGAAGCTGTCCCAACTAAAAGAGCCACAGCCAATCACACTGCAAAGGTCTTGTGTAAGGATTACATTCCCCGATGGGGAGTCCCGAGTAGCATTGACTCAGATCAGGGAACACACTTCACAGGTGCTGTCTGTAGGTTACTGAACATTACGTGGGATTTACACTGTCCTTATCATCCACAATCATCAGGACAAGTAGAGTGAATGAATCGAACTCTGAAACAACAGCTTGTCAAATATTACCAAGAAGGAACACCATGGCCCCAGGCACCACCAATAGTGCTATGTAGTATTAGGGCAACCCCGAACAGAACTACAGGTCTAAGCCCATTTGAAATTATAACAGGAAGACCCATGTCGCTGCCAGGAACTATCGATTTACGGAAAGCTGATATTCACTTACTGAGTGACACTTTGTTATCATACTGTCAGAACCTAACCAATGCTATTAATTCTGTTTCCCGACAGGCATCGGCAGCTTGGGATAATCCACCCGAAGGAGGACATGACATCATCCCGGGAGTCTGGGTGTATGTGAAAAAGTTGCATAAAGAACCTTTGGGTGCCAAGTGGGAGGGACCTTATCAAGTGTTATTGACCACCCAGGCAGCTGTTAAAGTCCAAGGAAAGAAAGCCTGGATCCACACTTCACACATTAAATGAACACCCGTAACTGAAGCTGAAATCTAATAAGGACAATTACTTTTTGCCAAAATGTATAAATTTACTGTATTACTGACTGTAGGTATTCTAGGCATTTGCATACTTCTTACTAGCCGACCCTCTGCACCAAAGGGAAATAGTAGAGTACCATGGGAATTACATGTAAATATCTTTTTATATATGTCATACATTTATGCCAAACAAGGTAACATTTCTAGTTGTTGGGTATGTGCGCATATTTCTATTCACTCAAAGGGAGGGATTCCCTTGAGGCCAGTTCCCTTGAATATCTCGGAAATGGCTGAGTGGATAATTAATCAAACCAAAACAGGCAATGCGTTTCAGGATACGGAAAACTGGGCACGTAAATGGAAGTCAGCAGGTTACAATCTGACTACCTTTGAAGGGGGATACCAACCATGCTGCAATAATTCCAAACGGCCCCCATTTTTTGTTATCACTAATACAACGGGAATAGGAAGACCGGGGGAATCGGTCTGTCTGATTAGAAACATCAAAGGAGGCCAAAATATGGGGTATAGTAACTGCTCCCGGAATTATAATATAATCAAGCCACGGAACCGTCGAAACTGGGCCAATGTGGGAATTTTTAACGTAACGGGGATTCTGAATAAAACAGATGGAAAAGCCTGGACAGGCCCCGGAGTGTTGCTGACAAAGAAACAGCTAACAGTCATTGCATTTAATGGCACCTATTGGGTGTGTGGCCACAAGGCCTACCCTTGGTTGCCCCAGAATTGGACGGGATCCTGCTATTTAGCCTACATTGTGCCTTATATGTATCATATAAAGTCACTGTCGGAACATTTACACCGTCCTAAGAGAGCTATCACAGAAACAGAGAGGTTCTTTGCCATTCTGATCTCCAGGTATGGGACTGCCAGACTGGCAAGGGAATCCATTAACATGGCATCCGTTGTGGAACGGGTAGCCAATGATACCTCAGAGGCCCTAGTTAAAATCAATGCAGAAATGGTAGCAATCCGCACAGTAGCCCTACAGAATAGACTGGCCCTTGATTATATCCTGGCTGAAAAGGGAGGTACTTGCGCCCTACTCGGAACTGAGTGTTGCACATATATCCCAGACAGCTCCGAAGAAATTACCCACTTAGCGGAGCATATCCAAAAGGAGGTAGAAAAACTTAAGCAACCCCCATCATTCACTTTGTGGAGCGGAGCCACTGAATAGCTAGGTTCAATAGGAACTTCATTGGTGGAAGGTTTAATTCTATTCGGTGTACTTGTTTTACTTTTACATTGTTTATTTATGTTGATTAAATGTTGTTGCAACCAGGCGACTGTAGCTGCTGTCCCGCATGTGAGACACCTTGCAGGTCCCAGCAGACCGTGGCACAGGGGTATGTTATGCTTAAGAAAAGCGTGTTTACTGGTTGAATTAAGATATTCATTTGGATTAAATTGGAATAAGGTTAATTGACCTACTAAAACCAGACTTCCATTGTGGCCACGATGGAACTCGGGTTGGTGTAAATTTGTGTGGAAGCTACTAGTCCGGACATGTGTCGAAACACATCAACAAACTTTAGAAGGAAACTCTATTAATATGTATGAAATTATTTTTTAGAATGTTTAACTAGTGATACCTGATGTTTTATGATTCAGTTTGTGAAAGAATCAAAGGGGGGATTGATAGAGAATTCAAGCTCCACAGCCCGGCTGCAGTTTTGAAAAAATACAGACCACATTGCATTAAGTCATCAATCAACTTGACATTTTAGGACCTTGGGTAGCGAGCCAATTAAAAGGTTAACAGACTATCAATTGAGCCAATAAGGTCAAAGAAGGCGAGTTCTTTTCTGTAAATTGAACCAGGTATATAAACAGCCATTTTGGCCATGTGGTCTCAGAAGGACAAAGGCCTGGCTTAAAGCCAAGAGCTTGTTGCTGCTGCCAGAATAAAATTACATTAAAACTACAACCGGAGTTCGTATTTCATTGGAAATTAAGAGGTCTAACAACCACTTAAATTCCAGTCAGATACTGGTGCAACCAGCCAAACAGTTAATTGATCTGAGCAAGTATCACCTTAAACAGACCTGCTAGGCTCTAGAAGTATACATTCGCACTAATCTGAAGTCTCTGGGATGCAGCGAGATGTATTTGGTGAACTCAGAGAATGGTAAAAAAATACTATACATTTGTAGTCATCAAAGGGAGCTATAGTTTACTTGGAAGCAAGGTCCAGTATAAAAATATACCTGTTAACATATTGGGCCAGTTAACAGTACAAATCCATACCAAGGGATCCACTCACACTGGTTCAACCCAGGATTTAAAAAAAAAGAGTATCCAGGCTAGTTTGAGGAAAAACCCAAAAGATTTGCTAAGCTGAAGATAATTCCAGTACTGAGCTGCCTGTACAGGTGATCCATGTGGGAAGCTGAAGCATGTAGAAAACTATGTTCCAATTCCCAGGTGAGCTGCAAGCATAAAGAAAGCTTCCACAAATCAAGAGACTCACAAGTAAATTGGCAATGATGTGGGGGATTAAGCCTGGAAATCATCAATAAGCCCAGAAAGAGGAGAATCTGCATCAACCCTCGAGACTTGAACAGAGCAATAAGTCGTCGCTATGCCATGCTTATGATTGTAAAGCATTCCCCGATTTAAGATAAGCAGACAAAGTCAGTGTTTTGCAGTGTAAAAAATTGATGCAGTTATTCTTGGATGAAAAGCGCTCCAATCTTAGATGTTTAAAACTCCACATGACAGATAAGGGTGGTTGCCTATGTCCTTTGCTATACCCAGCATATCAGAAGAATGTCAGCACAACCAGAATCAAGCAAGGAGTGAAATCCATCACAAATACAATACTGATGTATCATGGCAGTGTCACAGTTGAGGAATCATAATGGAACCATCAGAGATTTTTTGGAAAGATGCCACGGGCAAGATCTCAAATTCCAAGTTAACAAAATCCCATTCTTGCGACACCGATTACAGGTCAAGCTCTGAAACCAGATTCAGAGCAGTTTCTGCGACAGTGAAGCCCTCAAATATCACAGGAATCCAACGATGCATTGAGCTTGTTGCTTATAGCCTTCCACATTTTTGGAAGCTCAGTGATTTGTGTGAACCACTCAGCCAAGTGACACTTAAGGATGCAGAATGGGATTAAAACCCACAATCAAAAATCTGATCAAGATAAGCATCTGGCAACAGTCGATCTAGCATTGAAGTTCTACAATCTACAGACAGAACCCACTGTGCAAGTGAATATCTCAGAAACAGGTCACAAAGCAGCACTCACACAGATGGGCATCCAGTGCATGTAGAGCACTTATATATACTGAAACTCAATTATGTCCAGACTGAAATAAAATCACTACTCGTAGTATTTGGGCTCAAGAGATTCCATCGATATACTTGCGGCTGGCCAGTGACTGTACAAACAGATCATAAGCCCTTAGAACTGATAGTGAGAAAAATAAGACACCACTTCATATTTCCAAAAAAGCTATAAAGGATGCTAATGAGACTTCAGCTATATGACATACAGGTTGTTTATCAGCCAAGAAAACAGATGCAACTTGCTGATACCTTAAGTAGAATGTATTTGTTTTTTAGTTCCAAGGACAAGCTACAGGAAAAGTCAGTGACAGTCAAGATGATAGAAAGCCTGCCTCCTGTCAAGCATTGGCTGTACGATATTGATTGACTTAATGCAAGAAATGAAAGGCTTCAAATTCTGAAGAACTTATCTTGAATGATTGGCCACACAGCAACGAACAGCAGCCAGCTCAGTGATTCAATTCTTCGATTTTATAAATTAACTTAATATCCAGCGTGACATCCTTCTTTAGAGGAAGATGAGTAGTCATACCCAAAGCAATGAGAAAGGAGATAATGCAGCTCATCCATTCTTCCCACATTGGTTTATGGTATGGTTCATGCATTCGCCCAACATTTATGTCTTGTGCTTAACTTCAGATCAGTTCTCCAATGAAACAAGACCTGTACCCTCATGTGAGCCAAGAGTAGAATAGCAAGACAAGGGATTAAAAGTGCCTCTCTAATTATGGTATATGGTGCACTGGAGATCACGGTGCCAAAATTGCCCCCGTCCTTAAGGTGCGGATAGGCCTCACCGACCGGATGACCCATCCTAAATTGCCCCCGGGCCGGGAATGGTGGGAACAGATTTCCGCACTGCCCGTGCAGCCGTCCTTTGGGCAAGTGCCAATCCCCCACTGACCGGTGGCAACTCCCTTTCTGCCCCACGGGAAACTGCCCCACGGGTGAGGAGCGGCCACCGGTTGGTGCCACTGACAGCTTTCCCCTGCGAGAAGCTGTGTGTGCCTGGGCGGCGCGTCTGCCCTTAAAGGGGAGGGCGCGCTGCTGGCACCTCCATTTTATTTTAATTGTAGGCCAACTCTGAGGTCGGTCTGACAATGGTGGCCATGGGTTCAGCCAGGCACCAACAGGCAGCCCAATATCCCCTCCTGCCGAAACCCTCCCTGGTGGCCCGGTGGCTATACTAAACCCCTTGCAGAGTTAGCAGTGGCCTTCCCCTTTAACTGAAGCGGAAGGATGTTGTGACACTGATGACGCGTTGCACTGACTGTCCTGCTACAAAGGCACTTCTGCCGATCAACACCACCCAAACCAGAAATGCAGAACTAAGACCAATATAGCGGCACAAGATCTGCCCAATGGCTTGGGGCGGAGAACAAACTTCAAGATCGGTAAGTGCGCTTACTTTTTGGTCGCGGGGCACTTTCAGCCTCTGCATGTTGGTCACTATATTCTCCTGTCTTCTCAGAAAAATGGTAAACACTGCACAGTCAGACCAATATGGACAAGCTAAAATAAATAAATGTATTTACAAGATAATACACAGAAACAGTAAGATACAGCCAAAAACTAGCTGTACAACACAGAAATAAAAATAGAATCAGTCCACAAGTGGTTACAATATCCTCTTTAGAATATGTTTGTTACATAGCCTAATAAGCTGCCAAGACTTTGGATGAAGAATATATTGCAGATGTGGTGGTACACAAAAATTGTGATACCTATGTCAACTTCACAGAATTCACAAGTGAACTGAGGTAGTGCAGCTGGTGAATTCTTTTGTCAAAAATATCTTTCAGATCATTGATGTTAACATTAAGACATTAGATATTCCATATCCAAGGCTGTTTGAAAGATTGTTGTCACAGCCTCTACTATTTCATCTCTGACGTTCCTCAGTATTCTAGTATGTATACCATTAAATTAAACACACTTTTCCCAGTCCAACAACCTTACCTTTAGTTATGTGATCTAATTATTCCATCACCTCCCCTTGTTCTTTCATACATTTCTCTGAAAATCGGGGCAAATTACTCATTTATTATTTCTGCCATCCCTTCAACCTCTAAGAGAAGATTTCCTTTTTTGACTCGAAGAGGCCTGAACTCTTTTTTTAACTATAGTTATTTTTGATATATTAATAAACTATGCCTGATCCCGATATCCTCTAGACATGCGTGACTCTGATATCGAGCAGGAGTCACTAAACCGAGATCAAGAGTGGGAACCCTGATTGATTTTCCCCACCTCTCCCTATTCCTGGGTGCCAAGATCAACTGTATCAACTTTACTGATACTCTGGTAGAGAACAGCCAACTCACCACAGGACAAAGACCAACAGACCTTCGGTTTTACAATGGTCAAGTAATTTACCAACTCTATCAATGGGAAGGCTAGTGAAATGGTTGATAAAGAATCTACATGGCAATTGTTGACAAAATGGTTACTGCTAGTATTGAGCAGAAGATTGTTTGAGATTGATTTTGTATTTCAAATATTGTGGTTTTATTTGATAATATAACTAGCAGAAGGATTAATGCACATTTTTGCATCTCACAGCTTTCCTTGAAGAACAAATATTCATACACTTCGATGAAAACTGAGGCAAATTACTCATTTATTATTTCTGCAAGAGAAGATTGCTCTTTCAGCAATCTTTACATTTCAAGAACACCCTCAAAGCCTCCTTGATAAAGTGTAACATCCTCACCGTCACCTGGGAATCCCCGGCCCAAGACTGCCCAAAGTGGAGGAAGACGATCCAGGAGGGTGCTGAGCACCTCGAGTCTTGTTACCGAGAGCATGCAGAAACCAAGTGCAGACAGTGGACGGAGCGTGCGGCAAACCAGGCTCCCCCACCCACCCTTTCCTTCAACCACTGTCTGCCCCACCTGTCACAGAGACTATAATTCCCACATTGAACTGTACAGCCACCTGGGAACTCACTTTTAGAACTAGGAGCAGGAGCAGGAGTAGGCCATTTGGTCCCTTGAGCCTACTCCGCCATTCAATAAGATCATGGCGATCTGATCATGGACTCAGCTCCACTTCCCCGCCCGCATCCCATAACCCAAGTCTTCCTCGATTTCGAGGGACTGCCTATAATGATGATATTTAGGCATTTGCCACATGCATTTCTATGATGTTGAATTCCTGATCAGCTGCAGTGCATTCAAGAGATTTAAAATGATCTTGACTGCACTTGTCCAGCAGTAACACATTTTATCATAATCATAGCACAAAATCCTCTAAACGTGTCAATCACCTATTCATTAAAGGTCAGACGAAGGCTGACAAATCTTAAAGCTGACAAGCTTTATGAGTTTAGATGGTGACGTCAATGAGGCTTTAGTCTATTCAGTCCACCAACAAAATAATAAAGCTGATTTTATCAGTGAAGGGGAATGCAGTTATTGGCCCACAATTTGCAGTCGGAGGCTTCCCGTGGGCGGATGCCTCTGACTGCAAATATTTCTATGAAAGTACCTGGTAGTCCCAGAGGTTTGAGGACTTGTCATCCTGGGCTTCTACACAAAGGCCTGCGTAGTGGCCCACGTATTCCAGGAGCGTACGTGCTTTGTACGCGTCACTGGGATCACGTGGGCCGGCCCAACCAATCAAAATGGGGGTATTCCCATTCATACATGGTTTCTACGGAGCTGCCATAAGTATGAATGGGAATACCCCCCAAAACACACAAACACATTAAATAAATTAATAAAACACGTTGCATATTTAAAATGAATTAAAATGCAATTTTATTAAATATTTTATACAAAAATTTATTATTGACATTTTGTTTTATATGTTTTAACAGGGCTAAAAATAAACTTACCTTAATGGACAGAGTTTTTAACATATAAATGAGTGATAACATTTTATTTTTCTATTTTTAAAACTCTTACCCTGGTAAAAGCAGGTCTTACCCCGGCTTTTAACAGGCGTAAGAATTTCAAGGGCATTCGCTGGGCAGAAGTTGGGCAAATAGCCCAATTCTCCGCCCACGGAAGCCCTTTTCCTCCAGATCTTTGCGATCTATCAAGTGGATTCTTGACAGATCACAAGTTCTGGGTTTAGGTGCATGCGCTCCGCAGCCTCACCCTGGAACTTGTGGGTCCCCTACGGGTGCGTGCGCTCTTCGTATGCGCCCATAGGGGCTGTGAATTCAGGCCCATTATTAAACTTACTGCTGCAGGACGCAGGTAAAGTATACTACGGACAGATTTCCTCGTAGACCAAATTTAAAAATTCCTATACTTGGGTTGATGCTTGTACGGAGTCAATTCACCAATCTACTGGAGAGAAAAAATGAAATGTATTGTTGAGTTTTATCTATCTTGTTTTTCAATGTATCCAGGGAAATTGTAAAGATAGCTAGGAATTGCAATTTATTAATGGTTATCACAGAAATGCGAGCAAGTTGGTCTTGCCCATCGGGGGTTTGGGAATTGTATGTGAGATGGGGAGGAGCGTTTACAAGTCTCCCGAGGAAGGAGATGTAAGTGACTGAATCACATGGACACGGTGAGGGCTCAATTCTCTGGGGAAATTATGTGTATCTAATTGTATTTATGACATCATAGAAACATAGAAACATAGAAACTAGGTGCAGGAGTAGGCCATTCGGCCCTTCTAGCCTGCACCGCCATTCAATGAGTTCATGGCTGAACATGCAACTTCAGTACCCCATTCCTGCTTTCTCACCATACCCCTTGATTCCCCTAGTAGTAAGGACTTCATCTAACTCCTTTTTGAATATATTTAGTGAATTGGCCTCAACAACTTTCTGTGGTAGAGAATTCCACAGGTTCACCACTCTCTGGGTGAAGAAATTCCTCCTCATCTCAGTCCTAAATGGCTTTCCCCTTATCCTTAGACTGTGTCCCCTGGTTCTGGACTTCCCCAACATTGGGAACATTCTTCCTGCATCTAACCTGTCTAACCCCGTCAGAATTTTAAACGTTTCTATGAGGTCCCCTCTCATTCTTCTGAACTCCAGTGAATACAAGCCCAGTTGATCCAGTCTTTCTTGATAGGTCAGTCCCGCCATCCCAGGAATCAGTCTGGTGAACCTTCGCTGCACTCCCTCAATAGCAAGAATGTCCTTCCTCAGGTTAGGAGACCAAAACTGTACACAATACTCCAGGTGTGGCCTCACCAAGGCCCTGTACAATTGCAGCAACACCTCCCTGCCCCTGTACTCAAATCCCCTCGCTATGAAGGCCAACATGCCATTTGCTTTCTTAACCGCCTGCTGTACCTGCATGCCAACCTTCAATGACTGATGTACCATGACACCCAGGTCTCTTTGCACCTCCCCTTTTCCTAATCTGTCACCATTCAGATAATAGTCTGTCTCTCTGTTTTTACCACCAAAGTGGATAACCTCACATTTATCCACATTATACTTCATCTGCCATGCATTTGCCCACTCACCTAACCTATCCAAGTCGCTCTGCAGCCTCATAGCATCCTCCTCGCAGCTCACACTGCCACCCAACTTAGTGTCATCCGCAAATTTGGAGATACTACATTTAATCCTCTCGTCTAAATCATTAATGTACAGTGTAAACAGCTGGGGCCCCAGCACAGAACCTTGCGGTACCCCACTAGTCACTGCCTGCCATTCTGAAAAGTCCCCATTTACTCCTACTCTTTGCTTCCTGTCTGACAACCAGTTCTCAATCCATGTCAGCACACTACCCCCAATCCCATGTGCTTTAACTTTGCACATTAATCTCTTGTGTGGGACCTTGTCGAAAGCCTTCTGAAAGTCCAAATATACCACATCAACTGGTTCTCCCTTGTCCACTCTACTGGAAACATCCTCAAAAAATTCCAGAAGATTTGTCAAGCATGATTTCCCTTTCACAAATCCATGCTGACTTGGACCTATCATATTACCTCTTTCCAAATGCACTGCTATGACATCCTTAATAATTGATTCCATCATTTTACCCACGACCGATGTCAGGCTGACCGGTCTATAATTCCCTGTTTTCTCTCTCCCTCCTTTTTTAAAAAGTGGGGTTACATTGGCTACCCTCCATTCCATAGGAACTGATCCAGAGTCAATGGAATGTTGGAAAATGACTGTCAATGCATCCACTATTTCCAAGGTCACCTCCTTAAGTACTCTGGGATGCAGTCCATCAGGCCCTGGGGATTTATCGGCCTTCAATCCCATCAATTTCCCCAACACAATTTCCCGACTAATAAGGATTTCCCTCAGTTCCTCCTCCTTACTAGAGGTAACAGAAGGGAAAACAATTTTGCAGGACAATATATTTTAAAAACAATACATCTTCCAGTCAGGCAGAAAGGTTTAGCATTCTTTTGAATAACTTTTCCCCTCTTATTTTCTCTCTCCAAGTTCTCCATCAACATCTAAGTTCTTCATTGGGAAGATGGGACTTGCACAGCCAATATAAGCATAGGAATCCCAAAATTAACTAGGATTTGCACGAGGGGAGGCCCAGTATTAAAACACTATGCTGTAGCTATAGGACTATGGGGTCCTGAGATTATATTTAGTTGTTGACTTATTTCAACAGTATACCTGGTTATAGCTTTAAGTATTTTCTAAATTGGAAACTGAGAAATACAAATTTGAATCATTTGTATTGACGCTAACATTGACGGTGTGAATACTCTACAGGTATGCTCTCAGCTTATGCAGAGATTTTTAATGCATGACTGTTTTGGATTGAGAGAGAGCAGCAAAAAAGATGCTGTTACTTAATCAATGTATACCATGAGTTATCAACGTCCAAATGTGATGTTAGCTCAGCCCATTCTCGGCAGCCTCCACATGACCTAAATGTCAGGTCTCTTTAATATTGTAACACAATGTCCGTTAGAAGAAGGGAAGGCCTTTACAAACAACAATTTGTGTTTATATAGTTCCTTTAACGTAGTAAAACATCCCAAGGCACTTTACAGGAGTATTATAAGACAGAAATTTGAAACCAAGCCACGTCAGAAGAAATTAAGGCAGATGACCAAAAGCTTGATCAAAGAGGTAGATTTTAAGGTGTGTCTTAAAAGGGGAAACAAAGATAGAGAGGCAGAGAGTTTTAGACAGGGAGCTCCAGAGTTTGGGGTCTAGGCAACAGAAGGCATGGCCACCAATGGTTGAACAATTATAATTAGGGATGCTCAGGAGGGCAGAATTTGAGGAGCGTCGAAATCTCAGGGGCTTGTGTTGGTGGAGGAGATTACAGAAATAGGGAGGGGCGAGGCCATGGAAGGATTTGAAAACAAGGATGACAATTTTGAAATCGAGGCATTGCTTAACTGGGAGGCAACACAGTGGTGATCAGTAATCAGCTTTATTATTTAGTTTAAGGTAGAAAAACATCCCAAGGTGCTTCATGGAACAAATTAATCCACACCATTTAGCACCGAGAAGGACAAGGGTAGCAGGCACATGGGAACACCATCATCTGCAAGTTCCCCTCCAAGTTACACACCATCTTGACTTGGAAATATATTGCCTTGACCTTGCCAGTGACGCCCATATCCCAGGAACGCATAAAAAATAAATCAAAGTAATAAATGAACACCAAGCCAAAAGAGTTGTGACCAAAAGCTCGGTCAAAGAAATGGTTTCTCGAACAGTTTTAAAAGGAGAGGAGGGAGCAGAGAGCAAGAGGGGTTTATGAAGAGATTTCAGAGCGTGGGGCCAAGGTGGGTGAAAACACGGCTGTCAATGGCGGGGTGAAAGAGGTAACAGACATAGGATAGGGCAAGGCTGTGGAAGGATTTAAACACTGGGAATTTTAAATTAGAGGCATTGGGAGGCAATGTAGATTAGCAAGAATAGAGGCTATGGGTAAGTGGGATAGAATAAGGACAACAGAGTGTTGGATAAGTTGAAATTTTAGAAGGTACAGAATGGGAGGCCGGCCAGGAGAGCATTGGAATATGCAAGTCTGGAGGTGACCAATGCATTGTTGAGGGTTTCAGTGGAAAATGAGCCAAGGCAGGGGCGGAGACTATCGACGTTACAGAGGTGGAGGCACTCTCTGTGATAGAGGGGATATAGGTTCAGAAGTTCAGCTCAGATTCAAATAGGACACAAGGGGCTAGAAATTTGGTGCTGCCCCGGTTGGGGTGCTTATTTTTGAGAAGTTGGAAGTTTAGTGCCAGGCGCTAATCAATCTCACTGCCCGCTAAATTCAGTCTCAGTGCTTAAAGAATGCAAGGGAGTGCTAAATCAGGTGCTAATAGCATAGGTGAGTGAGGTTAGGCTCCAAGCGATAACGAAAATGAGGTGTTGTGTAATCGAGAGTGAGCATTGGCGAAGGTGCCTTCCAGCCATTAAAGGGGAGGGTCATTGGAGTCTGCACACCAGCCCCCAATGATTCAGGGAGTGCAGAACGGCGATATGCTATGGGATGAAATGCAAAGTCCTTTGACGGCCCGCAATACTCGGGGACTATGCAGCCTTTAGTTGGCTGCAGATATATGATGCACTCTCTGCCACTCATTACTGACCTTTGGAACGAAGGTTCCTTCACAGCTGGGATGCATCCCATTAAGTAGCACCCCGCCAGCCAGCTGGTTCATGCCTCTGCTCCCTGGCGCTGTCAGCACAAGGCGGTAAGGGGAGTTTGCAGATCAGGTGCCCAGCGAGCTCGCTGATGTCATGAGCTGCATGGGGAAAGGTGCCGAGGTGCTGCCATCACCGGTGGTATGAGGCTGGTGAATTTGCCGTGCGGCGAAGGAGTCTACCCGCTTCGCCGCTACTGCCTGAGCGCCCCATGAGTGCCCCCGCCAGGTTGAATTTCACCCCCAGGGTTTCAGACGGTCTGGTTCAGCCTGAGACAGTGGTTGCAGAGGGGGTGGAGTCAGTGTCGCGGGTACAGTGTTTTTGGTGGGGGCCATAGATGATGGCTTTGGTCATCCCAATGTTTAGTTGGGAGGAAATTGCAGCTCTCACAAAACTGGAAATTGGACAAGTGTGACCGTGTAGAGGCAGTCGAGAAAGGTGGTTGTCAGATAGACCAGGGTGTCATAAACATACATGTGGAAACTAATTCCATGTTTGCAAATGATGTTGCCAAAGAACAGCAGGTAGATGAGGAAGCGGAGGTGACAAAACACGGATGATTAGGGTACTCCCAGGATGACAGTGTAGAGTGGGAAGAGAAGCCCTTGGATTCTTTGCATGAGATTGGATAGGTACGAGTGGAATCAAGTGAGGGCTGGACCTCAGAGTGAAACCTGAAGGATCAAACCTTCCTCGCAAACAGTGGACAACCAACCGACTCAGAACCAGTCATGGTAGATGCTGCTACCTTCTTCATAGGTAGAAGATTAAAGCATCCACAACAACTGTGGAGCTCCTAATCAGACTCCGGAGCACATCATTGAGCACTGCCCTCAGAGGGAATTCACAGGCAGTGTACAAGATATCCACGCTATAAAAACAGAAAATGCTGGAAATCTCAGCGGGTCAGGCAGCATCTGCAGAGAGAAAGCAGAGTTAACGTTTCAGGTCGATGACCCGTCGTCAGAACTGGAGAGTGTTCGGAAAGAATGGACTCTTAACAAGCACTGAAAGGTGGAGGGGAAGAAAGAACAAAAGGGAAGGTCTGTGATATGTTGGAAGACAGGAGAGATTAGAGAGACAAAAGGGATGATGGCTCAAATTCAAATGGTAATGCCAGTAGTTCGAAAAACATTAGTCAAGATAGGGTGTGAATGGCGGGATAATGATCAGCTGCCATTAGAGACAAGGAGAAAAAGAAAGAAACAGGCTCTGGGGGCAGGGAAGGGATCAAAGATTGGCAGCGGCTATGCTCTGTAATTGTTGAACTCGATGTTGAGTCCAGAAGGCTGTAAAATGCCTCAACGAAAGATGAGGTGCTGTTCCTCGAACTGGCGTTGAGCTTCGTTGGAACAGTGTGGGAAACCGAGTACGGGGAGGTCAGAGTGGGAATGGAGTGGGGAATCAAAGTGACAGACAACCAGAAGCTCAGGGTCACACTTGCAGACTGAACGGAGGTGCTCCGCAAAGCAGTCACCCAATCTACATCGTGAGGTGCGAATACAGTATACTAAATTGAAAGAAGTAAAAGTAAATCACCTGGAAGGAGTATTTGGGGCCCTGGATAGTGGAAAGGAGGTCTCCTGTGCTTGCATGGAAAGGTGCTGTGGGAAGGGGAGGGGGTGCTGGGGGTGACTGCGGAATGGACCAGGGAGTCGCGGAGGGAGCGGACGCTTCGGAATGCTGAGAGGGGAGGGTAGGAGAAGATGTGGTTGGTGATGGGGTCATGCTGGAGGTGGCGGAAATGGCGGAGGATGATCCGTTGAACGTGGAGGCTGGTGGGATGACAGGTGAGAACAAGGGGAACCCTGTCATGGTTCTGGGAGGGAGAGGAAAGGGTGAGAGCGCTGCTCACGATGTGATCTCCTCCACATTGGGGAGACCAAGCGTAGATTGGGTGATCGCTTTGCGGATCACCTCCATTCGGTCCGCAAGTGTGACACTGAGCTTTCAGTCGCCTGTCACTTTAATTCTCCACTCCACTCCCACACTGACCTCGGTCTCCTATACTTTTCCAATGAAGCTCACGCAAGCTTGAGGAACAGCACCTCATCTTTCGTTTCGGCACTTTACAGTCTTCTGGACTCAACATTGAGTTCAACAATTTCAGACCATAGCTGGTGCCAATCTGTGGCTCCCGCTCCCCCCACCCTCAGAGCCTGTTTCTTTTTTTTTCTCCTTGTCTCTAATGTCAGCTGATCATCATCCCACCATTCACACCCTATCTTGACTAATATTTTTCTAATTCCTGGCATTACCTTTTGAAATTGAGCCATCATCCCTTTCGTCTCTCTAATCTCTCCTGTCTTCCAACATATCACAGACCTTCCCTTTTGTTCTTTCGTCCCTTCCGCCTTTCAGTGCATGTTAAGAATCCGTTCTATCTGAACACTCTCCAGTTCTGACGAAGGGTCATTGACCCAAAACATTAACCTGGCGCCCAAGAGGGGGTGCCAGGCTACCCCGGCCGAACCCAGGGGCATATTTACCCAGCCAATCTGGAAGTCAGACGGCAAAAAAATTTTAAATGGCGGCCACGGCAGTGGGCCCTCGCCTTTAATGGCCACCGTTCTGCCATATCTTATGAGGTGATCTTATTGAAACATATAAGATTATGAAGGGGCTTGACAAGGTGGATGCAGAGAGGATGTTTCCACTGATGGGGGAGAATAGAACTAGATCTTAGAATAAGGGGCCGCCCATTTAAAACTGAGATGAGGAGAAATTTCTTCTCTGAGGGTTGTAAATCTGTGGAATTCACTGCCTCAGAGAGCTGTGGAAGCTGGGACATTGAATAAATTTAAGACAGAAATCGACAGTTTCTTAAACAATAAGGGGATAAGGGATTATGGGGAGTGGGCAGGGAAGTGGAGCTGAGTCCATGATCGGATCAGCCATGATCTTATTGAATGGCGGAGCAGGCTCGAGGGGCTGCATGGCCTACTCCTGCTCCTATTTCTTATGTTCTTATGTTCTTATGCTTTCTCTCCATAGATGCTGCCTGACCCACTGAGATTTCCAGCATTTTCTGTTTTTATTCCAGATTCCAACATCCGCAGTTATTTATTTTTGTAACATATCCACACTGTTACACCGGAACCTTTGGCCTGGATATCCAACTTAGATATTGACATTTGATTTGCTTTGCTACTACCATATGAAAGAATGAGGGCTGGACAATTAAGGTGAGTTATTGGAGGAGGATAAAGTGAATAACCATGATAGGAAAGGCTGTATCGCGTTTGATGAAGACGAGGATGGATAATGCACCATGGTCTCAGTAACAGAAAATGCTGGTCAGGACTTTGGTTAGGGCCGTTTTAGTGCTGTGACGGGGACGGATCAGAAGTTTCAAACAGGCAGGTGCGGGAAAGATGGGATCTGCGAGGTAACAGCACGTTCAAGGACTTGAGAGGAAAGGAGGTTGAAGGTGGAGTGGTATTGCAAAATTAAAAACTACTGTACAGAGTATCTGTAGCTAGACTTTAATACTGATTAAGAATCCGTTCTTTCTGAACACTCTTCAGTTCTGACGAAGGGTCATCGACCCGAAACGTTAACTCTGCTTCCTCTCCACAGAGGTTGCCTGACCTGCTGAGATATCCAGTATTCTCTGTTTTTATTCCAGATTCCAGCAATCGCAGTATTTTGCTTCTGTATTAGGAACAATTTTGTTTGATTTTTAAAACAATTTTCTTGAAGCAGACCACATGTACTTGAGGAATTAATAAAATGTGCATTTTACAAGGGATCTTTCATCGCCTCTGCTTCCTAATCTACCTGCTGTTCTTTGGCAACATCATTTGAAAACATGGAATTCGTTTTCACATGTATGCTTATGACACCATGATCTATTTGACCACCACCTTTCTCAACTGCCTCTGTACAATCGCACTGGTCTAATTTCCAGGCTTGTACGGGTTTAAAGGAATACCCTGTTCATGCCAACTTGCTTCTTTTGCTGAGGGAGAGAAAAAAGTCTCAACATGATTTTTGTCCTGATCCCACTCAAGTAATATATTGATATGATTCAATGAGAATTAAACCATGGATTTGTGTAAATACGTTTTTATAAGATTGTCTTAGTGCTTTTTTTCATGAAGATTTTGCCCCTCTAACTGGCAAACTCAAACTCGGGAACTTGCCAAACAGCTTGGGAGCATTTAGCACAAAAAAATTAAAAATCAGCGAAGGATTTAAATCCCAGATTCAACATTGTGCGTTATTCATGAATGACTGGCTGCATGGTATAGGAACTTCTAAAGCAAGATGATGGTAAATGGAAACCAAAACAAAGGAATCAGAAATCTATGATGCTTTAATTTTTTGATTAAAAGCAAAGAACCAGTAACTAAAAGAATGAGAAAAAGAGCTGATCCTCATGGGTCAGATTGTAGTACTTTCTGAAATGTACAATACAATTCACAGCAGTACTTTTGGGTTGCAGCCACAGTCTCAATTCCACAGAATCTTAGTTTGCTTCTGCCCAGCATGTAATAGCTTGGTATAGTTGAAAAGAAAAATTATGTGGAATCTATACATTTCTCAACCGCTCATGATTTTTTTTTTAAACTATACACTTTGGGCCACCTGAATGAAGTTAAAAGAAAGACTTGGATTTATATAGCGCCTTTCACGACCACCGGACATCTCAAAGCGCTTTACAGCCAATGAAGTACTTTTGGAGTGTAGTCACTGTTGTAATGTGCTACAGAAAATCCATCCACCTCCTCTTTGCACTCGAATCATCCTCATTTGTAAATGCACTGTTGATGTGAAAGGAATTCAACTGGCCAAGGAATCTCCCTCGTCTAATTTTC
Source organism: Pristiophorus japonicus (assembly GCF_044704955.1). NCBI lineage: Eukaryota > Metazoa > Chordata > Chondrichthyes > Pristiophoridae > Pristiophorus > Pristiophorus japonicus. Next base: position 43,609,378 of record NC_091990.1, read on the forward strand.
AACTTGCTGATTAATATTTGCCAGACACTGGGGCTGAAATTCAGATAAGGCCTGTTACCGCCGTTTTGTGGCGGACATGCAGCAGAATCGAGTGGCTGGCACGTTGCAGTCCATTGGCCGCCATGACCGAAATTCAGCTCGGGGATTTTTCGGCCTGTCCCCATTTCTGCCCCGCTGCTGACGACTGCCGCAAGTGCATCATCAAAGCGCGCACCGCCGAACTCCCGCACCTCCAGCACACTCTGCCCCAAATTTACCTTCAAAAATCTTTGCTGCACCACACATGCCCCTGACAGCAGCGGAGAATCGATCCCGCCCCAACTTCTGCCCCTATTATGCCTGACTTCTGGTCTTGTTGAAAAAAAATGACAAAGACCTGAATATTGATCAGGTGGCAACCTCTTCCCATGAGACGGTAAAACAGATAAGAAATCTTCGGTGCGCCAGGTTTCTAGCGTGCCTGAATTTCAGCCCCACTGAATCTGACACAGAATTTGTGTCAGATTCAAACAAGTGGCCAATAAATTGTTGGACATGAATAAAAGGATGCAGCAACAGCCTGTGAGTTTAATAAGCAGGTGCATCAGTACTAATGTTCCATGAGATGTCACAAGCACATTTCATAAGTATGTTATGCCATATTTACAAGACATATCAAGTGCACTTGGGCCAGACAATCATAACTCAACTAATTGGACACATGCCATAAAATTGGGCTCTTTGAAGATGAGCATATAAACATTTATTACATTCATATGAATTTTGTCATCTCTATTTTAACAGTGGAATTACTCTGAAATGGGGAAACACTTCCATTAAAATACCAGACCCACAAAGAGTGATTAATACCTAGAACAGGCTTACAGGCATGGCTTTGGAAGTAAAATTCAAATAATTCAAGATGCAGTTACACACTATAGAACTGGAGGGGACTAAAGAGCTTTGCTGGAAGAACAAGCTCGATGGACTGAATGGTCTGTCTTATGTTTCTGAATCTGAAAGATTCTTAAGTTCAGAACTCTGGATTTAAGAATGTGACTTATTAGGCAAGCTAATTAATATAGTTAAACAAATTTACAAGGGCAAAGGTAAAGCGGGCATAAAAATGAAGCAAATAGGTTTGGCAGGTAATTCTCTTGGGTGAAAAAACTATTGACTCCCAACCGACCACAAAGTGTGAATTCCCATCAGCTGCACGAGAGTTAGAGAGGGTGTGGTCCTTCACTGAAACACCTGTGAACTAATTCTTTTTTGGCGTGGAAGCAAGTCATCTTCATTTCGAGGGACTGCCTATGATGATGATGATGGGATTAGAAATATAATCCACAAATAGTGGGACGACTGGACAGAAGTAAGCAAGTAATTAGAGAAAGAGGGGATCGTTGATTTTCTATTTGAATCTCACTTTGGTACATGCAATTTAAAGAGAACGATATTAACAAGAAAATTCTCTTAAAGAGATCAAGCACTTGATTTGTTCATTATGCCGATTGCACAGTTTGCTTGTCAAGAACAATTAGCTAATAGGCACATTTTTCTCAGCAGGGTGGTGTCCCCTTTAAGACACGTGCTAATCTTTCTCAGATCATTTCAACTCATTAATTTTAATCATTAGGTAAATCTCTTCAATTTCAACCAGTTTGCTGAAATACGGTGTTAGCTTAAAAAAAAACCTCTGTTTGGTTATATTGTGCTGCTTTGCAGTAATAAATTTCAGGTTCAGTGGTAAAAATAGTTAAAAAAAAATAATTCCATGAAATGTTTGAAAAGCACGGCATCCGCTTAAAAATAAGACCGAAAGTCAATACCTGTGCACGAGGGCGGATCAGGCTGCCAGAAGAATCTGTTGTCAATCTGGACACACGTGATGGCAGCTGCTCCTTGTAGGGCATATCCAGGGTCACACTGAAATACGACTGAATCTTGAGGCTCCCTGCTGTCTCCACTCCGACTGCCGTTCTGAGGGACCCCAGGGTCATTACAGGAAGTAGCTGTGGAAACTGCAACAGTTGGCAATGGTTAAAGATCTGAGCCAAAATAATGTCAAACTTACTGGCGATGCTGTCTAGCCCATCACCATCATCATCATAGGTAGTCCCTCAGAGTCGAGGAAGACTTGCTTCCACTCTAAAAGTGAGTTCTCAGGTGACTGAGGAGTCCAATGCGGGACCGACACAGTCTCTGTCACAGGTGGGACAGACAGTGGTTGAAGGAAAGGGTGGTCAGGGGCCTGGGTTGACGAACGCTCCTTCCGCTGTCTACTCTTGGTTTCTGATTGTTCTCAGCGATGGGACTCGAGGTGCTCAGCGCCCTCCCGGATGCTGTTCCTCCACTTTGGGCGGTCGTGGGCCAGGGATTCCCAGGAGTCAGTGGGGATGTTGCGCTTTGTCAAGGATATTCGACTTTGTCTCGCCCACACTACTGCTAATTGCAACATGCCTGCCTTAATACCTTGGCATGCGTGATAACCGATTTTACTGTATCAGGAATGCGTGGGAACCGATTGCCTGAGATACCCTGAGGTGTTTAAATCACCCGTGGTTCATCCCGAGGGAAGAACACATTTTTAATTGGATTTTGATAGCAACATAAAAAGCAGCATCTCGCATATTAGAGAGACAATGGCATTTGGATTAAATGGGTGTCACAAAACTAGATGAGTCCACATGACACAGAAGGAAGCTGAAAGGGTTTTATTTATTCATTCTCAGGATACGGGTGTCACTGGCAAGGCCAGTATTTCTAGTTCCCATTGAGAAGAAGGATGAGCCCCCTTCTTCAATCGCTGCAGGCTGTGTAATGAAGGTACTCCCACACAGTGCTGTCGGGGGAAGGAGTTCCAGGATTTTGAACCAGTGACAATGAAGGAACAGTGATATATACCCAAGTCAGTATGGTGTGTACCTTGGAGGTGATGGCGTTCCCATGCGCCTGCTACACTTATCTTTCTAGGTGGTGGAGCTTGTGGGTTTGGGAGGTGCTATTGGGAGGGACTGTTTATACAGTCATTAAACCCTGAAAGCTTTTCAAACTTTGCTCTTGGTTCTCATATTGCCTGTGCCCGTATCTCTTTACCCACTGCCAACATACTTGTGCTGTGCATCTTGAAGCCACATGGAAAGCGAGGCAGGAATCTTTGTCAGATTAAGGTGGTCAAAGGAAGGGCTTTACTGGGGGAAGATAAATGTTGGTCTTTTAAAGGGAGTGTGATACTAAAAACGAGTACGCTTTCGTATATTGGGTTAAAATACTTCCCAACACTTACGCTGTATCTGCTCTTCCAATACTACATGTGCAGTTTAATACAGTGGTAGGCTCTTCCCAAGTCTTAGGTTGCTGGAGCTCTTGGTGGATTTTTTAGCCGCTATTTAAGAGGACTGCAGCTGTTGCTGCTGGCTGAGTCCCACGAGGATGTGAATACAAGCACTAGGCATGGTCCGCCTTTGAATTAATCAGGCACAGCTGGCATATCTACTGCAAGCACAGCATTGTCAGGAACACAATACAAATGATTATAGACACCATTTTTTTTTGATAAGGGGGCCGTCTCACTCATCACACAACTGTGAGTTTAATGATTGCTTTCCTTTGCCTCCCCTGTGCTTCGGGCATGACTGAACTTGTTTTGATGCAGCAATTTGGAGAGGATTCACAAACAGACCCGTCGTTTGGACTGGAAGCCATCCAGAATTCCCCAGCTCTGCCACTTACTGTGCATTCATCGAAACAGAGTGTGTGTTTACTTGAGTTTATCGACACAGCTGCTTAAAAAAAAACACTTTCTGGTAATAATATCATTTTTTACTTTAAAGGGGCATGGTCTTCCGAATAATGTGTTTGCAAACCATCATTTGTTTGATAAAAGAGACCACTCATGATGATGTCTTCAGCAAGTGACACATTGATGTACATAGGCAGCACTTACTGGACCACATTGTTCTAGTTAACTACCGCTATTAATTCAGCTCCTGCACAATCTGGCTCAGCAAGTCCCCAGGCCAGCTTGCCTTAATTGTAAAAAGGTTCTTCAAAATTTTCGACAGATTTATATGCAAAAACGACTCTGATGGGCAGATTTATTCTTAAATGGGTCATTTCCTCCCCTCCCGCACCGCCAAGTTCTACTTGTATTGTCTCCTATTGGCTTGTTGTGACCTGCTCCCAGTCTCTGCTGATACCCGGAGGTGTGGGACAGCAACCTGGGGAGCTCTTCCCTCGAATTATCCCTTCATCTCTGTCAGAAAGCACTTCCCCATCTCCTGACAACATTTGAAATAGAAAGAAAGACTTGCATTTCTATAGTGCCTTTCACGATCACCGGATGTCCCAAAGTGCTTTACAGCCAATGAAGCACTTTTTGAAGTGTGGTCGCTGTTGTAATGTAGGAAACGTCTCAGCCAATTTGCACACAGCAAGCTCCCACAAACAGCAATGAGATAATGACCTGTTAATCTGTTTCAGCGATGTTGGTTTGAAGGATAAATAGTGGCCAGGACACCGGGGATAAGCCCTGCTCTTCTTCGAATAGTGCCATGGAAACTTTTCAGTCCACCCGAGAGAGCATCTCATCTAAAAGAAGGCACCTCTGACAGTGCAGCACTCCCAGCCTAGATTTTCATGCTCAAGTGGGACTTGAACCCACAACCTTCTGACTCAAAGGCAAGAGTGCTACCCACTGAGCCATGGCTGACATAATCACTAGGGTCAAGCATTGGCAATCACTGTGCTCAGAAATCCATATTCTGCCCCTCCATGGCACCATGCACTGGCACAGGAGCCCACTGTGGCACTAGGTTGCCACACTTTAACATCTTTCAGAAATGTAATTGTTAATTACCCATTCCTTCTTACAGCATTTATTTATTTGAGCAGTTTTTTAAATCCCGTTTTAAATATGCCACCTATCCCTCAGGGTCAGGTACATTTGCTGCCATAGAAACACTGCTAAATGTAATTCATGGAGGAACATGCACTTGCAGTATCCTAAGTCCTCCTTCACTGAAAATATTGGCCTGTGATAGACAGCAAGAACCTCCTTTAGCTATTCATCACATCCACCCTGGGACAAGTAGCTAAAAATGGCAGATTGTTAGCAATAGAATTGTAATACTGGCTTTCTGAGCACTAAGCTATCCTCGTGGTTAAATGTGGTCTATAATGTTTTATAGTCAGCCTGCCCTATGGTATTATAATCATCCGCACGGTGCAATTACAGAGGTCATTCCAAAATCTCTCGCTTCTCCAGTAGGGAAGCCAGGCTTGCACGGAGCACGAGTTGGCGATGTCGGCCCGATTCTCGATACCCTCTTCCTGGGGGCATGGATCACTAAATCTCCCTTACATGCTTTCTGCCGTTCCTCTGCCTATTGGTCATCTTCCCGTTATAGCGTAAATGAGCAATTTTAATAAATTATAAACTTTTAAAATATATTTTTCTCACATACACTTATAAAATGAACCTTCATCGTCTCATTTGTATTTTGTATTTAAATCATTTGGTTGTTAATTTCTTCGACCATTTAATCCAGCAAGCTCACTTCCCTCCACGCTGCCTCCAACTCGAGTGCACCACACTGTTACTGCCTGAGAAACCAGCCAGATTGGGACTATTCCGCAGCCCATTCAGCCCGTCCATGATCAATGTAAGGTCCCTGGTATGGTCGCAGGAGTACTAGCCCATCTGTTACAGCATTAATGATTTTTTTTAATGAAGAATTACTTGTGGGATTTTATTTTTCAGTAGAAGCAGCGGTGATCTACCATTGAATATAACATCAAATTATGGTGTTCTCCTCCTTTCAGACATGGATATTGATTTTTAAAGGAAGCCAAAATTATACTATTTGGAAAGAAGAAAGTTAAATGGCCTTTTATGCAGAACTAAAAGGAACTCAATGTTCATTTTTTGAATTAAAAGCTCACTCTGGTTGTGGGATTTATACTTTGAAGCTGCTCACACAAAAGGCTAAGCAACCACCTGATCTACTCTGTACCTTAACTTCTATTTTGAGCGACATCTATGTAAAAATGTATTATCCGCATAGAGACTACCTTGATAATGGATACTGGCTGCAGCGAATACAATCCTAGATGGTTCCAATCAAATAGGAAGGTGTTCCGTGCTCTCACGTGGCACAACAGGATTTCTCTTACAATGTTGCAACTCTCATTTTATGTGCGTACAACAATGAATGGTTCTTCCAGCGTCAGTGAAATACAGGAATGTTGGAATGTGTTCCTTCATAAAAAATGTGCTTCAATTCAGATTAAACTGTATTGCTTCTCACACATTTCAATTTTAAGCTTATTCACTTGTATTTCCCTCGAGACTTACTTAGGCAAATTCAGGTTCAAGTGAATGGGATCAACTGTGCTGAATTAAATCTGTAATAGAGTAGGTGACGAAATTTCAATCCTCTTAAATTCTCTGTCGTTCTTTAGCTTTCATAGACCTTTCTGTTGCCCAAGCAAAGGCTACAGCTTTTTAATAAATTATATAGGTTCACTACGATCGATTTTTGCTACAAATATTTAAAAGCTTTCCTGAAAAGTGCAGTAATTAATTTACCATTTAAGCAATTGTGTCATTTGAAGCACTTTTGACATGCATAAGTATTTGTGAAAACATTCCACCTAATGATATTCTAATCTTCTGCACAACAATAAGTTAATGGGCCCAAGTTTCCACATGATTTGCGCCTGATTTTTAGGAGCAACTGGTGGAGAAAGGACTATCTTAGAAATCGCAATTCTCCACATTTTTTTTTCTGCAGTTCTAGTCAGGTAGAATAGTTCTACTTTGGAACAGAATTTTTTCTTCAAAAGGGGGCGTGTTCGGCCACTGACGCCTGATTTCAAAGTTTCCACAGTGAAAACGTACTCCAAACTAAGTTAGAATGGAGCAAGTGAAGATTTTTGTAGAACTGAAAAAACCTGTTCTACACATTAAAAAATCAGGCGCAGGTTACAAATTAGGCGTCCAGAACGAGGTGGGGGGGGGGGAGGGGAAGGAAGGGAAGTCATTAAATTCTACAATCAATCCTTATTTATACTTCTACAAATATTATACAAATAAATCCAACCTGAATAAACATTTATAAGCAAAGAAAAGATTAAATAAACCATCTTCCTACCTGTGTGAAAGTGCTTCAGGCACGGAGAATGCTGCAGTCAGCCTGAGGCGTCCATTCTTCCCGCGGGGGGGGGGGGGGGGGGAGAGGAAGCGCCCGTTCTTTCCCGCGGGTGGGGGAGGAGGCGTCCGTTCTTCCCGCGGGGAGGGGGGGGGAGGAGGCGCCCGTTCTTCCCGCGGATGGGGGAGGAGGCGCCCGTTCTTCCCGCGGGGGGGGGGGGGAAGGAGGAGGCGCCCGTTCTTCCCGCGGGCGGGGGAGGAGGCGCCCGTTCTTCCCGCGGGGGGGGGGGGGAGGAGTCACCCGTTCTTCCCGCGGGGGGGGGGGGGGGGAGGAGGTGCCCATTCTTCCCGCAGGGGAGGGGGGAAGGAGACAGTGAGAAGGCTGCAGGAAGCCTCAGTGCTGATGGCAATTTGCTTTTATTAAAAAATGTTCAAAAATTAAACAGCTACAAAGAACTACAAAAATGGCCGAGTGCCAATGTTTTCCTTCACACTGCGCGTGCGCAAATGCTCCAACGCGCACGCGCAGCGTTGCCGGCAGGAAAAAAACTAATTTAAATAGTACCCGCCCCCTCCCACTTACAAAATCGGCGCAAGTGTAGGCTCCGCCCCCCTGGGCGCCGCGCCAAACAGACAAGGAGCTGCAAAGCGCTCCAGAATCGCGCGTTTTTTTTCCGGCGCCATTTTAGGCGCGAAAAACGGCCGCCCAGCTCGGAGGGGCGCCTGTTTTTTATCGTGTGGAAACTTGGGCCCAATATTTCTATTGGAAAATTAAAATTGATTATTGCTACTCGCAGATTCAGACTCTGCAAAATTGGATTATCCCGCTCAAGTACTAGGTCATTACCATAATTATCAGCTCTTCAGTGAGGGCTTCCAAAACACTGAATAAAATAATAATTAGATATGAATTGAGACTCTGCTTCAGAAACACTACAGTGAAAAGAGAGAATCTCATGGCTCCAGACTTGAATTCAAATTTTAGGCTCGGTTGTTGAACCTTAAGTGCCCACTCCTGTTTGTACCATACACCAGGGCCTAAAGGCCAAAATCTGCCATTACAGTGTACTGAATGGAAGACATCTGCAACATGCATAATGGGTGCAGATCCAACTGTAGTGCATAGATGCTTAACTGTTACTGTACTATAGAAAATCTTTCTCGAAAAATATAGCTGGCCCTGGCAGCTTGATATTTCCTTGGTCTTGATGGCGATCTAAAGACTCACACATACACTGTTTAGTTCACAGAGGAGGCATATGTATATTGTTTACAATGCTCTTCACGTTTTGATATTTGGAATGCAAAATAACTGACAGTGCAGTCATCTCAAACATGCAGACGCAATGCATGCAGTGATGTCAGAGATGTAAGGAACATGTGGATCTCAGGGATGTGATAAAGTTCAGTGACCTCTGAGACTTGGACATTGTTGGAACAGTTGCAGCAATAGAAAGAGTGCAGAAACATGAAGGGTTTCAGAGCATAGAGGCAGGGAGAGTGCAGTGATCTTGGAGGCTTAGAGTACCGAGGCAGCCCAGAGGCACAGAAGGTGCTGGGACCTCATAGGGGTCAAAAATGGAGGACCGTTGAAACATGAAAGACACAAGAATCTTGGAACTCTGGAGGGCACGGGGAGCTCAGATGTGTGAAAGGCCCCTGAGAGATAGTCTCCAAGATAAAAGGAAAATAAGTGAATTTTTGGCAAGCAATTGATAACATCAGAGTCAGAGTATGGGAGCAACAGGAGGTTACGGATTTACAGAGCATGCAGAAGGGTGCAAGTCTTGGTGCAAGTGGGGGGGAAATGGCTACTTTATTCTTAAAATTATATTAAAAAATGGTAAACTCCTCTTTTAGTGTTTGATTTTTTAACCCTTCATGAAGTAAAATTTTACAATAAAATAGTAACACATGATGATAATCTTGTGAGGAGGTTATTCGTGCATTTAAAAAGACTTGCATTTATAAAGCATCTCATCATGTCTCACAGAAACATTTGAAAGTACTTCACAGATAATGAATGACTTTTAAATGTAGTGATTGTTGTAATATAAGGACAGTATGATCCTATAACCAGCGCCAGCTGTGGCTCAGTAGGTAGCACTCTCACCACTGTGTCAGAAGATTGTGGGTTCAAGTCCCACTCGAGGAACTTGAGCACATAAATCTAGGCTGACACTGCAGTGCAGTGCTGAGGGGGTGCTGCACTGTCAGAGGTGCTGTCTTTTGGATGAAACATTAAAGTGAGGCCCCGTCTGCCCTCTCAGGTGTATGTAAAAGATCCTATGCCATTATTTCGAAGAAGAGCAGGGGAGTGATCCCAGATGTCCTGGCCAATATTTATCCCTCAATCAACATCACAAAAACAGTTTATCTGGTCATTATCCTATTGCTGTTTCTGGAGTTTGCTGTGTGCAAGTTGGCTGTCATGTTTCCCACACTCCAAAAAGTACTTCATTGGCTGTAAAGCACTTTGAGACATCCAATGGTCATGAAAGGCGCTATATAAATGCAATTCTTTCTTTCTTTACAAACAGGATGACATGAATGACCAGTTAATCGGTTTTTGGGGTGTTGGTTGTGGGTGAAATGTTGAACAGAACACCGCAAAAACTCAACATCCACCTGTATCTCTGGAACAAGCTAAACGGGGATTTAATGTTCGATCCGCAGGACTTATGCTAAGCAGAACTGGCGTTGTGAGCCCTGGGATCCCCGGCCACCTGCAAAGCAGGTTAAAGTAGATGCTTTAGGCCTCATTATAATATGTAAATTGCCAACTTGCCTCTTGGCAGCGGGTTAGCAGCCTGCCCCCACCCTGTCCCTCCTGGGCGAAAGGTGAAAGGTGAAAGTTGGTGAGTTGGAGGCAGGTTGGGGTCAGGGGTCACAGTTTTTCAACTTTCACTTCCCCCAACGCCTCCTTCCCACCCACTCATATCTCAGAAAACTCTGGCCATAATTTTTTAGACTGAACAGAGAGGCCATCAATTTAAATATAAGCGAAAATGATAATAGAACAGATATTAGGAAGAAACTCTTCACGCAAACAGTATAAATGTTTGGAAGAATCTGGCAGGTTTGGTCGTAGAGCAAAGAAATTCAAAATACTATTGGATGCCAAGATGGGAGAGTCCGAGGCAGGTAGCTTCAATGGGACAAGTGGCCTTCATGTTCATTATCTTCTTAAATAGCAAGTACAACCAGGGAGCAAATGCTAATGACTGCTCTAAGTGTCAGCTCCGAATTTGTACACAACTAAATAGTCTGCAGCTACATAAAACATATGCGATGAAGTACAAAATAACATTTGAGCTGCTGTAATTGTTTGTCAAATCAATGCTGCTTTAGTGGCCCCAAGTTTCCACACGCGGCGAAAAAGGCGCACCTCAGAGCTGGGCGCCTGTTTTTCGCGCTGAAAACGGCGCCGGAAAAAAAATGCGGTATTCTGGGAGCTCGATGTCTGCTTGGCGCGGCGCACAGGGGGCGGAGCCTACCACTCACACCGATTTTGTAAGTAGGAGGGGACAGGTACAATTTAAATGAGGCTTCTTGGTGTGGGCAACCCTGCGCGTGCGCGTTGGGGCGTTCGCGCACGCGCAGTCTGAAGTAAACATTGGCACTCGGCCATTTTTAAAAGTGCTGCAGAAAAAGTGAAGATTTGTTTCTTGGACCCCTGCAAAGGATTGTATTTTAATTTTCTTGATATTTGTGTGTGAGGGAGTGCTTTTAGCACCTGCTGAAATCAGTGAGTTCAGCTTTTCACTGCTAAACTTGCAGAACCGGTGCCTGCAAATTAAGGACTGTGTGTTTGGAGAAATAAAAGTGCCAATTCAACTTTGCAATGGATCAACTTCCACCAAGAACAAAGAATTTCTTGCATGAGGAAGCAAACCATTGCATAATATGTAGTGCACCCATTCTGCAAATTTAAATATAAAGATGTCGATGTGGCTGCCTCTCCCTGTCCAAATGGCCTCAGTCAATCCCCCTCACAGCTCGAAGGCTGCTGCTGCTCTCGACCAGCCACTGACGCCGCTGCAATCCCATGGCCGAATGGCCTCAAGTCCGTCCGGGTGCTGCATCTTCGCGGGGAATGAAGGCCTGCCTCAAGCACCGCAGCTCAGCTCGAAGGCTGCTTGCTGCCTGCCGCTGCTGTTGAGACACTGACGCCACACTGGTGCCTGAAAGGCCTGCCTGAAGCACTTTCACACAGGTAGGAACATGGTTTATTTAATCTTTTCTTTGCTTATAAATTTTTATTCAGGTTAGAATTATTTGTATAATATTTGTATAAGTATAACTAAGGATTGATTGTAGAATTTAATGACTTCCCTTCCCCCCCTCCCCCCACCTCGTTCCCTACGCCTAATTTGTAACCTGCGCCTGATTTTTTAATGTGTAGACAAGGTTTTTTCAAGCGTACAAAAATCTTCACTTGCTCCATTCTAAGTTAGTTTGGAGTAACTTTTCACTGTGGAAACTTTTAAATTAGGCGTCAGTGGTCGGACACGCCCCCTTTTGAAAAAAAAATTCTGTTCCAAAGTGAAACTGTTCTACCTGACTAAAACTGCAGAAAACTAAATGTGGAGAATTCCGATTTCTAAGATACTCCGTTCTACACCAGTTGCTCCTAAAAATCAGGAGCAAATCATGTGCAAACTTGGGGCCAATGTGTCAGCAGTGCTCTTTATAAAAGGCTGCAAAGGAAGATTTCTTACTTCCCATAAAATGATAAAATGAAGGTAGTTAATCTGAATCAACCTGGTTATTATGCTTATTGAATTAAACAGAAAACATAAATTTAATCAGGCTGTAATTTGCAGACTTAGAAAGAGGCACGTACAAAGTTCAGGTTTCCAATTGAAATATTAACATGCTTTTATTCTCAATTAGGGAGTACTGTGCCTTAAAAGCAATTTCAAGTGAAGGGATGTTCGGAGAAACAAAAGGGCTCTTTAAAGGGCTCCAATGTCTATTGAAACATTTTAGATAAGAATAAATCTAGCATCTGTGAAAGGAGCAGGCCATGACGCCTGCTCCTTTCACAGACCATTTACAATTTACCTTAACATGGGCATAAATATAATCTCCTGATATGCAACAATATTCCAGACAATGGGGCTGAAATTGCAGTCTTTGTGACAGCGTACCCTCAGGGTACATCGCCATAATCCATTTGAAAGGCCCCGGAAGTGGCGGATTTCAGCATACGCTGGTGCGTGCGCAAAATCCGGAAATTGCGATCTGTCAAGGCATGCCTTGACAGATCATTCGAACTGCATGGAAACTTAGTTTGGGCCACTTGCCCAGCAATTGCCCAAGCAACTCTTATTGTACTTCATTGGCTGTAAAGTGCTTTGAGACGTCCAGTGGTCGTGAAAGACGCTATATAAATCCTAGTCAGTCTTTCTTTCCTTCTTTCTTTCTGTCTTTCTGTCTCTCTCTTTCTTTATTTCTTTATGCTGATAAAAGCAGGTGCATGGCCTGCTTGTATCAACATAAGGGTATATATAAGGCCTAAATAAAATATTTAAAAATCCAAAATAATGCACATACAATTTAAATGAGTTCATGCATATATTGGCCTGGATTAAAATGTTTGAAATTATTTAACAAAAAGTTAAATTTTTATTGAGTTTGGTGCAATGAAGGAACTTCTGAATAAAATTGCAATTGATATCATTTAAATACTGTATATCATTAGGAGATTCCCTTCATAACTGATTGCAACGGAATCCTCCTTTGTGATTGGAGGACTGGGCCCACGTGATCCCAGGGATGTTTCCGAACTGCCACCGTCCCTTGGATCTGTGAGCCATTACACTGCCATGTGCCTGTTGACCCGAGACCGTGACTCTACACAGCCTAGGCGCCAGGAGGTAAGGTGACTCCGGGGGTATGCCTCCAACTGGCCTCCAAATGGCCTACTCCTGCACCTATTTTCTATGTTTCTAACTGCGATTTCCAGCCCATTATGTCCACTGTGCCTAGAATGGGAACTGTGGCCAACAATGGTCCTGAGGACCTCAGTAAATTGACACGTACTTGAGAACTGAATGGCGAAGCCCTGCTTGCTGGTGAAGAAGTCCGTGTCGAACTGGAGTGTGATAGAGTTGAACGTGCTGTGGATATCGGGGGGCAGTGCGGAGCCGCTCATCTCCCTCAAGAGAATGGCACTCTCCAGCGGTCCATCCCAAATCTTCAGAACATCATGAACAGCTTCCGTGTGGAAAACCAGGAAGTGGACGCTAAAGGAAGAATCAAAAAGGGAAATGATGTATGGGGTTAGGGAATCCACTGACATTTTTTTATAAACTCTGCTGAACGCACGTGAGGATACAGATTGTTGCCTTGGCTCTTGTTACTTAGCAATCTTCAATTGCAAATGTATCCAAATCAGCAGCGTGCACTGCGACTACTTTCGTTTCATGACCTCTGACCCAAAATTTATGATGGTCACTATAGGAACGGAAATGAAAACTAGGTTTGATATTTTAAAGGAACATCCCAAGCTGGAAGGTCTCAAATTACCTTCCAGGATTTAATATTAATCTAAAGAAACCTGGCTAAACTTCACAGGTTTATTTTTCACTTTGGCACACATTAAAAAATACGTTGCAAGGTATTTCTGGTGTAGTTAATCTATTGTGGGTGCTGTCATCAGCTCCCTCAGAACAAACCATTTATCGGTGGTTTCCAGTTGATCTTCCCATACTTCCAATTGCATTTGCACAGCATCCGACAGCCAATTTGCAATAGATGGTTCATGGAAGAGGCATGTAATGATGGTGCCTATCTTGGATACAATATTTTTTTGCATCAAAGAGGAACGCTCATCAACATTACCAACAAGTCCTGTTCCTTTTGTAAACCCACAATACAAGCAATGTAATAACAGAGATAGAATAACATACAACAGCAAAAACACAATGCATACATTTGGAAGAGAAATTATTTCAAAACAAGATTAGCTTCATAAGGAATACAAAACCAATGGAACACACTGATCTATTAATGTGCCACAGTGAGAAAGCATGTCTCATTCAGAGTGATTTCTCAAATTTAAACATGTCTTTTCACAAAAGACTTTTATTGAAATCCACAGACAATCGCACTGCTCCAAATACTGTAATTTACCTGACAGCCCATTTTATTACAGACTCTTGGTACTTCATTGTTCGATATTATTTGGAAACCTTCCTGGTCTTTTCTGAATAATGAGGAAGAATTATATCTATTCTTAAGTATTTGTCGACTGAGAAAGTGTTTTTCAAGAATGCATTTTGATCAATCCTTATTCAACATTTGAAAGCTCATAATGAAACATCTCACATTTGCAGGGCATTACCCAAACCGATTCTGACAGATTGCTCTTTTCCCCACATTAACTGTAAAAGAGGATTGAAGTATCTGCTTTTCCATTGCGGAGATACAGTCCCCACTAATTACACCATCCCTGCTTCTCTCAGACAGCTGCCTATATCGGGCAAATGGTGCTGACCATTTGCCATTACAGTACCACAGGTGTCAATTACAAACCTATTCATATGATAATAACTGTTACCCAGATGTTCGCCCACTGGAACACACCTCACTTGTCCTACTGTATTCCCCTGTACTATATCCAGCTATGCTTCCTTCCTCATTGGGCTGGAAATATATTGATTAGGGAAGTTCTCTTGTACACATTTTGGAATTCTTCACCCTCCTTGTCCTTCATTCAGTTTTCCCCCCGAGTCTATATTAGAGTCATTGAATTCCCCTACTATTACTGCTCTATTATTTCTACATTTTTCTGGAATTTGCCAACAGATTTGCTCCTCTATCTCCTTCTCACTATTTGAAGGTCTGTACTGTACACCCAGCAATGTAACAACTCCTTTTCTGTTCCTTAGCTCGAACCCTCAAAGCCTCCCTGATAAAGTGCAACATCCCCACCGACACCTGGGAGTCCCCAGCCCAAGACCGCCCTAAGCGGAGGAAGAGCATCCGGGAGGGCGCTGAGCACCTCGAGTCTCGTCGCCGAGAGCACGCAGAAAACAAGCACAGGCAGCGGAAAGAGCGGTCAAACCAGTCTCCCCACCCATCCTTTCCCTCAACGACTGTCTGTCCCACCTGTGACAGAGACTGTAATTCCCATATTGGACTGTACAGTCACCTAAGAACTCACTTTTAGAGTGGAAGCAAGTCTTCCTCGATTTCCAGGGACTGCCTATGATGAGCTCTAACCAATAGATTCAGTCTTTGAACTCGTGAGCATATTGGGCCCAAATTTCCCTCGGAGTTGCTCCGTTTTTTTTGGAGTACCTTGATTTTTTTGGAGTATTTTTTTAGTTGCAATTCTGTCCATTTAATTTGTGCCAGTGTAAGTGAGTTAGTTAGGTTTTTTTTTAGTTTTGTTTTTGTTTCAAAAGGGGGCGCTCCCAGCCACTTACGCCTGTTTTGGCCATTTAATCGAGTTTGGCCAGCAAATAGTTGCTCCAAACTAACTTAGGCCAGCGTAGGTTGCCCCTTCTGTCCGCACAGAAAAACCTTACCTGGAGTTAAGTAATTGGCCGGTGCAAGTAACTACATTTAAAGCACCATCAAGCACCAAACAAAGCACACAAAGTAATAAGAATTCAATAAAAAATCAAGAATTGAAGTAAATAATTAAATTGGCAAATAAAGAACTGAAGTAAATCCTACCTTCAACTAAACTTGGCAGTGGCTAGCTGTGTGGGAGACCCTTCGGCCTGGGATAGGTGCGAGAGAACACGACATCTGAACGGGGAGGGGGGGGGAGGGAGAAGGCTCAATGCGACAGGCTGGGGGGGGGATGGGTGGCGCTGGGGGTGGTGGGTGGTGAACGCGGCATCTTAACGGGGGTGGGGGGGAGGGAAGAGATTCACAGCGGGCCCAACCTGGCTGGTGCGGGGGTGTGGGAGACCCCCACCCCGCTGGATCAAAATTCTTCCCCACTACCCCCCAAGCCGGATCAAAACTCTTCCTCTTCCCCCCACCGATCAAAACTCTTCCCCCCACCAACCTGTCTCTTGTAGCCCTCGGTCCAGGATAGGGACGGCGAGTGTCGGCCCCTCCCACACAGCCTGCATCTCACACACTCAGATTCTGGAGGCTAGGAGCTACTGCGCATGCGTGCACACTCTTGCGCGCATGTGCAGTAGTCCCGGCACTGTTTTCAGCGCCGGGACCTGGCTCCTCCCCCGAATCCAGTTGCCATGCTACGCCACCATGGAGGAGAGGCTGGGGAGCAGCCAAACTCGGCCCAAAGATTTTTGGCGTCCTTGGAGTTCTACAAAAGCGGCGCACCTCTGGTGGGTGCGCCAGAAATCCAACTGGTCAAATTTGGGCCCATTGTCCCTCTGTAGAACTGTAATATTGCCCTTGATCAATACTGCCAGTCCCCACTCCTTTCTTTTTCCCTTCCCTATCCCTCCTGAATACATTGTAGACAGAAACGTTTAGTTCCCCTTCCTGCCCTTATTTAAGCCAGATGTCCATTATAGCCATTATGTAATAACCCCATGTGACAACTTGCACCTGTAGCTGGGCAACTTTATTTGTAACACTGCTCGAGGCAGTGTTACAAATAATTTGCCTCTCGGTGCCCTTAAAAAAAACCCACAATAACCCCCCAAAAAAGGGCACTTGAAAAATATTTGGAGTGTTCCCCCGCCCCTTTAATAAGGAGGCACTTGGATTAATCGTTTCTTTGTGTTTGCAACAAAAGAGTTGTAACACTGCTCACATTAACGCACATGCAGTCCAACACCATCCTAGTCAGCTTTGCTTTGTTCCTCCAACTAATTCCTGCTCTTTCCACACTATTCTTGTTCTGTTGCTGTTTGTCCTTCCTAGTTTTCTGTGCACCGTGTCTCCCCTCTCTGCTGTTGCGTCCCTGTGCCCCTGAAATAGTTAGGGAAAGGAATAAAGAAAAATCGAAGGTGAAAGTATCCAACTGGAAGAGAGCCAATTTAATTGATCTGAGCAGGGATCTAGCACAGGTGGACTGTAAACATACATCGGCCAGGAAATCGGTAAATGAGCAATAGCAGGCCTTTAAGGCAGAGATAGTTCAGGCAAAAACTAAGCATGTTGCCAAAAGGAGGAAAGGTGAGTGCATCCAAAGCTAGAGCTCCCTGGATGACAAAGGAAATCGAGATTAAAATAAAACAGAAAAAGGTTTATGACAGATGTCAGGTACAGAATACAATAGAAAACCAGACAGAATACAGAGAGTGCGAGGGGGAAATTGAAAAAGTATACAAGGAGGCCAAAGAGAGAGTATGATAAAAGATGAGTAGTAAACACAAAATGGAACACAAACATCTTTTATAGACATATAAAAAGTAAGAGGATAGTTAAAAGAAGGCAGATGAAGTATTAATGGGTTTAAAAGCTTTGAAAGTGGATAAATCCCTAGGCCCAGATGAAATGTATCCCAGGCTTATAAGAGAAGCAAAAGAGGAAATAGCAGAGGCTCTTACCATAACTTTCCAATCCTCTCTGGCTACAGATAAAAAGGGAGAAAGGGATAGACTGTGTAATCACAGGCCAGTCAGCCTAACATCGGTGGTGGGAAAATTATTGGAAAAAATTCTGAGCGACAGGATAAATCTTCATTTAGAAAGACATGGATTAATTAAGGATAGTCAGCATGGATTTGTTAAGGGAAGGTCATGTCTGACTAACTTGATTGAATTTTTTGAGGAGGTACCAAGGAAGGTTGATGAGTGTAGTGCATCAGATGTGGAGTATATGGAATTTAGCAAGGCTTTTGATAAGGTCACATATGGCAGACTGATCATGAAAGTAAAAGCTCATGGGATCCAAGGCAAAGTGACAAGTTGGATCCATCAGTGGCTCAGTGGGTAGCACACTCACCTCGGAGTCAGAAGGTTGTGAGTTCAAGTCCCGCTCCAGGGACTTGAACACTTAAATCTAGGCTGACAAACCAGTGCAGTGAGGGAGTGCTGCACTGTCGGAAGTGCCATCTTTCGGATGAGATGTTAAACTAAGGCCCAGTCTGATCTCAGGTGGATGTAAAAGATCCTATGGCACTATTTCGAAGAAGAGCAGGGGAGTTATCCCTGGTCCTGGCCAATATTTATCCCTCAATCTACATAATAAAAACAGATGATCTGGTCATTATCACATTGCTGTTTGTGGGAGCTTGCTGTGCGCATATTGGCTGCCGTGTTTCCCACATTACAACAGTGACTACACTTCAAAAGTACTTCATTGGATGTAAAGCACTTTGAGACATCTGGTGGTCATGAAAGACGCTATATAAATGTAAGTCTTTCTTTCTTTCAGAGACAGGAAGAAAAGGATAATGGTCGATGGATGTTTTTGTGACTGGAAGGCTGATTCCAGTGGGGTTCCACAGGGCTCAATACTAGGTCCCTAGCTTTTTGTGGTATATATCAAATGATTTAGACTTGAATGTAGGGGGTGTGATTAAGAAGTTTGCAGATTATATAAAATTTGGCTGTGTGGTTGATAATGAAGAAGAAAGCTGTAGACTGCAGGAAGATATCAATGAATTGGTCAGGTGGGCAGAACAGTGGCAAATGGAATTCAATCTGGAGAAGTGTGAGGTAATGCATTTGGGGAGGGCTAACAAGGCAAGGGAATGTACATTGATTGGTAGGACACTGAAAAGTGTGGAGGAACAAAGGGACCTTGGAGTGCATGTCCACAGATCCCTGAAGGTAGCAGGACAGGTAGATAAGATGGTTAAGAAGGCATACGGAATACTTGCCTTTATTAGCCGAGGCATACAATACAAGAGCAGAGAGGTTATGCTTGAATTGTATAAAACACTAGTTAGGCCACAGCTAGAGTACTGCGTGCAGTTCTAGTCACCACATTACAGGAAAGATGTGATTGCACTAGAGAGGGTACAGAGGAGATTTACGAGGATATTCCCTGGACTGGAGAATTTTAGCTATGGGGAAAGATTGGATAGGCTGGGGTTGTTTTCTTTGGAACAGAGGCGGCTGAGGGGAGAACTTATTGAGGTGTATAAAATTATGAGGGGCCCAGATAGAATGGACAGGACAGACCTATTTCCCTTAGCAGAGGAATCAAGAACCAGCGGGCATAGATTTAAATTAATTGGTAGGAGGTTTAGAGGGGATTTGAGGGGAAATTTCTTCACACAGGGGATGGAGGGGGTTTGGAACTCACTGCCTGAAAGGTAGTACAGGCAGAAACCCTCACCACATTTAAAAAGTACTTGGATATGCACTTGAAGTGCCTTAACCTACAAGGCTATGGACCAAGAGCTGGAAATTGGGATTCGGCTGGATAGCTCTTTGTCGGCCGGCACGGACACGATGGACCAAAATGGCCACCTACTGTGCTATAAACTTCAATAATTCTATGATTTTAATTTGTGACAGAAAAGGAATCTTCTTGTGGAGATAGAGGGCATCACTGAGGTACTGAATGAGCTATTTGTATCTGTCTTCACAAAAGAAGAAGATGGTTAATTTTGTAGTAGAGGAGGAGGGAGGGGGATATTTGGCTTGGTAAATAGGGGCATTGAACAAGGAAGTCATGCTAAACTTTTACCAATCTTTGGTCAGGCCTCAGTTGGAGTGTTGTGTATAATTCTAAGCACCACACTTTAGGAAGGATGTGAAGGCCTTGGAGAGGGTACAGAGGAAGTTTACCAGGATGATACCAGGGATGAGAGCCTCCAGTTATGTGGCAAGATTAGAGAAGCTGGATTTGTTCTCTTTAGAGCAGAGAAGACTAAGGGGGGAATCTAATAGAAGTATTCAAAATTAGGAGGGGTTTTGATAAAGCAAGTAGGGAGAAATTGTTTCCCCTGGCATGTGAGTCGATAACCAGAGGTCGTAGATTTAAAATAATTGGCGAGGAACTAAAGGGCAAATGAGGAGAATTATTATGAGGAGGGTTGTTGAGATCTGGAGTGCACTACCTGAAAGGGCGGAGACATCAGATTCTGAAGGAACTTTCAAAAGGCAATTGGACATGTATTTGAAAAGGACTAATTTGTAGGATTATAGGGGAAAGCTGGGGTGTGGGACTAATTGGACAGCTCTTTCAAAGGGTCGGCACAGACACGATGGGCCAAATGGCCTCCTCTGTGCTGCAAGATTCTATGAATTACAAAGGTGCCGTTTAAACTGTATTAAGCACGGCGAACATTTTGTGCATTTCAAGCAGCTGTTAGCTCCTCATTAAAGTGCGATTTCTTTACAATCTCGGTTGTTCCCTATTTCCCATCACAGATTCTAGGCTCTGTTTCACAATCAGGTTGATAACAGACCTCGAGGATGTATCTGAACAGGTCACTTAGTTGTGAAAGTTTCAACCTTCCAGGCTCCAAGTGCAGACATCGGCACATGTAATTCTCTTCATAGCGTGGCACTGCCTTGAAAGAAAAACAGGCCTCAAGCTGTCTTCGTGAAGGGACATTAACAACGACAAGTCAAGGTTACTATCGCTCCATTTAGACATACTCTATAGTGTGGACACATAGACTGAGATCATCAAATAAATCATTTGAGTAAATGCACAGAAAACACACCCATGCTGCAGTGCCAAAGGTATCAGAAGATACCGTGGTCTCTGCTTTTAAATGGTTCTACAGCTTGAGAATTCATATGGATTTCGTGTTGTCCGCCCAGCGTTGCCCAGCCACCTCTAGGATCTCTGCCATCAGGTTACATCATTATTATCATAGGCAGTCCCTTGGAATCGAGGAAGACTTGCTTCCACCCTAAAAATGAGTTCTTAGGTGACTGAACAGTCCAATACGAGAAACACAGTCCCTGTCACAGGTGGGACAGATCGTCGTTGAGGGAAGGGGTGGGTGGAACTGCTTTGCCTCATGCTCTTTCTGCTGCCTGCGCTTGATTTCTGCATGCTCTTGGCGACGAGACTCGAGGTGCTCAGCGCTCTCCCGGATGCTCTTCCTCCACTTAGGGCAGTCTTTGGCCAGGGACTCCCAGGTGTCGGTGGGGATGTTGCACTTTATCAGGGAGGCTTTGAGAGTGTCCTTTAAACATTTCCTCTGCCCACCTTTGGCTCGTTTGCCATGAAGGAATTCCGAGTAAAGCGCTTACTACAGGGCTGTAGTAATACCCGCCCTCCTGTATGGCTCAGAGACATGGACCATGTACAGTAGACACCTCAAGTCGCTGGAGAAATACCACCAACGATGTCTCTGCATGATCCTGAAAATCCCCTGGGAGGACAGACGCACCAACATTTGCGTCCTTGACCAGGCCAACATCCCCAGCATTGAAGCACTGACCACACTTGATCAGCTCCGCTGGGCAAGCTACATTGTTCGCATGCCTGACACGAGACTCTCAAAGCAAGCGCTCTACTCGGAACTCCACCAGGTTACACTTGCCACTGTGTATAGCGGGCAACTCATGTTCGCTATTAGTCTAAAGGCTGCTTTTGTAATTGATACCTATAGTGATGGCAAATGGTTACCATCATTTGCCCAATAGAGGCAGCTGTCTGGGATAGCTGAGGATGCTACAACTGGTGGGTGATGTACTTTAAAACAAGAAACTGGCTGGTCTATTTTTAATAAGTGCCGCATCACCAGAAAGTCCTTTTCAAAAATTGATGCTGCCAAAATGATAGATACATTGTCCAACTCTCCCACTGGAAAAAGGCATCCTGATGTTGAAACTGTCTTTTTGTTCGAATCATAGAAATTTACAGCACGGAAGGAGGCCATTTCGGCCCATCATGCCGACAACAAAGAGTTATCCAGCCTAATCCCACTTTCCAGCTCTTGGTCTGTAGCCCTGTAGGTTATGGCACTTCAAGTGCACATCCAAGTACTTTTTAAATGTGGTGAGAGTTTCTGCCTCAGCCACCCTCAGGCAGTGAGTTCTCGACCCCACAACCCTCTGGGTGAAGAAATTTCCCCCCAAATCCCCTCTAAACCAATTACTTTAAATTTATGCCGCCGAGCGAAATAGGTCCATCCTATCCACTCTATCCAGGCCCTCATAATTTTATACACCTCAATAAGGTCTCCCCTCAGCCGCCTCTGTTCCAAAGAAAACAAACCCAGCCTATCCAATCTTTCCCCATAGCTAAAATTCTCCAGTCCAGGCAGTATCTTCGTAAATCTCCTCTGTACCCTCTCTAGTGCGATCACATCTTTCCTGTAATGTGGTGACCAGAACTACCACGCAGTACTCGAGCTGTGGCCTAACCAATGTTTTATACAGTTCATGTATAATCTCCCTGCTCTTGTATTTCATGCCTCGACTAATAAAGGCAGGTATTCCATATGCCTTCCTAATCACCTTATCTACCTGGTCTGCTACCTTCAGGGATTTGTGGACATGCACTCCAAGGTCCCTTTGTTCCTCCACACTTCTCAATGTCCTACCATTTAATGTGTATTCCCTTGCTTTATTCGACCTTCCCAAATGCATTACCTCACACTTCTCCGGATTGAATTCCAGTTGGGAGTACTGATGCTGTTTTTTTTCTTATAAACGGCCCTAACGTCAGTGTTTCCTTTAAAATGGGTCATGTGGCTTAATTATTAACTTGGCTAGTTTATCACAGAAACAGGATTAGGTCATTTGAACCATCAAGACTGCTCCATCACTTTGTCAGCCACAGCAGCTGTTATCTTTTTCAGCTCAGTTCCCCACTCTTTCTTTATATCCCATAATACCTTTACTTTCCAAGCGTATCCACCTTCTTTTAAACATTTCAATTGATTCTGCATTCATGGCCTTCTGCATCAATGCATCCAACATTTTTACGACCCTTTTTGTGAGGAATTTGTTTCGAGGTTCATTTTTTATAAGGCTCATGTTCTGGATTGCCCAATTAGAGTTGTTCCTTATTCACCTCATCAATTTCTTTCATCCTCAATCAAATTAACCATTAACCCTCTTATTCCCGAGGAATATAACCTAACTTTATCCCGTTTTTAAAGCATCATAATTCAATCCCAGATATTATCCTTGTGAATGGTTGCTCGATTTTTTTCTGAGGCCAGTATATCCTTCCCAAAATGGGGGGCCCACAATTGAACATAACTCTCCAAATAATGATCTGGCCAGTGCTCTATTTCACTGTGGTAGTACTTCCCTGCTGGCTAGTGCCCTGTGAACCTCTGGTAGTACTAGTTGCTTTTGTATTTTATCACATTTGTTGTCTTTGCACAAGCTACATTTCAGAAAACATTTTGGATAATTTTTGGTTATCATCTAGGGATATAACTAATAATGGACAACTCCAATATAAACAGTGCTGATGGTGAGATAGGGAGCAAGAACTGAGTTGAATGTGTTACAAGGCTTTAACACTATTGAGGGGTTCAGATGAAACTGTAAACACAGAGGGGCCGAAATTGCCCTCCGACCCAAACTGGGTGCACTTACTGATTTAATTATTGATTTACTGCCCCAATCGATGGGGCTGTGATTAGTGTGATTTTGCCTTTTTTTAATGAGCGATTCCGTCGGGGCAGTGTTTCGGGCAGCAGCGGTGTGGAAGTAGGTTGGGGGCGGGGCGGAAGGCGGGTGGTGTCATCAGCGCCGTGCTGAGTATGTCAGCGTGACGCTGACGCATAGCAATGTCCTTCACTTAAAGGGGAGGGCTGCTGCAAGCTTTGCAGCCACTTTAGTGGTGCCCACTGGGCCACCAAGAAGAGCTTCGGCCGGGCCAGCATCCAAGAAGGGTTGCCGGGCTACCTGTTGGTGGCCTGGCCGAACCCATGGCAGCTATTGTCGGGTTGACTTCAGAGTTGGCTGACAATTAAAATAAAATGGTGGCCACAGTGGCGTGCGCTCCCCTTTAAGGGCGGATGCGCCACCCAGCCACTGGTAGCTTCCCAGCTGGGGCAAGTGCTGGAGACACCGACCGGTGGCCGCTCTGCTCCCATGGGGCAATTTCCCTCATAGGGCGGAAAGTGGTCACCACCAGGTGGTAAGGGGTCAGTGCGTGGCCAACGGGACAGGAACACGGGTGGGGCGGTAACCTTCTCCACCAGAAAAAGGGATGAGGGCAATGTCCTGATTGTTGGCCACTCCACCCCGGCTGAACGGTAACTTCTTTCCGCCCCATTCGGCAGTAACAGCTCTTAAAAAAAGGGGCAATTTCGGCCCCAGAGTGTGTGTTCCAACCAAAAACTCATTCCAACCCAACTGTTTATGTAACACGTGACCGATGGTTATTTTGTACCTATAAGCAGTTAATGTTGCGTAAAGTCTGCCATTATCTGTGCGATAGCCTTCTGAAAACATCTTCGATCAGATGACGAGATGTTGAAACCTTCTGTAATACATTAAAAATGCCATGTCTGTGCACACTTCCTGTTTAGAAAATCCATATTTCTAATGGAAAGTACCGATGTCGACTTGTCACACTGTAATTACACACTCCAGTCAGTGGTGGCGCTGTAGCACCTCAGTGTTAGGTCTTCCAACTTCTCAGCCTGAGCTGCAGAGAAACTCCTTCGCTCCAACTGATTCTGCTTCCCAGCTTCCCAAACTGATGTATATTTTGCTGTTTAATTTGCTCCTCTAATTATGGCCTCTTGAGCATCCCGATTTTTAATCGCTCCACTGTTGGTGGCCATGCCTTCACTGCCAAGGCCCTATGCTCTGGAACTCCCTCCCTAAACCTCCCCACTTCACGATCTCCTTTTCCTCCTTTAAGGTGCTCCTTAACACCTAACTCTTTGACCAAGCTTTTGGTCATCTACAAAGTTTGTTTTATAACGCTCCTGTGAAGAGCCTTGGGATGTTTGACTGCATTAAAGGCGCTATATAAATACAAGTTGTTGTTGTTTAACTAGCAATAATAATATGAAATAGAAATAGTATAGAAATATAAGGACAGAACATGTGACTTTAATATCGTGACCAAATCACCTTGGCATATCCTGGTCAATTATCACCTGCCCTCCAACCCCACTTTACCTGAAGATTACATTTGGTCTCAATTCCTTGTGTGTAGTGTCATGAGAGATCCGCTGGTAATACATTATATTTGCTTAATTGAGCATCATTGTTCTGTATTGCGAATTGGATTTCCCAATGTTAAGTGAGCAGTAACTAACTGTCACACAGTCACAACAGTAATTGCAGACTTCTCCCACTAGATGTAGCTTCACGGCCACAAGACTGAACCAACTTGACCCAGCCTCCCTATCTAGAGAATGCATATGGTTAAGCAAGTAAGTTTGAAATTTTATTAAATAATTACAATTGCTTTAGTTATATTATAACGTCATAAAATGTTATCAACATTGACCCTCAAGGCCAATCCCCACCAGGCTAACTCAAACCTCACTCAGGTCCCAAAGTCAGACCTAGGGGAACCCTCCCTGCTCCCTTTAACCATCTCTTGATATTTTATTCATATTATTCCTATTCCACACAATTTTTCTTCTGTTCCCTTCCATCATCAACTCTTAAATTATTCCAGCTCAATCTCCCACCAGGAAAACCATTCTTTAGAATTCCTTCCCCTCGTAGTGCTCCAACTCAGTGCAATTTTCATTCTCCCCCCACCCCCCCACCGCCCCTGCCCCGCTCCCTCCCCGCTCCTCCCTCCGGCCTCCAGCATTCATTTTTGCAGCAATTGAGATCGGGTCTCCAAACCCAACTTTCTGCCACCCCTGACTGCACTTGTCCAGATTGGGCCTTCGAGGCCCATATTTCTCTCTGTCTGGCCTTTCTCCAGTCTCATTCAATTATCTTTACCATATCTTTATCCACTTTTTAAAATTTTCAATTCATAAATTATAACACAGATTTTAAATGAATATGCATACACATTAAACCATGCTTCCAAATAATTTTATAAATCATGTTCATATTTTTCTTTGTTGCATAACTAATTATTTCTAACTTTTATTCTCCCATTTCATTGATTTTAATTCCTATTCTTTACTCAATTGATGACAATTATGATTTTAATACTCATTCAAATACAATAAATAGTCCTTTCAATTGTCATTATTTCTTCTACAGAACATCTAACATTATTTCTATCATTTTACAATGTCCCTCAATAGGGGTATGTATGCGTTTTTGAGATTGTGAGGGAACATAGATGCGTCACAGGTGAATAGCATTGTGAGATACAACAATGTTGACAGCTCCATCAAGATATCAGGGACATGATAATGCCGAATTGTTTCCCCCAACCCACTGACACGGTTGTATTACTGTTTGTACCAATGATAACTACTGTTGGCTGTATTTGACCTACGTGACAATATATTGTGAATTTTTTTTAAACCTGAAATAATTGTAATCGTGCCTGCTCTGAATATTCTTACAATATTCTCGTATCTCTTCATTTGAAGAGTCCATTTCAGTTGCACCTCAAAAGATCCATCAAGCATACTTCAAGCCTATCTATTAAGCACAAGTGCACCAAGCAGAAATAATGAGCATCTTACAGATTCTGGCTATGCACAAGTGCAATGGATATCCTAATTACAGTAGAATGCATTATAATGATAGAGGGCTGTGAGGTCTTGCAGAGGTGATATTCTTATCTCTGTGACAGAACAGATATAAAAGTTAGGCCGAGTGTACTTGAAGGGTACAAAATGTATGTCCCGTTATCTTTTTGTTTACAAATGGCTAAATCAATAGGAGTTTTAGAAGGGAGAAGGATCACAGTGAAACAAAAAGCCATTCTTTGGGGGTATAACTACTAAATTATCACCGACAGCAAACATTCCTGGGCATGGAACACAGGACAACACAATTGGTAAATGTGGCAAATGTGCACTGAAAACAATGCCATAGATTCTGCAGTGTAACTGCTTGAGCTACACCAATGAATGTTTCTCAAGTAAGGGAGCACAGCTGGCTACACTTTGACTCTGTCAGCTGAGTCAGATAGAACAACGGGCTAGGCATTCTGCACACTGACTATGAATGAGTGTGTAAGAATTACATAGGCTATACAGCACAGAAACAGGCCATTTGGCCCAACCAATCCATACCAGTGTTTATGCTCCACTTGAGCCTCCTCCCCATCTTTCCTCATTTAACTCTAACAACATAACCCTCTGTTCCCTTCTCCCTCACATGCTTATCTAGCTTCCCATTAAATGTACTTCTTCTCGATCTTCCTCGCTGCAATGCTCCACCTCACACTCAACAAGCTCCCGCTGGAGTGGAACTAAACTACAGAATCAGTGGGAACCTGTTCAACCTTCGTCGTCTCCAGGCCAGATCCAAGACCACCCAAACCTCTGTCGTCGAACTACAGTACGCGGACGACGCTTGCGACTGCGTACATTCAGAGACTGAACTCCAAATCATAGTCAACATCTTCACTGAGGCATACAAAAGCATGGGCCTTATACCAAACATCCGTAAGACAAAGGTCCTCCAGCAACCTGACCCCGTCACACAGCACTGCCCCCCAGTCATCAAGATCCACGGTGTGGCCCTGGATAACGTGGACCACTTTCCATACCTCAGGAGCCAATCATTAGCAAGGGCAGACATCAAAGACAAGGTTCAACATCACCTCCAGTGTACCACCGCAGCCTTCGGCCACCTGAGGAAGAGAGTCAAATCTGCCATTGTCCATGGACGGACAATGGAAGAACATGACCAGCGACTTGTTATGGCTAGACTTGTTACACATAACATTACGCTTAATGCCGATAAGTGTACATTCGCTGCTGGATACAGAGTCACATCACAAGGTGTCCACTTGACAACATTGACGTGATTCAGCGAATGCAGGAGGCTACCGACGTCAAAGAACTTTCATCATTCCTCGGCACTTGCAGCTTCTATCTGAAGTTCGTCCTGCACTAAGCGCACATTGACGAACCACTTTGCAAGTTGCTGCACAAGGACGTCCCTTGGGAATGGACAGATTCTCAGGCATTCACCACGCTTATGGAGAAAATCACATCCACTCCTATCCTTGCGCACTTTGATCTGAACACCACTACATACATCACCACGGATGCATCAGGCACCGCCATGGGTACTGTGCTCTCGCAATGTATTGACGGCCTGGAATGCCCAGTAGCCATCGCCTCTGGCATGCTCTCGTCTGCAGAACATACATCCTCTACAGAGGCTCGCAAAGCACTCACTTGCATCTACACATGTGAACGCTGGCACATCTACCTCTATGGCAGGAAATGTACCCTCTGTATGGATCACTGAGCGCTAACTACGCTACTCACTATAACTGGATCTGGGCACAGACCACAACAAATCAGCCGATGGTCAGATCGCCTTCATCGGTATAACTTTGATGTACAGTACATCGCTGGCAGTCGCAACCACTTAACTGACATGCTCAGCCGTTCAACACCTGTTTCGGACTCTGGTGCTGACTTGTTCACAGATGACACGTTGATCATCACTCAGTCCATCAGAAACCCTGTCTCCTGCGACAAACTCAAAACCGAATCACAGCCTGATGCTACGCTCCAGCACATGTGCCATTTCCTCCAGACTGAGTGGCCTAAGCAAATTCCAAAAGAGCTAAAAACCTTCCACAGACTTTGCGAAGAATTTTCCGTTTGGAATGATGGCTGCCTAGCTCATGGTGATAGAGCAGTAAATCCCAAGTCGCTTCAACAGCGCGTCCTCTCATTGGCACATGATGGACACTCTGGCAATGTCCGCATGAAGCAGAGATGTCGCGATTCAGTATGGTGGCCTGGGATTGACACTCGCATCGAGGAGTTTGTCTCACACTGCGAAGCATGCAGTCTGAGCAAAAAGGCCACAAACATCCGACCAGCGCCAATGAAGCCCATTCCATGGCCACAAAGACCATGGCAACAACTTCAGTTGAATATCTTCGGGCCAGTTGAAGCAGCTCCACAGCACCAACGTTTCCTTGTTGCAGTACATGACCTGCATTCCAAATGGCCAGAAATCGTCACAACACGTTCAGTGACCTCATCAACGATCGTCACTATTCTGCAGTGTATGTTCATGAAGTGGGGCCTCCCAGAGGTCATAATCACTGACAATGGACCACAGTTTGTGTCCAATCAGTTCGTGGATGTTCTCACTCGTCACGCTATCGAACATCGCCTTACCACTCGGTACAATCCTCAAAGCAATGGAGGTGTTGAGCGATTTAACTGCGTCATCAAAGAGGGTTTGAAAGCCAACCTCGCAGCAGGCCAAACATTTGTTGAAGCGGTTCAAACTATTCTCCGCGCATACCGTTCGACAAAGCACTCGCTAATGGGGAAGACACCCGCTGAGCTCATGATTGGGCGGAATCTTCGCTGGCTACTGGACATTCTCAAACCCCCAGCCAAACCTAGTGCGAAGATAACCACACTCGCATTTCAGATTTCGAACACAAACGAAAAGCGAAGTCGTACACTGACACAAAACGACGCACTCAAAAGCCCCAACTGAAGAATGGAGATTGGGTCAGAGTTAAGCGCCCAAACCGTAGTCATAAGCTTGCAGCCTGACTTTCTCCTCCAAAACAGATCACAGCTGCAAGCTCAATGATGGAACTCGATGTAACACTAGTAGACTGATCTCAACTCGCAGGCCAACAGACCAGTAGGATGGAACAGAGGAACGGTTCTGTTTTCCAACCGAAAACCTCGCTCAAACACCGCAAGCTCCACGCCGGTCTCAGCGTATCAGAACACGGCCTGGCTATCTCAAGGACTTTGTTCATAAACTGTGTTTTCAGAAGGGGGGAAATATGTTGTGTTCATACTCGATTTGTTTGTTACGTGACAATAGACGGGCATTAGGACCCTGCAAGAGCTATTCACACACTGCTGTAAACATGCTGGTTCATGCTGGTTTGGGACACCATTTTGAGATTTTGCTATAAAGGACACAGATAAGTTACTTTACTCCTGATTCAGTTAGTTTGTTTATTTATGTACACAAAGGGGACCTAAAAGGGTTATTAGGATTAAAACACATAGGGGGGCGATTTTGGATGGCTCCTTCAGGCACTGAAGTGCCTCCGAAGTGGTCAAGATGGGGTCTTGAGCTGAAATGCCAGTTTAGCCCATATTTAGCGTAAGATGCCATCTTAGTAAAGGAGTTGCAGCTTGCGCAAGGAACGTCCGCTGGGAGGATCATTAAAGGGGCTGATTGGCACTTAAATTAACGAGGTTGTACGGCATTTTGGTGAACAGCACTTGACCTAACACACTCTCCGACAAGCGACCAGATGATTGGGAGCAAACAAGTAATTGCTGGGGATTTTAAGTGCTATTTAAGGTGTAAAACCTTTTGCTGTTCACTTGCTGCTGGAGGTTTGAAGAGGATGTTTGAAACACATCGGGAGACTTTCTGCGACAGTTTGTCAAGACTTCACCAACGCTCTATCAGCATTTATTCTGGAAATTTCCTGAGGGTTTACCTACAGAGAGTGAGTGCTGTGCTACTCTACCTTATAGGAGTCACCAGGAGAAAGGGAGTGTTTGGTCATGGGCAGTGAACTCGGGGTCCCCCTTGGTCTGGAAGAGGCCAGGCTGAGCAGCACCAGCTGCCGCAGGAGAGAGGGACAGGAGGGCGAAGAGTGCGAAGTGGACTCCTTCCCCCCTGCGGGTACAGGACAACCCTACTCCTCCACCTCCTCCGGAGTGCCGCCTCCGAGAACCTGAGCGCCCTCTCACTCAGTCCCTGAGCCATCCTGAAATCTGCCGCTGTGTGTGAGCCAGCGCACTCTACACCTACACTGCTCTGCAATAATTGCTTCTAAACAGCGCTTGAGTTCTAAACTTACAGGTGTCTGTTTTAGCGCTGGCAGGCAAGTTCAAATGATGGAAATCAGCAAAATTAGACGGAAAATTGCATGCTAGACCCAGACTTTCAAACAGGCGTATTAGCACCCATTGAGAACCTGTTTTCATCCTTTCAACAAAAAAAAACCCATAGGCTTTAAAAACACAGGCTTTTGATCATAGCACAGGGGAATGTAAGGAAGGAGAGTACTGCAATATATAAAGGGAATAGGTTGCTATAGAGCATACATCAAAGGTTTGTACCATAAAGCTATGACTTGGGAAAAACAATGATAGGATGTAACAGTGTGGTATGAAAATACCACAGCCCGAATTTAGCTTTCAGTGGCTTACAAACAGTGCTTGCCGTTCATTATGCTTCCACTTGCCCACACAATTTCTGCACACGTACTGAAAGAGAAATAAAGGCCCCAAGTTTTGCCATGATTTGCTCCTGATTTTTAGGAGCAACTGGTGTAGAACGGAGTATCTTAGAAATCAGAATTCTCGCCATTTAGTTTGCTCCAGTTCTAGTCAGTTAGAACAGCTTCACTTTGGAATAGAATTTTCTTTTCAAAAGGGGGCGTGTCCGGCCACTTACGCCTGTTTTCAAAGTTTCAGCATTGAAAACTTACTCCAAACTAACTTAGAATGGAGTAAGTGAAGATTTGTGTACGCTCGAAAAAACCTTGTCTACACTTTAGAAAATCAGGCCTAGGTCACAAATCAGGCGTAGGGAATGGGGGGGGGTTAAAGGGAAGTTTACAAACATTAAACACTTCAGTTTTACAAATAAAGAGCCATCATCAATAATAAATGATAAAAACATCAATAAATCAACCAATAAATCAATCAAAAAAAATTAATAAGAAATAATTTTTTTTTAAATCAATAAATAAAACATTTTCTACTTACCGACTGCAGCACCGGGAGCCCTCCAACAGCGTGCTGGGATCCCCCCCACCCCTGTATGTCTCTGTCAGTGTCTCTATCTCTCTGTCTGTCTGTCTGTGTCTCTCATTCTCTCTCTGTCAGTGTCTGT
The DNA here is from genome assembly GCF_044704955.1 of Pristiophorus japonicus. Classification (NCBI taxonomy): domain Eukaryota; kingdom Metazoa; phylum Chordata; class Chondrichthyes; family Pristiophoridae; genus Pristiophorus; species Pristiophorus japonicus. The sequence goes on from NC_091990.1 coordinate 43,641,301, forward strand.
GTTTCTGACAGTGAGGGGAGGGGGAGGAGGTGGGTAGAGGGAGAGAGGGGGGGAGCAGAGGGAGGGAAGGGGGAGGGATGGGGAGAAGGGGGAGGGGGAGGAGGAGAAGGGGGGAGGAGGAGAAGGGGGGAGGAGGAGAAGGGGGGAAGGAGGAGAAGGGGGGAAGGAGGAGAAGGGGGAAGGAGGAGAAGGGGGAAGGAGGGGATGGGGGAGGAGGAGAAGGGGGGAGGAGGAGAAGGGGGGGAGGAGGAGAAGGGGGGAGGAGGAGAAGGGGGAAGGGGGAGGAGGAGAAGGGGGAAGGGAGGAGGAGAAGGGGGAAGGGGGGAGGAGGAAAAGGGAGGGAAGAAAAAGGGGGGAAAGGAGAAGGGGGGGAAAGGAGATAGGGGGGAAAGGAGATGGGGGGAAAGGAGATGGGGGGAAAGGAGAGGGGGGGAAAGGAGAGGGGGGGGAAAGGAGAGAGGGGGAAAGGAGAGGGGGGAAAGGAGATTGGGGGGTAAAGGAGATGGGGGGGGGAAGGGGGGGAGAAGGAGAAGGGGGAGGGAGGCTGAACGGGCCGGGCCCGACCGGGCCCGAGACTTCGGGCAGGGTCCGTCCCCAGCACCAGATTTACAGGTAGGTGGCATTGGGTCGGGTCGGGATCGCTGGTCGAGGTTGGGGGGGGTGGTGGGAGGGAGGTTGGTTCGGTTCGGTTCGGTTCGGGTCAGGGGGAGGGAGGGAGAGGGAGGTCAGGTCGGGTCCAGTCGGCGGTGGGGGAGTGGCGGGGGGAAGCAGGAGTTGGGTCGGTGGCGGATCCGGAGGCGGGGGTTGCGGGAGTCGGGTCGGGTCCAGTCCGGGGGGTCGGGTCGGGTCCGGGGGCGGGGGGGGGGGGAAGCGGGAGTCGGGTCGGGGTCGGGGTCGGGGTCGGGTCCGGTCCAGGGGCGGGGAAGCGAGAGTTGGGTCGGTGTCGGCTCCGGTTCAGAGGCGGGGGGCAGGAAGCGGGAGTCGAGTCGGGTCGGGAGGAAGCAGGAGCTGGCTGTGGGAGGAGCCTTATTCACGCAGCCCCAGTGAGGCCATTCGGCCAGGGCTAGGGACTGCGTGCTTTGGCCCCTCCCACACAGTTTTGGGCGCCTGGAGCTACTGCACATGCGCACCCACTGTAGCGCGCATGTGCAGAGGTCCCGGCACTGTTTTCAGCGCAGGGACCTGGCTCCGCCACCTACAGCTCGTGCTGCGCTGCGCCGAGCTGCAAACGACCTGCAGGGAGCTGGAGAATCTGGAAAAAAATTTTAGGCGCACTTTGTGGTGCGAAAAACGGGCGTCCAGGTCGGGGCTGCGCCGTTCTAGGCGCGGCTCGAAACTTGGGCCCAAAGAGAGGGAAAGAAAAATGGGTTTAAGAGAGAAAAAAAAAGACAAAGAACAAGTAAAATCAAAATGTATTTTTTTTAAATCTCCAACAATAATTAAAATCTGAAGGAATGAGACTCCACACTTGTACAAGTAAATTTTCAGTGCAGCATAGACAGATCTTTGAACAATAAGGGAGTCAAGGGTTATGGGGAGCGGGTAGGGAAGTAGAGTTGAGGCCAAGATCAGATCAGCCATGAGCTTATTAAATGGCGCAGCAGGCTCGAAGGGCCAAATGGCCTACTCCTGCGCCCATTTCTTAAGTTCTTAAGATCTTTCTGGCTCCTCATTAAAAAGTCAGCATGCAAATCAAAATGGCAGATGTATTTCTCATGTTAGCTCACTATCTCCTCACATCATACAAAGATGGGAGGAAAAGCAATGTGTGAGGAGGACGATGTTGTGTATCATGCACTCCTATGTTCCGCCACCAGGGAGCGCATCCCCTGAAGTCCCAAGGGATCCCAGCATCCCTTGGGAGCACTGCATATAAGCCGGCCTCTAAGGCATGTTCCTGACTCTGGAGTGTCTTAATAAAGACTGAGGTTACTGTTACTTTAACCTCCCTGTGTGCAGTCTATCTGTGTTAGGAACACAATAATTGGCGACGAATATACAAATCCAAAGCAAAGATGCAGCAAATTGTGGGCATCCTGGAGAAGTTCTCGGAGAGTGAGGACTGGGAAGCTTATGTCGAATGGCTAGACCAGTACTTTGTAGCCAATGAGCTGGATGGAGAAGGAAGCACTGCAAAAAGGAGAGTGGTCCTCCTCACGGTCTGCGGGACACCGACCGACAGCCTCATGAAGAATCTTCTGGCTCTGGTGAAACCCACAGATAAGTCAGATGAGAAGCTGTGTACACTGGTTTGGGAGCATCTTAACCCAAGGGAGAGCGTGCTGATGGTGAGGTATCGGTTCTACACGTGTCAGCGATCTGAAGGTCAGGAAGTGGCGAGCTACCTCGCCGAGCTAAGGCGTCTTGCAGGACAATGTGAGTTTGATGGCTACCTGGAGCAGATGCTCAGAGACTTTTTTGTACTGGGCATTGGCCACGAGACCATCCGATGAAAACGTTTGACTGTAGAGATACCGACCCTCAATAAGGCCATTGCGATAGCACAGGCGTTTAAGTCCACCAGTGATAACACCAAACAAATCTCTCAGCACACAAATGCTAGCAATGTTCATAAATTAACTGGAACTGTGTTTGCGAGCAGAAATGTACAGGGCAGAAACCACGAGTTGCTACTGCCAGCAGGCCTCAGGTGACCCAGATGACTCAGATGACTCAGAGTCCACAACAAAGGATAAATGCAAGGCAATTCACACCTTGTTGGGGTTGTGGAGGTTTCCATTCAGCATATTCATGCCACTTCAAAGGGTATGTTTGCAAGAGCTGTGGAACAATGGGGCACCTCCAACGAGCTTGCAGACGAGCTGCAAGCTCTGTAAAACCTGCTAACCACCATGTGGCAAAGGAAGATCGGTCCATGGTGGATCAAAGCAATTTTGAGCCTCTGAGTGAGGAGGCAGATGCTGAAGTACACGGGGTGCACACATTTTCGATGAAATGTCGATCTATAATGCTAAATGTAAAATTGAATGGCTTACCCATAGCCATGGAACTGGACACTGGCGCAAGCCAATCCATCATGAATAAAAAGATGTTTGAGAGACTGTGGTGCAACAAGGCACACAGACCAGCCCTGAGCCCCATCCACACGAAACTGAGAACGTACACCAAAGAGCTCATCACTGTCCTGGGCTGCGCCATGGTCAAGGTCACCAACGAGGGCACAGTGCACGAACTGCCACTCTGGATTGTCCCAAGCGATGGCCCCACACTGTTCACATGGAGCTGGCTGGGCAAAATCTGCTGGAACTGGGATGACATCCGAGTGCTATCACATGTCGATGAGGTCTCATGTGCCCAGGTTCTGAACAAATTTCCTTCCCTTTTTGAGCCAGGCATTGGAAACTTTTCCAGGGCGAAGATGCAGATCCATTTGGTCCCAGAGGCACGACCCATTCACCTCAAGGCGCGAGCGGTACCTCACATGATGAGGGAGAGAGTGGAAATCGAGCTGGACAGGCTGCAACGCGAGGGCATCATCTTCCCAGTGGAATTCAGCAAGTGGGCCAGCCCAATTGTTCCAGTACTCAAAAGTGATGGCACGGTCAGGATTTGCGGCGATTATAAAGTAACTATTAAACGTTTCTTGCTACAGGACCAATACCCGCTACCTAAGGCAGACGACCTATTTGCGACGCTGGCAGGAGGCAAGACGTTCACCAAGCTCGACCTGACTTCGGCCTACATGAAGCAGGAGCTGGAGGAGTCTTCGAAGGGCCTCACCTGCATCAACACGCACAAGGGACTGTTCATCTACAACAGATGCCTGTTTGGAATTCAGTCAGCTGCAGCGATCTTCCAGAGAAACATGGAGAGCCTACTCAAGTCAGTACCACGCACGATGGTTTTTCAGGACGACATATTGGTCACGGGTCGGGACACCGTCGAGCATCTACAAAACCTGGAGGAGGTCCTACGGCGACTGGATCGTGCAGGGCTGCGGCTGAAGAGGTCGAAATGCATCTTCATGGCAACAGAAGTGAAGTTTTTGGCGAGAAAGATCGCGGCGGACGGCATTCGGCCCACAGACGCCAAGACAGAGGCTATCAGGAACGCGCCCAGGCCACAGATCGTCACGGAGCTGCGTTCGTTCCTGGGACTCCTCAACTATTTTTGTAGCTTCCTACAGAGGTTAAGCACCCTCTCAGAGCCCCTACATGTGTTATTGCGTAAAGGTGAGAACTGGGTACGGGGAAAAAAACTAGTAATTGATTTTGAGAAAGCCAGAAACATTTTACGCTCCAACAAGCTGCTTGTCTTGTATAACCCGTGTAAAAGACTTATGCTAGCATATGACACATCGTCGTACGGAGTTGGGTGTGTATTACAACAAGCTAACGTTGTGGGGAAGTTGCAACCTGTCGCCTATGCCTCCAGGAGCTTGTCTAAGGCCGATGCCCGACAGCATGATTGAGAAAGAGGCATTAGCGTGTGTGTTTGGGGTAAAGAAAATGCGTCAGTACCTGTTTTGCCTCAAATGTGAGCTGGAAATCGATCACAAGCACCTCATATCCCTGTTCGCTGAAAACAAGGGGATAAATACTAATGCCTCAGCCCACAAACAAAGGTGGGCACTCGCGCTATCAGCGTATAACTATACCATCCGCCACAGGCCAGGCACCGAGAACTGTGCGGATGCTCTCAGTCAGCTACCATTGCCCACCACGTGGGTGGAAATGGCGCAGCCTGCAAACTTGTTGATGGTGGCGCAGCCCGCAGACTTGTTGATGGTCATGGAAGTGTTTGAAAATGATAAATCACCTGTCACGGCCCGCCAGATTAGGACTTGGACCATCCAAGATCCTCTGCTGTTCCTAGTAAAAACTGTGTACTGCATGGGAGCTGGGCCAGCATCCCCATTGAAATGCAAGAGCTAATCAAGCCGTTCCAGCGGCGAAAGGACGAGCTGTCCATTCAGGCAGACTGCCTGTTGTGGGGTAACAGAGTAGTGCTACCCAAAAAGGGCAGGGAGACATTCATCTCAGATCTCCACAGCACACACCCGGGTATAGTAATGATGATAGCGATAGCCAGATCCCATGTGTGGTGGCCCAGCATCGACTCTGACTTAGAGTCCTGTGTACGGCAATGCAGCGTGTGTGCTCAGTTGAGCAACGTGCCCAGAGAGGCACCACTGAGTTTGTGGTCCTGGGCCTCCAGACCATGGTCAAGGATCCATGTCGACTATGCGGGCCCGTTTCTCGGTAAAATGTTCCTGGTGGTGGTGGATGCTTTTTCAAAATGGATTGAATGTGAAATAATATCGGGAAGCACCGCCACCACCACCACTGAAAGCCTGAGGGCCATGTTTGCCACCCACAGCCTGCCTGACATACTGGTCAGTGACAACAGGCCATGTTTAACCAGTGCCGAATTTAAAGAATTCATGACCCGCAATGGGATCAAACATGTCACCTCGGCCCCGTTTAATCCAGCCTCCAATGAGCAGGCAGAGCGGGCAGTACAAACAATCAAACAGAGCCTTAAATGAGTCACAGGAGGCTCACTCCAAACCCGCCTGTCCCGCGTACTGCTCAGCTACCGCACGAGACGCCATTCGCTCACAGGGGTGCCCCCAGCTGAGCTACTCATGAAAAGGACACTTAAACTCTCACTGGTTCACCTCAACCTGTATGATCAGGTAGAGAGCAGGCGGCAGCAACAAAATGTAAACGATGGTCACGTCACTTGTCACGGGAAATTGATCTGAATGACCCTGTATATGTGCTAAACTGTGGACATGGTCCCAAGTGGATCGTGGGCACAGTGATAGCTAAAGAAGGGAGTAGGGTGTTTGTAGTCAAACTAGACAATGGACAACTTTACAGAAAGCACCTGGACCAAACGAGGCTGCGGTTCACAGACTGTCCTGAACAACCCACAGCAGACACCTTCTTTTTCGAGCCAACAACACACACCCAAAGGATCAACGGCACCACCCCGGACCAGGAAATTGAACCCATCACGCCCAACATCCCAGCAAGGCCAGGCTCACCCAGCAGCCCTGCAGGGCTAACAACACGCCAGCCCAGCGAGGGCACAGCCAACACACCAGAACAGATATTTGTACCGAAACTATCCACCAGGGAAAGAAAGGCTCCCGACCGCCTCACCTTGTAAATAGTTTTCACTTTGACTTTGGGGGGGGAGTGATGTTGTGTATCTGTAAAGCATGCACTCCTATGTTCCGCCACCAGGAAGCGCATCCCCTGAAGTCCCAAGGGATTCCAGCATCCCTGGGAGCACCACATATAAGCTGGCCCCTAAGGCCTGTTCCTGACTCTGGAGTGTTTGAATAAAGACTGAGGTCACTGTTACTTTAACCTCTCTGTGTGCAGTCTCATCTGTGTTAGGAACAGAACAGACACAAAAAGCCTGCAAAAGGACATAGACAGGCTAAGTGAGTGGGCAAAAATTTGGCAGATGGAGTATAAGGTTGGAAAGTGTTAAGTTATGCACTTTGGTAGAAAAAAATTGAAGAAATGGAGAAAAATTTCATAGTGCTGCAATATAGCGGGACCTGGGGGGTCCTGGTGCATGAAACACAAAAGATTAGTATGCAGGTACAGCAAGTGATCAGGAAGACCAATGGAATCTTGGCCTTTATTGCAAAGGGGATGGAATATAAAAGCAGAGAAGTCTTGCTATATTTATACAGGATATTGGTGAAGCCACACCTGGAATACTGCGTACAGTTTTGGTTTCCTTATTTAAGAAAAGAAATACTTGCTTTGGAGCAGTTCCAAGAAGGTTCACTAGGTTGATTCCGGGGATGATGGGGTTGACTTATGAGGGAAGGTTGAGTAGGTTGGGCCTCTACTCATTGGAATTCAGAAGAATGAGAGTTGATCTTATCGAAACGTACAATATTATGAGGGGCCTTGACAAGGTGGCTGCAGAGAGGATGTTTCCACTGATAGGGAAGACTAGAACTAGCGGGCATAATCTTAGAATAAGAAGCCGCCCATTTAAAACTGAGATGAGGAGAAATTTCTTCTCTCAGAGGGTTATAAATCCTCAGAGGTCTGTGGAAGCTGGGTAATTGAATCAATTTAAGACAGAGATGGACAGTTTTGTATTAAATGGCGGAGCAGGCTCGAGGGGCCGTATGGCCTACTCCTGCTCCTATTTCTTATGTTCTTATTACATATAGTTGCTTCTTATGTAACACATTCTCAGCTATCTCCTCCGGTGTGGAACTTGTAATATCAGTTTGAGTATCTTTTTCCATTAAGCACCCTCTAGTTAGATCCACACTGGAATAGAGGAGCAGTCTGCAAAAGAGAGTCAAGATAGCTGCTGTACATAAAATTGTTTTCCAACGATAATCTATTTTCCTGTATTGCTCAACAGTGGATTATTAGGAACCCTAACAATATAAAATGTGGAATGAGCAAAGAAACAGGAAAATGCAACACAAACAAGCATCTCATGATAAGTAGAAATAGGAGCGCGATGCAAGATTATTGAAAGTAGAAATGTGAGATGAATCCAAGGAGAGCATCACAGCTATTTAAAAGCGCTATTTGGGGAGGTGGTGGTGATATTTTTGCTGTCAGCTGCAGAGTGTGATAATCAGGAGATGCTGTTCTCAGTCGGTTGCAGTCTTCAGTTAATTAAATTCATGCCATTAGTACTTTCTGATGTTCGAAAAATTTCCATCAAAACAGTGGTTACTTATGATTCATCAGATTCAGAATCTGCATGGAAATCACACACACTGTGAAAAGCTGCCTGCTAATCCCATTTCAAGTAATAATTTACTGCCGCAACCTCTTTTATTTTTCTGCATCTCAAACTAGAATTCCTGAGCTGATATAAGGCGGATTATTGTGACAAAGCAACGGCGGATGACCTTCCCATTTAGTTTCTGTTTCTTAAATCATTTCAAAAACAAGCTACACTTTCACTCACTTCACCGCACTTTAAAAAAAAATCCCTGGTTTATCATTAATTGAAATTTGGGGTACAGACGGTGCTTTGGAGGACGTGCGGTTTCGATGGGAAACAGTCTGGCACTTGAAGCAATGCCAGCAATCATTTTAGTTTGTCACCGCTGTTGTAACAGCTACCTTAAAGGGAACTACAGTGAAGACCTTACATTGGTGTGATCTTTCGGGTTTATCTGCAGGAAGAGCACTGCCTTTCAAATGAAAAGAAAAACAGAGTGTTGCTCTCGTTATGACTCAGGGGACTCTGCTCCCAAACAAAGCTGCCATCTTTTGCCACATTACTGAGTCATAGCACAGAAAAGAGGAGCCTCGCTGTCAAAACTCCCCAGTCCCACCCGGGAATGCTGTTACGGCCAGCTCAATGGCAAGATAGCACATTTTGGCCGCAGCTGGATTCCTCCTTCTGGACTATTATTTTTAACAAGCTCTTTCCTCACGCCTGAAAGATAACAGGTCTGAATTCGTGGCCCCTTTGGGCGAGTACGAATTGCACACGTGCCCGTGTAAGTTCCGAGTTTAGGAATGCAAAGCGCGATGCACCTAACCCAGAATCCTCTTGACAGATCCACCGCATCCGAAGGAAAAGGGCCTCCGCGGGAGGAGAGTGCCCAACTCCTGCCCAGCGAATGCCCTTCAAATTCTTACGCCTGGAAAAAGCAGACGTAAGGCCCGCTTTTACCAGTGTAAGGGCCGGATTGTTGGCTTTCGGGGTTTTTCAGCGAAAACGGTAGCAATATGTGAAAACTAACATTCACATTGCACTACTATTTTTAGGCCGAACTTTCGGCCTTTATGTCTGCGTCAGGGAATCAGGGGGATGTTGCACGAGGATTTGTGACGCAAAAACATGGAGTTTTGGCAAATTTAGTACGGGGCTAGTGGCTCTGTGAGAGAGGCCTTGGGAGGTGGGAAAAAAATTCCAAAAAACATTCCAAAAACATTTACAAGACCCTTATCTATGGAATTGCTGAAAAATTAAAAAATAAAAACTTTAACTTATATTTTTTGCAGATTTTCATACTTACCGCTGCCGGCAGGATTGCACCGACAGATTTGACCTGTCAGTATTCTGGGCGCGGCGTAGGGGTCGGGAGAGTGCTGAAATTCCGACGCAATGCAATCCGCGTTGTTGCACGTCGGCGCACCTCTTCCCGGCGGTACCTGGAAACGCCGCTGCAAACAGGTACCCGAGGATCCCGCCTGGGCTTTGCAACCGGGTTTTCGCCGCGATTTGACTCTCCGCGGCGAAAACCCGGTCGCAAACTTCTCAAAAATTTGGCCCTAAGAGTTTTAAAAAATAGAAAAATAGAATGTTATCACTCATTTATATATTAAAAACCCTGTCCATTAAGGTAAGTTTATTTTTCGTCCTGTTAAAACATTTAAACAAATATTAAATAATATTTTGTAAAAATATTCAATTAAATTGCATTTTAATTAATTTTAAATATGGAATATGTTTTTAAAATGTATTTAATGTGTTTGTGTGTTTTTTGGGGGTATTCCCATTCATACTTATGGCAGCTCCATGGAAACGGAACTCACCAAAAGTATGAATCGGGATACCCCTATTTTGATTGGTTGGCTCACGTGATCCCAATGAGGTGAACGAACCGCTTAAGTCCCTGGGATACATGGGCCTCTACGCAGGGTTGGCAGATAGGAAGCAGAGAGTCAGGATAAACGGGTGCTTTTCAGAATGGCAGGCAGTGGCTAGTGGGGTGCCGCAGGGCTCAGTGCTGGGACCCGAGCTCTTTACAATATACATCAATGATTTAGATGAAGGAATTGAGTGTAATATCTCCAAGTTTACAGATGACACTAAGCTGGGTAGCAGTGTGAGCTGTGAGGAGGATGCTAAGAGGCTGTAGGGTGACTTGGATAAGTTAGATGTGTGGGCAAATGCATGGCAGATGCGGTATAATGTGGATAAATGTGAGGTTATCCACTTTGGTGGCAAAAACATGAAGGCAGAATATTATCTGAATTGCGGCAGATTAGGATAACGGGAGGTGCAACGAGACCTTGGTGTCATGGTACATCAGTCATTGAAAGTTGGCATGCAGGTATAGCAGGCGGTGAAGAAGGCAAATAGCATGTTGGCCTTCATAGCTAGGGGATTTGATTATAGGAGCAGGGAGGTCTGACTGCAGTTGTACAGGGCCTTAGTGAGGCCTCACCTGGAGTATTGTGTACAGTTTTGGTCTCCTAATCTGAGGAAGGACGTTCTTGCTATTGAGGGAGTGCAGCGAAGGTTCACCAGACTGATTCCCGTGATGGCAGGACTGACATATGAGGAGAGACTGGATTGACTGGGCCTTTATACACTGGAGTTTAGAAGAATGAGAGGGGATCTCATAGAAATATATAAAATTCTGACGGGACTGGACAGGTTAGATGCAGGAAGAATGTTCCCAATGTTGGGAAAGTCCAGAACCAGAGGACACAGTCTAAGGATAAGGACCGAGATAAGGAGAAACTTCTTCACTCAGAGAGTTGTTAACCTGTGGAATTTCCTACCGCAGAGAGTTGTTGAGGGCCGTTCATTAGATATATTCAAGAGGGAATTAGATATGGCCCTTATGGCTAAAGGGATCAAGGGGTATGGAGAGAAAGCAGGAAAGGGGTACTGAGGTGAATGATCAGCCAGGATCTTATTGAATGATGATGCAGGCTCAAAGGACTGAATGGCCTACTCCTGCACCTATTTTTCATGTTTCTATGTTTCTATGGCTCAGTGGGTAGCCCCCGAGTATGATTCATGCGTGCCAGCTGAGCAACAGCAATAGTAAATACTGTGCACCTTTAAACAATATTACCCGGAATTTCCTCGATCCAACTATGAATGAATGAATGAAAGGAAGGAAGGAATGAAAGGAAGGAAGGAAGGAAAGAATGAAAGGAAAGAATGAAAGGAAAGAAGGGAGGTAAGGGAGGGAAGGGAGGGAGGTAAGGGAGGGGAGGGAAGAGAAAGGAAGGGAAGGAAAGGAAGGAAGGGAGGGAGGGATGAAGACATGGATTTATATAGCACCTTTCATGACTACCGGATGTCTCAAAGCGCTTTACAGCCAATGAACTACTTTTGGAGTGTAGTCATTGTTGTAATGTGAGAAATGCGGCAGCCCATTTGCGCACAAGCAAGCTCCCACAAACAGCAATGCGACGAAGCAACTAGATAATCTGATTGAGGGATAAATATTGGCCAGGACACCGGGGATTAGACTCTTCTGTATGGGTGACAGTGCGAATGTAAAAAGATGTGTGCTGTCTTCTTTCATGGCGTCTCACTCTGATCCTCTCGCCTCTGCAGCTCCTCTTCCATTTTTATGCAGAGCAGCGGTATGCCTATTGGGAAGACCATTTCAGCAACTTAGCTCTTCTAATTGTGTGTGTGAGGGGCGTGGGGGGAGGGTGGGGCGAATGTTGGTGGAGGCCCGTAATATTTTGGGTGCACCGAGACTGCCGGCATTTTGGTTAAGTGCAGGTCACGGTAAGAATTATTTTTTAAATGCCGAAGACAATTGCGTTCAAATTCTAGAAAACTCAGTTATGCCAATTCTGGCCCTACTATGCTTAAATTTTTGGGTGTAAATTTAAGCCTATTCGGAATGTACGTTAATGCAGCAAACTCCCGATCTCTGGTCTTTTGCATGGGGGAGTGAAGCTACTGTTAACGTGCAATTGGAGTTTGCACAGTCATAACTCAGGAGCAGCACAAAAATCACGGAAATTTGTATGTTGTGAGCTTCTGGAGTAAAATCAGTGTCAGTCATTAGATGCAAATGTCCTCAACAAATCTGTTGAAGCGAGACTCCTCTGCCATTGCTGTGTAAAAACTACGAGGAAATTCCAATCCAATTTTTTATTTTTTGCCTCATAATTTTCCATAATTCTTAGAATTATCATAAACTAACATTACAAACGTACTTTTTAGGGGAAAAGATTTTGTTTATCCTCCAATAAAATATAAATGAGCAAGCTTTGTCTGTCACATGAAGCATTGGAAATACATAAATTGTCATCGATATCTGCCTGATCTTTGCGGATTCCGGAGTGATAAAGTTGGTGCAGAAAAAAAGACAGACATAATTTGGAATCAGGAAAATGTACTGCCATTCTTTCATTCCCAATAATAACATTTTCTTAATGAATGCCCTTGAACAGGAAGTTGGAAAGTACCTAATTAAGAACAGGACTGATGGTTCTGAGAATTAGTACAGGCATAGATAATCAATGCTGATTTATGATGGTTGCATTCCTGTTGGGATCATGGGAACATCATCTGTGAAATGCAACCAGTCAGGAGTGAACAACACAGATTTTGATATGAAATTCATATCCTGCCTGTTACTTGATTACCTTTGGTGTTCTGGGAGGAATTTCAGAGAGCTTGTCTTTCTGGAAATGTTACTTTTTGATTTATTTCCTTCTGCAAATTAGACAGGTTGGGGAGAGTGCATGGCAGCACAAACTGTACTTGGTCTGTTGGAAGAAATTGGCTCAGTGGCTTTCTTTCTATGCTTCCATACGTTCTTATGAGATGTTGGAGGACAAAACACAAGTGCAAAGGTAATAGCAAAGAAAGGGAGGAATTTACAGTTAGCCATCTCAAGGACGCAAAAAAGGCACAGCGATTGTTCAATGTTTGACAAACCAAAGGAAACTGCCAAGCACTTGTTGCAGAAGATTGTGACCCTTGAGTAAATTCATATTCATAAGCAAGATGCAAGATTTTCAAAGTGACTTGTGTTGTTAACCCACAGCTATGAGATTTAAAAGTGTCAAATACAAGAGACAGTTTTGATTATTTTCTTCACAAAGCCCCTGCTTCTTACTGTGCATTAGCTAATCTGCTCCCAAATGTATTGACATGGCCAAGGCTTTTACTAGACATCATCCAGACTGACCTCGTTTGCAAACAGTATGCAACCCATGCACAGAGATACATAAATGCATTTTATAGTTCATCATTTTTTTTAACTATTTATTCCTTCCTCTCCTGCAGTTGCAGCCTAAATAACCATTCTTCATGTGTGAACCGAGTGTCAACGGTCTATTCCAGGGGAACAGGTCAAGCCAATCCTGTGCCTTATGAGATATCCCATCCGCTTTTTTTTGGAAGGGGCACTGGATGATGATCAGGAGTGAAAATCTGATCTCCTTAGGTTATGGGCATTGAAATTATTTCAAGCAAAACCTTGCTCTCCCAGTCAAAACCAGCCCAGATCGTTGATAGTATGTCATGCAAAAGGGTCCATTTACTGCTTAAATGTGTCATCACAACAGGACTCATGCCATTCTCTATTTATTTGTGGAGAAAGAATGGCCAAATTGGCAATCTGACAGTTTTAGCACAATGAAAGCTAGTGTGGGAAACAGAAAATGTGGTGAGATAGGGATGGGGCATGGGGGAAATCTTTATGTCACCCTGATCCTTACGGTGGTTCCCATTTTAAAGCTGTCTACCTAAAGCTGCAGGCCCTGTTACGGCTGTAGGTGGTATTGCGATAGGCCTTTCTAATGCGATGGGCCGAAATTGCCCACTGGCCAAAATGAGTAGCACCTACCATGTTTGATGTGTTCCGCTGCCCCAATGCATGGGGTGGCCAAACCGGACAAATTCAACACTTCGCGCTTTTTTTTGGAGCGGGGCAGAAGTGGCCTCATCATGGGGGCAGAAGTGAGGGCGGGGCAGAGTAGCCATCACTGGCTGGGCAGAGTGACCGATGCTGCAAAGCATCAGCGCTGCGCTGATGACATCATCACGCTGGCGTGTCACAATGTCTCGCCCCTTCAGTTAAAGGGGAGGGCCGCTGGGAACTCTGCAGCCACTTTAGTGACAAACACTGGGCCACCAGGGAGGGTTTTGGCCGGATCAGCGGCCTGGCACCCGAGAAGGGGTGCAAGGCGGCCTGTTGACAGCTCGGCCGAACCCATGGCCATAATTGTCAACCCGACCTGGCAGTTGGCCCACCAAAAAAAATAACATAGCCTCGCCGGCAGTGAGCCCTCCCCTTTAAAGGTGGCTGTGCTGCCCAGCCACAGAAAGGGTACCGACAGCAAAAGCTGTCAGTGGCACCGACTGGTGGTGGGACCACTCCCGCGGGGCAATTCTGGGAAAGGGGTAATTTCCCGAGGGGCAATTTCGAGAAGGGGTCCCCACCAGACGGTAAGGGGTCGGCGCGTGCATGCCATGGTGGGAAAACGGGTGGAGCAGTCCCTTATACTGCTCCAAAGCTAAAGGAGAGCAATTTTTAAAATGGCAACCCCTCCACCGAGTCTCGGCTGCCATTTCACACCGCCCCATGGCCACCACTTTCAGGCAGCCAGAGGCCTTATAGAAAGGGGCAATTTTCAGCCCCCTTAGCTCTATACTATGGCCTTGTGTGTCAGCAGACAATGCAACTAAAAACCGCTTAGACTGTGCAGGAATGTGTTTGCACTTATCCCAATGTCTAAATTTGTATATTGAAAACAGTAAAGTACACCTTCACTCTTGCCAGAATATTGAGGTTTGTATTAAAATTGGAGGCCATGCCTTCAGCTGTTTTGTCACTAAGCACCCCTCCTAAACCTCTGTGCCCCGCCACCTCTCTCCCCTCCTTTAAGACACTCCTTAAAACCTACCTCTTTGTCACCTGTCTTCATATTTCCTCCTTTGGCTGGGTGTCAAGTTTTTGTTCGATTATGCTACTGTGAAGTGCCATGGGATGTTTTACTGCGTTAAAGGTGCTATATAAATGCAAGTTGTTGTTATTAATGTCTCAACACAGCCTCTAAAACCTTTGCTGTGTCCTGCCCAAGAGCCATGAACCATTGCATTGTTGGTCAGCTATAATGTGAGTTATCACCTGCAGCTCCTGAATATGTGTGAAAGCTGACCTGTGGCAAACAGTGACTGCTCCGTTGCTTATACCTGGTTGATTATTATATTCAGGGAGCGGAGGAGGGACCCACAGGGACATGTTAAAGCAGAACCTTGGGGAGGCAGCAGCCTTGTGAACAACCTGACTGTGGTTAGTAGATGTGGAGAATTATGCCCCGCCTCTCCCCCCCACAAGCGTTCAGAAGTCCAGGAGGGAAAAGCAGCAGCAGCAAGTTTGGTGAAGCCGGGTGTGGGGCAAATCACTAAGCCTGCGGGGATGGACAGAGGCAAGCAGTGCCAAGGATAACTTGTCCAGCAACAAAAGGCCACCTGCTGACAGAGTTTAACCCCCAAATCCCTTCCCGAAAGAGCTTTGCCAACCCATCTCCCGCTGAGAGACATTTGGAAAGTCCCTGTCCTCGCTGAGGCATGCTTGTCAAGCCTCACCTGCTGAGAGAGATCTTCCAGCAGCCTCCCGCCACTCATCTCTCCATCCTCTTCTTCCTGCCTTCCCCAATCCTCCCTCCACATGGCAGCCCTGGCAGTAAGTGGGGCAGACAGAAGGAAAAGCTTCCATGCATCCAAGAGCCACCCCTTCCCTGCCACTGGCATGTGGAGGCTGGAGTGGCCATTGGTGGGACGGGCAGGGATGAGGGATGGACATCCCGGTCAAGGAAGTGAGGCAGCGCTGGGCCTCATCGTCCAAGTATTACGCATTTCCACTTGATATTGGGTGGAATGGCGGACCAGAATTGTTCTTCAATGTAGCGTCAAGCTTAAGCTGTTTCAAACTCAACATAGACATATGGATCCTTTAAGTGTCTGAGAAGAAGATTTTTTTTTAAGTATGCAATCAAAAATACTACCAATGACAAATATTTACTTAAATCATAGGGCCCAATTTTGGCCATGACTTGCTCCAATTTTTTTGGAGTAAGTTGGTTTTTCTGGCGTAAGTTAAAAAATGCCATTTTCCCCAATAAACTTGCTCCAGAGTAAGTCAGTTGGGAACGATTTTTTTTAGTTGAGTTTTTTTTTCCAACAGGGTGCGTTCCCAGACACTTACACCAGTTTTGGCCATTTATGCCACTTTGGCCAGCTAAAACTTAGGTCAGCGTATGTGGCCAGCTCTGAAAAACATTGCGGGCAGTTAAGAATTCGGCGCAGATTAGTACATTTAAAGCACCAAGACTTACAAAGCATTAAACAAACCACAAAAAGTAACAAGCAATTTGTTATGTATGGAGAAAGAGTCAGACTGAATACTGTGAGCTCAAAGTAAAGTGTGACCGTAGTCTTTTATTGCAGGTCTCCAGAGTGCCTCTCCAACCTGTGAGGCCTCCTTAAATACCTGTGCTCCCAAGGGATTATGGGATCCCTTGGGACTCCAGGGGATGAGCCCTTTGGTGGCTGTACAGAGTATATACAAGTTTACATATATAACAACACTCCTCGCCCAAGTCAAAGTGTAACTATTTACAAGGTGAGTCGATCTGAGGCCCTTCTAGCCCTGGTTGATCGTCTCGGTGTGAATGCTGGTATTGATGAATCAACTGTTGGGCCCTCGCTGGGCTGTTGTGCAGCTGACCTTGCTGGGCTGCCTGGTGTGGTGGGTCCTGCTGGGCTGCTGTGGATGATGGGTTATGCTTCGTGGCCAACTGCGGTGCCGGTTGCCGCTGGTGTGTATGTTGGGAGGTCAAAGAAGATAGGGTCCAAAGTGGGTTGCTCAGGATAGTCCGTGAATCTGAGTTTGATTTGGTCGAAGTGTTTCCGGTGAATGAGTCCATTTGAGAGTTTGACCCGAAACACCCTGCTCCACTCTTTGGCCACGACAGTGCCGGGAAGCCACTTGGGATCTTGTCCATAATTCAATACAAATACAGGATCATTGATTTCAATCTCGCCTGACACATTTGCACTATCATGGTATATACTTTGTTGAAGCCGCCTGCTTTCTAGCTGTTCATGTAGATCAGGGTGAACTAACGAGAGCCTTGTCTTAAGTACTCTTTTCATGAGCAGTTCAGCAGGTGAGATCCTAGTGAGCGAATGGGGTCTTGTGCGGTAGCTAAGCAGGACTCGGGATAGGCGAGTCTGCAGCGAGCCTTCCATTACCCTCTTCAAGCCCTGCTTGATGGTTTGCACTGCTCTCTCTGCCTGACCATTGGACGTTGGTTTAAACGGGGCAGATGTGACATGTTTGATCCCGTTGCGGGTCATGAATTCTTTGAACTCAGCACTGGCAAAACATGGCCCGTTGTCGCTCACCAGGACATCGGGTAAGGTGTGTGGCAAACTGGCAGCAGATGTGCTAGCCGACATTATCTCACATTCAATCCATTTGGTGTACGCATCTACAACCACAAGAGACATTTTATCCAAGAACGGACCTGCACAATCGATATGTATCTTAGACCATGGTTTGGAGGGCCAAGACCATAAACTTAGCGGCGGCTCCCTGGGTGCATTGCTTAACCGTGAGCATGTATTACATCTGTTCACGCAGGAATCTAAGTCTGCATCGATACCGGGCCATCACATGTGGGATCTGGCTATCGCTTTCATCATTACGATGCCTGGGTGGGTACTGTGGAGGTCACTGATGAAGGTGTCTCTGCCCTTCTGAGAACATAAGAATTAGGAACAGGAGTCGGCCATCTCGCCCCTCAAGCCTGCTCCGCCACTCAACAAGATCATGGCTGATCTGGCCGTGGACTCAGCTCCACTTACCCGCCCGCTCCCCATAACCCTTAATTCCCTTATTGGTTAAAAATCTATCTATCTGTGATTTGAATACATTCAATGAGCTAGCTTCAACTGCTTCCCTGGGCAGAGAATTCCACAGATTCACAACCCTCTGGGAGAAGAAATTCCTTCTCAACTCGGTTTTAAATTGGCTCCCCCGTATTTTGAGGCTGTGCCCCCTAAATCTAGTCTCCCCGACCAGTGGAAACAACCTCTCTGCCTCTATCTTGTCTATCCCTTTCATGATTTTAAATGTTTCTATAAGATTACCCCTCATTCTTCTGAACTCCAACGAGTAAAGACCCAGTCTACTCAATCTATCATCATAAGGTAACCCCCTCATCCCCGGAATCAGCCGAGTGAATCGTCTCTGTACCCCCTCCAAAGCTAGTATATCCTTTCTGAAGTAAGGTGACCAAAACTGCACGCAGTACTCCAGGTGTGGCCTCACCAATACCCTGTACAATTGCAGCAGGACCTCCCTGCTTTTGTACTCCATCCCTCTTGCAATGAAGGCCAACATTCCATTCACCTTCCTGATTACCTGCTGCACCTGTAAATGAACTTTCTGGGATTCATGCACAAGGACCCCCAGGTCCCTCTGCACCGCAGCATGTTGTAATTTCTCCCCATTCAAATAATATTCCCTTTTACTGTTTTTTTTCCCCAAGGTGGATGACCTCACATTTTCCGACATTGTATTCCATCTGCCAAACCTTAGCCCATTCGCTTAACCTATCTAAATCTCTTTGCAGCCTCTCTGTGTCCTCTGCACAACCCGCTTTCCCACTAATCTTTGTGTCATCTGCAAATTTTGTTACACTACACTCCGTCCCCTCTTCCAGGTCATCCATGTATATTGTAAACAGTTGTGGTCCCAGCACCGATCCCTCTGGCACACCACTAACCACCGATTTCCAACCCGAAAAGGACCCATTTATCCCGGTTCTCTGCTTTCTGTTAGCATGGATAGAGAATTGGCTGGCTAAGACATTTCCTCTGACTCTGCATACCTTTATCTTCTGCAGTAACCTTTTGTGTGGCACCTTATCGAATGCCTTTTGGAAATCTAAATACACCACATCCATCGGTACACCTCTATCCACCACGTTCGTTATATCCTCAAAGAATTCCAGTAAATTAGTTAAACATGATTTCCCCTTCATAAATCCATGTTGCGTCTGCTTGATTGCACTATTCCTATCTAGATGTCCCGCTATTTCTTCCTTCATGATAGCTTCAAGCATTTTCCCCACTACAGATGTTAAACTAACCGGCCTGTAGTTACCTGCCTTTTGTCTGCCCCCTTTTTTAAACTGATGCGTTACATTAGCTGCTTTCCAATCCGATGGTACCTCCCCAGAGTCCAGAGAATTTTGGTAGATTATAACGAATGCATCTGCTATAACTTCCGCCATCTCTTTTTATACCCTGGGATGCATTTCATCAGGACCAGGGGATTTTGCCTACCTTGAGATCTATTAGCCTGTCCAGCACTACCCCCCTAGTGATAGTGATTGTCTCAAGGTCCTCCCTTCCCACATTCCTGTGACCAGCAATTTTTGGCACAGTTTTTGTGTCTTCCACTGTGAAGACCGAAGCAAAATAATTGTTTAAGGTCTCAGCCATTTCCACATTTCCCATTATTAAATCCCCCTTCTCATCTTCTAAGGGAGCAACATTTACTGTAGTCACTCTTTTCCGTTTTATATATCGGTAAAAGCTTTTACTATCTGTTTTTATGCTTCGCGCAAGTTTACTTTCGTAATCTATCTTTCCTTTCTTTATTGCTTTCTTCGTCATTCTTTGCTGTCGTTTAAAATTTTCCCAATCTTCTAGTTTCCCACTAACCTTGGCCACCTTATACGCATTGGTTTTTAATTTGATACTCTCCTTTATTTCCTTGGTTATCCATGGCTGGTTATCACTTCTCTTACCGCCCTTCTTTTTCACTGGAATATATTTTTGTTGAGCACGATGAAAGAGCTCCTTAAAAGTCCTCCACTGTTCCTCAATTGTGCCACCGTTTAGTCTGTGTTCCCAGTCTACTTTAGCCAACTGTAGTCCCCTTTGTTTAAGCATAGTACGCTCGTTTGAGACACTACTTCCTCACCCTCAATCTGTATTACAAATTCAACCATACTGTGATCACTCATTCCGAGAGGATCTTTTACTAGGAGATCGTTTACTATTCCTGTCTCATTACACAGGACCAGATCTAAGATAGCTTGCTCCCTTGTAGGTTCTGTAACATGCTGTTCTAAGAAACAATCCCGTATGCATTCTATGAATTCTTCCTCAAGGCTACCCCGTGCGATTTGATTTGACCAATCGATATGTAGGTTAAAATCCCCCATGATTACTGCTGTTCCTTTTTCACATGCCTCCATTATTCCCTTGATTATTGTCCGTCCCACCATGAAGTTATTATTTGGGGGCCTATAAACTACGCCCACCAGTGACTTTTTCCCCTTACTATCTCTAATCTCCACCCACAATGATTCAAAATTTTGTTCATTCGAGCCAATATCGTCTCTCACAACTGCCCTGATATCATCCTTTATTAACAGAGCTACCCCACCTCCTTTCCCTTCTTGTCTATCTTTCCGAATTGTCAGATACCCCTGTATGTTTAATTCACAGTCTTGGCCACCCTGCAACCACGTTTCAGTAGTGCGTTTAGGTAAAGTGTTTTAATACTAGTTTTTAAACCATGATTTTTAGTTTTGACCCCTCCTGCAGCCCCTTTATATTCATACATATTGTCCCTTCCTTGTGGTTTACCTTGTGGTTTACACTAACCCCAGTGCTACTCTGCTCTGTTGCCTCCTGCCTTTTGCATCCTTTCTTGGGGTTCTGTTCATCTGAGCTCTCATCCACTCTAACTAGCTCAGAGCCCTATCCTGGGTTCCCATCCCCCTGCCAAGCTAGTTTAAAACCCTCCCAACCGCACTATCAAAACCACCCGCGAGAACATTGGTCCCGTCTCTGTTGAGGTGTAACCTGTCCGACTTGTACAGGTCCCACTTACCCCAGAAGCGGTCCCAATTGTTGTGGAAACTAAAGCCTTCCCTCCTACACCAATGCCCCAGCCACGTATTTATCTGACTAGCTTCCTATTTCTACCCTCACTAGTACGTGACACTGGCAGTAATCCCGAGATTACCACCTTTGAGGTCCTGGCTTTCAATCTTACTCCTTGCTCCCTAAACTCAGCTTTCAGAACCTCACCCCTCTTTCTACCTACTTCGTTGGTACCAATGTGGACCACAACCACTGGCTGTTCCCCTTCCTTCCCCAGAATGCCCTGCAGTCGCTCAGTGACATCATTGACCCTTGCACCAGGGAGGCAACACACCATCCTGATGTCACTTTTGCTGCCGCAGAAGCGCCTATCTGCTCCCCTAAATATTGAATCTCCTATCACTATAGCCCTTCCCGTCTTCTTCCTCCCCTGCTGTGCAGCTGAGCCACCCACGGTGCTATGGACTTGGCCCTGGCTGCACTCCCCAGAGGCATCACCGCCCTCGCCAGTAGTCAGAATAGAGTACCAGTTGGAGAGCGGAATTGCCTCAGGGGATTCCTGCACTACTGCCTCGCCATACTCTTGTGTGCGACGGTCACCCATTACTACTCGATTGCCCCACAGAAGGCAGTCTGCCTGTATAAACATTTCACCTTTGCCCCGCTGGAACGGCTTTATCTTTTCCTGCATTTCCACTGGGACACTGGACCAGCTCCCGTGAAGCACACAGTTTTTAACTCGGGACAATAAGCGGTTCTGGCTCGTCCAGGTTTTGATCTGCTGGGCAGTTATGGGTGATTGCTCACTCTCATATGCTTCCATAACCATGACTAAATCTGCAGGCTGCGTCATTTCCATCCCCCTGGTGGGCAATGGCAGCCTACTGAGACCCTCGGCCCAGTTTTCTGTGCCTGGCCTGTGGCGGATGGCATCGTTGTATGTGGACAACGTGAGCGCCTATCTCTGGATGTGGGCCGATGCATTAGTATTTATCCCGTTACACTCGGAAAACAGGGATATGAGTGGCTTATGGTCAGTTTCCAATTCGAATTTTAGCCCAAACAGATAATGATGCATTTTCTTTACCCCATAGGCACATGCTAATGCTTCTTTTTCAATCATGCTCTCGTCTCTCTCAGCCTTAGACAGACTCCTGGATGCATAAGCAACCGGTTGCAATTTCCCAAAATCATTAGCTTGTTGCAATACACACCCGATGCCATATGACGACGCATCACATGCTAGTACCAAACGCTTACATGGATCATACAACACAAGCAATTTGTTTGAACATAACAATTTTCTCACTTTTCCAAAGGCATTTTCTTGGCTTTTGCCCCATGCCCATTTGTCCCCTTTACACAGTAAGATGTGCAGTGGTTCTAACAGTGTGCCGAGACCCGATAAGAAGTTACCAAAGTAGTTCAGGAGTCCTAGAAACGACGGCAGCTCCGTCACATTCTGTGGCCTTTGTGTGTTCTCGATTGCCTCCGTCTTCGTGTTGGTGGGCCTGATGCCGTCTGCCACAATCCTCCTTCCTAGAAACTCCACTTCAGGCGCCAGGAAAACGCACTTCGAGCGTTTTAACCTGACCCCACACTGTTGAGTCGACTCAGAACCTTCTCCAGGTTCTGCAGGTGCTCGACTGTGTCCCGACCTGTAACCAACATGTCATCCTGGAAGACCATGGTGCGCAGGACCGACTTCAGTAAGCTTTCCATGTTTTTCTGGAATATCGCCACCGCTGATCTAATTCCAAACGGGCATCTGTTATAAATGAAAAGACCTTTGTGCATGTTGATGCAGGTGAGGCCCTTCGATGATTCCTTCAGTTCCTGTGTCATGTAGGCTGAAGTCAAATCCAGCTTCGTGAACGTCTTTCCTCCCGCCAGCATTGCAAAGAGGTCGTCGGCTTTTGGTAGTGGGTATTGGTCCTGCAAGGAGAAACGATTGATAGTTACTTTGTAATCGCCACAGATTCTGAATGTGCCATCTCCCTTGAGGACTGGGACAATAGGACTGGCCCACTCGTTGAATTCGATTGGTGAAATGATGCCCTCTCTTTGCAGCCGGTCTAGCTCGATCTCTACCCTTTCTTTCATCATGTACAGTACTGCTCTCACCTTGTGATGGATGGGTCGCGCCCCCAGAAATATGTGGATCTGCATCTTTGCTCCTTGGAATTTCCCGATGCCTGGTTCGAACAGTGAAGGGAACTTGTTTAAGACGTGGGCACATGAAGTGTCGTCAGCAAGCGATAGTGCTCGGACGTCGTCCCAGTTCCAGCATATCTTTCCCAGCCAGCTCCTGCCGAGTAGCGTGGAACCATCGCCCAGTACCACCCAGAGTGGTAGCTTGTGCACCGCTCCTTCGTAGGAGATCTTTACAGCAGCACTGCCGATTATGGGAATCAGCTCCTTTGTGTAAGTTCTTAGTTTTGTGCGAATTGGAGTTAAGACTGGCATTGAGGCCTTGCTGCACCACAATTTTTCGAAAGTCTTTTTGCCCATGATGGATTGGCTTGCGCCCGTGTCCAGCTCCACTGACACCGGGAGTCCATTTAGTTCAACATTCAGCATTATCGGGGGAGAATTCGTGGTGAATGTGTGCACCAAATGTACCTCTGTCTCCTCAGTCTGAGGCTCTGGTTCGTCGTGATCCACCGTGGATCTGTCCTCCTCTGCAACATGGTGGTTTGCAGGATTAACAGGATTTGCAGCTCGCCTGCACATACATTGGAGGTGTCCCATTGTTTCACACTGCTTGCAAACGTACCATTTGAAACGGCATGAATGGAAGCGATAATCATCCCCGCAGCGCCAACAAGTTGTTAATGGCCTTGCATTCACCACCCTTGATGGTGGATTCTGAGACATCTGCGGACATGCAGCTGCAGGCATGTGGGACCTGCCCTGTATGTTGCAATTTGAAAACATCATCACTTTGTTCGCAGTACTTATAGAAGCACTTGTGTGCCGAGAGATTTGCTTAATATTGTCACTGGTGGCAATGAACGCCTGGGCTATCGCTATGGCCTTACTCAAGGCTGGGGTCTCTACAGTCAAAAGTTTGCGAAGTATAGTTTCGTGGCCAATGCCAAGTACGAAAAAGTCTCCGAGCATGTGCTCCAAATGACCTTCAAATTCGCAATGTCCTGCAAGGCATTTTAGCTCGGCGACATAACTCGCCACTTCCTGGCCTTCAGATCGTTTTTAGGTGTAGAACTGGTACCTCGCCATCAGAACGCTTTCGTTCAGGTTCAGGACCAGTGTGCACAAATTATCGTATGATTTCTTCGCTGATTTTTCATGAGGCCATTCGTTGGTGCCCCACAGACGGTAAGGAGAATCGCCCTTCGTTTGGCAGCGTTCTCTTCTCCATCCAGCTCGTTGGCTACAAATCATTGGTCGACTCGCTCCACAAAGTTTTCTCAATCATCTCACTCCAAGAATTTTTCCAGGATGCCCACTGTTCTCTGCATCTTTGGGTTTGCTATCTGTATCTCGTCGCCAGTTGTTATGTATGGAGAAAGAGTCAGACTGAACACTGTGAGCTCAAAGTAAAGAGTGACCTAGCAGGTCTCCAGAGTGTCTCTCCAACCTGTGAGGCCTCCTTAAATACCTGTGCTCCCAAGGGATTATGGGATCCCTTGGGACTCCAGGGGATGAGCCCTCTGGTGGCTGTACAGAGTATATACAAGTTTACATATATAACACAATCAATCAATAACAAATAAAAAATAAAAGTCCTACCTTTATGCCAGAAACAAGTTTTTTTTTAAAAGCCCCCCGCCCCCCCATCAAGACACTCTTTCCCCCCACCCTCCCAATCCCATCAAAACTCTCCTCCTCCATCCCAATCAAAAGTCTCCTCACTAAACAAAGCACAACCATCAATAAATAATAAATAAAAATCAAGTCTTACCTCGGACCGGGAAGTCAGCGGGCCAGCTGACCTGTGCGGGAGGCCACTCATCCGGGGATAGGGGCTGCGCGCAGACTTCACTGCGCACGCGCGCAGCTGCCGGCAGTGTTTTCTGTGCTGGCCTGTTGCTCTGCCCCTCCACTGCACTATCTACGCCACGCTGGGACACCAGAGACTCGGCAGAGTGGGCAGGATGGGGTCACTTTTTCTCGGCGCCGTTTCCAGCACGCAAATTCGCCGCATTTTGGGTAAGTGCGCCGAAAAAAGGGGTTGGGGAAAATTGGGCCCATAGTGAGTAGCTGTTTAGACACACAACATTCTATGCTCATCCAACATTCAACGAGAAAACTAATTCTCCCTGACAACATCAACCACAATTTGAAAAATAAAACCAAATAATACTTGATTATAATCCTTTGTGAGAAGCTCCTATATTACTCTTATTTATTATTCATTTGCCATGCACCTCTGTTCCCTCCGTGTTATAAATGTAACCTTTAAGTGACTTTTCATTACACATTAATTTGTCTCCCTGGATTAAGGCTCTCTCCTGTCAGTATCGATGTAAAAATGATTTGTTTGCAATGTAAATTAGCGGTGAGCTTTAAAGTTCTTTACAAATCTAAACGGAGCAAAATAGATCTGTTACGTTTAGAATAACTCCACAAGACTGTACATCTTAAGCTCAAACTGTTGTGACCTTGGTCTGTTTATGGTAACTCCAGAGTGAGGAGGCTGCATGGTAGTCTGCCTTTTATACCTGCTTGCCCAGGGTGTATAGGTGACCCTTGGGTCTCCCACAGGTGCACCCCCTGGTGGCAAGTCTTGCACATTGGTAGTGTTTCCATACATAACAAGATCTATCTGGGTTTATTATTTTTTTTTTTTAATTTCCCTCTCCCTCTATGTCACACACTTTCCATGGGGCAAGTGGATAGACTGGTCTCTTACAGTGGTGCTCCATAGCCAGTCATGGCAAACTGTCTCTGATATTCTACCTCCTGAGGAGGATATACCCAGTCTCTGTTGTTGCCTCTTCTGTACAGGGACATTTAAGAACAGCAAGTCAGTATGTGTGGCACTACAGGCATGGGTCTGCATCCTACCACTTCATGGCACCACCATGTCATCTAATAGTCAGCTTTCTTTCTTAATTTGATAAGTGGACTGTGTTTGCATCTCTGCTCACTGCCAGGCAGCTGAAGACTTTAATGAACTCCTGAGGCTGTGATTCAAACTGATTGCAATGTGAAGAAGCCTCAATCCAACAATAGCACCCATATTAGATTTTGCATTCACCCACTAATGTGTTCAAGCATTTTCAAAACCCAAATGATCTATGAGGATAAATTCAGTGATCCTTCATCACACCATTTCCCAACTGAGAACACAGATAGTTGAGGTGCTATTAGCTCTGTGCCCAGAAACCATGTAAAGTGTGTGGGTGGGTGGGGTAGGAGGTGCTCAAAGATTATCCGGCCCACCAATTTCCCCACCATATAAACTGCCAAGTCTCTGACCAAAAGCACCTTATTATGATTTTATCAAGAATCATGCTGTGATGAATTGCGTACATGTCCTAGTCATCCAAAGCGCTCTGTATGCTCTGCTAATTCCACATCTACAACTTCTACTGTCCTGTGAATCATAGGGAAAGAGTAAAGTGGTCAGACACTTGGGGCTGAATTTTAATGGCGAAGGTGGGATGGGGGCGGGGGGCTCCGAGGTGGTCGGGAAACCCAAGAAAACAGGTTTCCCCAACCCACTGACTGCCCATTTTAACAGCAGGGCATGACTAGCATGTGTAGCCTCTGTTTCCCACTCGCAGCCAGCCAGATGGAGAAGCTGGCTGGCTACGGGCGGGTAGGCATGTGTGGCACTAGGCCACAGAGAGAACGGAAGGAGGGAGGAATTAGGTGGGGTGGTGGTGGTGGTCAGGGGCCAGAGCATCGGGGGGAATGGATCGGGGCCGGACTCTTGAGCATCGGAGGGTGGGAGAGTAGATCGGGGCCAGAGGATGAGGGGGTTCAAGTGGGCAGCATCGGAGCCAGCCTGAGGATTATTGTGTGGGGGGGGTTGGTGGAGGTGGGGGCGGTAGGGAGAAAGAGAGGAATGGGGCCGGCTATTTCAATTTGTTCCCATCAATTTTATTGTGCAACACGTTAATTGGGCAAAAGTAATCAAAAAGGAATGTCAGCGTTTATCTCAAGGGACTGGAATACAGATGATGCTTCAGTTGTACAAAGCCTTGGTCAGAATCCATCTGGAGTATTGCGTTCAGTTTTGGGCACTGCACCTCGGGAAGGATATATTGGCATTGGAGGTTGAGCAGCGCAGATTCACTAAAATGATACCGGTTTGAATTATGAGGAAAGGTTGCGGAAATTTAACATGTACTCATGAGTTTAGAAAGTTGATAAATATCTCTGATTAGATTCAGGCCCGAGGGGTTTTTATACATACTAACTTCTTGTTTTTTCATATAATTGTTCTACAGTATATTAAATGACAAGATGACATGCAAATAATACAACATGGTTCCCAGGTTCTGAGTGTTCAATCACAGCTCTCTCGGCTGCCTGCATGGCTGTGGCCTTCCAACTACCCTGAGAGCACTCTGATCCCAAGAGAATAACACAACCTGGATCCCAGGCCTGAAGCAACCAGCCAGGCCGCCTACACAGCTTCTGAGCACCCCTAGAACGCTCTGAACTTTAAAAGAAAAATGTCCCATTGTTATGCCGTACAGCTAACTTGGGCTGTGTCTATGCACAGCAGTGCAGGTACACATTTGCTGAGGCCATGTATTTAGGCGTTTACCATACTTCTAATCTTTAGGGCTTCATCTCTGTTCGACAAGCTTTGTTTAGTTTTGACTGCCTTGTACAATCTCTAACTGTGGCATCTTAGCAACTGCCCCCTTATCTTGGTGTCTGATTCTCATGGCTCAGCTTTTCTTTATTCACAGAGAAACAAAAAAGCTTCTAATCTCTTCTCCACGCGCGCTCTCGGGCTAAAAGTGCTAACACAAAGCATGCTGGGATATTTTAACCAATTTAAAACATTTTAAGATATTCAAACAAGGGGTGATCTAATTGAAGTGTTTTAAATAATAAAGGGATTCCATAGGGTAGATACAGAAAACTTATTTCTCGGGTTGGGGAATCCAGAATAAGGGGGCACAACCTTAGAAAGTTAGGTCATTTGAGGGTAAAATCAGGAAGCACCGTTGCACATAAATAGCAATACAGATGCTGGGTCAACTGAAAATTTCAAAATTGAGACTGATAAATTTTTGTGAGGTAATGGCATCAAGGGTGACGGATCAAAGTTGGTAAATGGACACGAGGGGCTGATTGGCCTAACCCTGTTCCTGTGTTCCCACTGTGCCACATTGTGGTACAATATCTCTGCGTCCCCTCGATTCCCCAATTTTGGTCATGCTGCCAGAGAGAGAGAGAGGAACTGAAGGCTTGGGGTGGAAAGTTAGTTTGTGACGTCACATTCTTTGCAGCAGCCATGTCAATGGTGGATTATCCACCCTCTGAGCTGTTTCATGACAACATGACAGGTGAAGTGCTCTCAGACAGCACAACCACGGCCCCATTTGCCATCTCAAATGGAGTGAAACAAGGTTGTGTACTCGCTCCAGTTCTGTTCAACCTATTCGTTACCTGCGTCTTGATCTATGCCATAAAAGACTTGGAATTTGGAGTCTACCTGAAATATCGATTAGATGGTTCACTGTTCGACTTCCGCCGCCTTGCTGCAAAGACCAAAGTACGGAAACGACTCATCCTAGAGGCACTCTTTGCTGACGACTGCCCCCTTATGGCACACAAGGAGAGTGACCTACAATTCATACTCAGCAAATTTGCTGAGGCAACAGAATTGTTTGGCCCAACCATCAGCCTTAGTAAAACCGAGGTTCTCTATCAGCCTGCCCCTGGCACCACAGCACCTGCTCCCACAGTCTCCATCGGCAGTATACAACTAAAGTCAGTGGACAGCTTCAAGTACCTTGGCAGCACCATATCAAGTGATGGGTCCTTGGACAAGGAGATTGATGCAAAGATCTGTAAAGCCAGCCAGGCACTTGGTCGCTTACGCACTAAGGTGTTGAGTCACTACCACATCCGACTGTCAACTAAACTGTTGGTGTATAGAGCAGTCGTTCTCTCATCTCTCCTTATGGATGTGAGACCTGGACATCCTACAAGCACCACATCAAAAAGTTGGAAGCTTTCCATAAGCGCAGTCTCAGATCTATACTCCACATACGCTGGCAACACCGGGTGTCAAACTTTGAGGTTCTGGAGAGAGCACAAAAACTAGCATCGAGGTGATGATCATGCGAGCCCAGTTCCGGTGGGCTGGACATGTCATCCGCATGGATGAGTCAAGGATCCCTCGTCAGCTTCTTCACGGCGAGCTCTGTGAAGGTCAAAGACACCAGGGGCGCCCCCACAAGTGCTACAAAGATTGCATCAAGGCTAACCTCCAGTACTGTGGCATCCAACCAAAGGACCTCGAGAATACAGCAGCTAATAAAATCCAGTGGCGAACCCTCACGAGGACTGCCTGCCAGACCTTCGAAGAAAGCCGATGTCAACGCCTGCAGGACACTAGAGATAGACGACATCAGGTGGCAGTACTGTCAGCATCAGGCACATCGAACTTCCCTTGTCCGACGTACAAGAGACTATGAGCATCCAGAATTGGCCTATACAGCCACTTGAAGACACATGCCATTGATGATTAGCACATCAACGTCTTTGTTGGATACGACAGACTACCAAGAGCTGGGAAAGAGTGCATGTCTCGGGGTGATTGAAAGAGAGGAGAACATAAAATACTTTTAACCCTGGGAAGAGAAAAATAATTAATATTAATTGCCTGCATAATGAACACATCCCCAATTGTATCTAGGAGGTATTGTGCTTTTAATATTTATAAACAAACCCTCTTCTTGGTCTTGCAAAAAACACTCTTGTCTAAAAGAGTTTAACCGCGTTTGCATCAGCATATTTAAGCTGCTCCTAAGCATGGTTGCCGACTCAATTGTATGTATCTCATTAATTGTTTTATGAATTTTCACTGCACTAAGCCTAGAGAGACTCTTAATGCTCATGTGCGGACAGACAAATGCTCTAATTAATCCCGTTCAGAGGACCGGTCTCAGTATTATCCTCCACAGGATTATTTATCGGCACAACATGTTTATCCTGCAAGTTGTAAGAGACATGAACAGCCTTCCTAATACACATCACAAATTACTATCACAAAAAAAATCAAAAGATTTCATGCAGGGTTTATGCAAAGAGAGCTTATCATCTGAAAGATATTCAGAACAATGGGCTCAATTTTCCCCAGTGATTTCCGCTCCTTTTTTGACCTAAATTTAAAAATTCAAGTTTCCCCAAAGATTGTGTGCCAGCATAACTCAGTTAGTTACATAGAAACATAGAAACATAGAAAATAGGTGCAGGAGTAGGCCATTCGGTCCTTCGAGCCTGCACCGCCATTCAATAAGATCATGGCTGATCATTCACCTCACTACCCCTTTCCTGCTTTCTCTCCATACCCCTTGATCCCTTTAGCCGAAAGGGCCATATCTAACTCTCTCTTGAATATATCCAATGAACTGGCTTCAACAACTCTCTATGGTAGGGAATTTCACAGGTTTTTTTAGATTTGTTTTTTTTGCTTCATAACCTGATGTCTGCACCAGTTTTTCACATTTATGCAAGTTTGGCCAACTTACATTTTTCCTCGGACGGCTGATGTGACCACTCCCAAAAAACCTTCTGGGCACTTAAGAAAAACCAATGCACATTAAAAAATCGGCGCAAAAAGACGCCATTGTTTTCAGGCAACATTTTGGAGTAAGTAAAGACGGTTAATTTTTTCCAACTGAAAATGCAAAAAATGGAAATTTCATGCAATTCTTTCATTTGGAATTTTTTTAAAAAGTGCCATGCCACCACCGACCGAATGTCTCCAAACCTGGCTCAAGGGTCAGAGCTTCGCCTGACAGAATCGGTCCTTCGCCCGGACACAAGGGCTCGGGTCTCAGCATCAAAAAAAGCCGGAGGGGGGGTGGAAGTGATGGGGTGCGGAAGCCGAACTGAAGGCATGAGAAACCTTACACTAAGCAGCAAGTAGCATCAAATGAAGCCGGGGTGGGGGGTGGGGGGGGTGGGGAGGGAGGGTGGGGGGGCTTGTTGTTTTCCGATCTAAGCAAGCCCATTGCGCATGCTCAGACCCGGATGTGTTCCATACTAGGGCGTCAACCTTGGGAAGAGAGACAACAAAGAAGATTGTTCTGCCTGTAGTTCTGAGCTTCTTGCAAAGGTACAATTTAATCATGGAGGCAATACTGACAATGCCATACCTCATGGAAGCCTTCTGCATGATGGTGCTGCGGAGGAGACAATTAATTCAACGTCATCGCATGAGGAACCTCAGAGCACATAGGATGTTGGTCAGGAGGCCTTACCCACGTCAGATATATCGAGACAGGCATTTGTACCTGCACCTGAGTGATGCAGGCTGTGAAAGAAGGCTGCGTTTCTGCAAAGAAGTTGTAACTGAGATCTGTGAGTTAGTAAAAGTAGACTTGCAACCTAGAAGTGTCAGGAGGACTGCTTTGTCAGTTGAAGTGAAGGTTACAGCTGCACTTTCATTCTATGCTTCTAGATCGTTCCAGGCCACAACTGGGCATGTGTGCAACATTTCTCAACATGCAACACATATCTGCATTCGGCAGGTGACTGCTGCACTATATGCCTGGAGGAGTGGTGACATAAAGTTCCCCAAGATCGCACAGGCAATGCGTGAAAGGGCTGTGGTCTTCTCTAGGATTGCTGGCTTCTTAAAGGTACAGCGCTGCATTGATTGTACCTATATTGCCTTGCAAGCACCTTTGGAGGATTCCGAGATGTACAGGAACAGAAAAGGCTTCCACTTCGTTAATGTGCAACTCGTGTGTGACGACATGCCAGTTGATGCAAGATACCCTGGGAACACCCATGATGTGTTCATCCGACATGAGAGCACTATATCTGCTATGTTTCAGCAGCAGCCAGAAGGGCAGAGCTGGCTGCAGGGAGACACCTGGCTCATGACGCCCCTACACATAACCCAGACGGAAGCTGACTGGGAATACAACATATCATACATTGCGACGCGCAACATAATAGAGAGGACCACTGGCATCTTGAAACAGCATTTCCGATGCCTAGACCATTCTGGAGGCTACTTGCAATACTCCCCTGAGATTGTCGGTAAGTTCACTGTTGTTTTGCTGCATGCTGCATAACTTAGCCATCATGAGGCAGCAGCAGCTGGTCGTAGAAGACCCACCTGAGGATTGAGTGGCTGATGATGATGAGGAAGATGCAGATGACGAGGAGGAGGAGGAGGAGGAGGAGGAAGAGGAAGAGGAAGAGGACGAGGTAGCCAAGCAACTACCTTAACTTGGAACACGACGGCGGAGGAGGGAGGGCCGTCGTGCCCCTTTAACGATTGCTCGAGCCTTGCGCCAGCAGCTCATCCATGAACGCTTTGATGCCTGAAGGCTCAGTGGCAACTATTCCAAATGAACCATGTTTACTGTTTGGACCTGTTCTGTAATGTTCTGTTGTGTTAATGGAACAAGTAATGGAAATTATTCTTCCTTATTTCAAAAAGTTGTGTTAATAATGAAACAAATAATGGAAATGATTCAGTTATAATTTAAAATATATTTTATTAAAAAGTTTAACAAACACTAGTTTGTACTTAACTTAACATTAATAAAAATATTCTTGTATCAAACGTTAACATTTTCAGTTAAGGTCACTTAAAAACTTTATGGTCACTTACAAACTTTTAAACTTATAAATTTACATAACTTACAAAAAAATTTTATTTGAGAACTGTTACAACAGTAACAACAATAATAACAACAACAGCAGCAAAGAAAGGCTGCACCCATCTCGCCTCACCTTATTCTAAAACCGCCCGCTGCGCTTGGTCTTGACTCCACTCCTGCCCACAGGCGGTGGCGCAGCGTTTCTCGGATTGCTACCATGCTTATTCTTTCGAACATCTCGGGAAATGCGCACTTCTTGATGGTGGGGGGGGGCAGGCGGTAATGTGGAAGGCCCGGCTTGGGCCCTGTCAGAGGCTGGTCTGGGGATTGGAGTGGGAATGGCAGTTGATTCTGTCAATGGGCACGTGGTCTGGGCATGTTCTCTTATTGCAGCAGCTAACTCCGACATTTTCTCCCTCATGTGCCCTGCCAGTGTCTCAACGACCTCCAACATTCCCTCCCTCATGTTCGCCGACAGTGTCTCAGCTACCTGTGACATTCCCACCCTCAAGTTCAGAGACGTGTTTCAACTACCTGAGACATACCCTCCCTCATGTGCACCGACATTATATCCGCTGCCTGAGACACTTCCTCCCTCATGTTCCCGGACAGTGTTCCCATTTCTCGTGAGAGTGTTGTAACTTCTCCCGACAATCCCGAGACCTCATCACCCATCCCACTGATGTTGTCCAGGAGTGATCGCGTAATGTCAATGATTTCCGCACTCATTGCCATCATCTAAACCACATCGGACGGTGGGGCCGTGTGTGTGCCTCACTGCACCCCACTGGGACTCACAGCCTCAGACTGTGGGAAACCCTGGAATGTCCTAGCAACATTCGTACCACTCAGAAAAGGGGCTGGCACCTCAATGGGTGGCACCTCCACCTCCTCCAGAGTGAGTACAACAGTGGGGACTTCATCACCTCCTCCTCCCCCTTCACCTCACCCCCATGCTTTTGGCCTGGAAAATGATTTGGAAGATGTTCTCCTCTTCAGGCTCGTCCACGTCTGAATCTTCTGCATCGTCAGGGTTGGCCTCAAGTTCTGCAAAATATAACAGACAGACAAATGGTAAGCAGCAGAGGAGGGGCAGGGTAGGTGGCATGAGTAGGCACACACAGCGCAGGCAGCAGGCTGATTTGAAGGACCACGATGAAAGATAGCACATTGCATCAACCAAAGTGTAGCTGACGGTGACATCCTCATAAACCGAAGCATGACTAGCCCACGCAGTACTTAACATTTAACAAAGCCAGACTGTGGAATTTGCAGGACTTACCCTTTCCCTCGAGTGTGGGCCCAGCTTGTGCAGTGGTGGTTGCTTTTCTCCAGGCAAGAGCCATCAAAGCAGCGACCCTCTCTTCCAAGGGTGTCAGTGAGTGCAGAGTTGCCAGGCTTCCTCCTGTTCGAGTTCTTTCTCGTTTTTTGTGTGCCACTTTCCTTTGCAAAGATGAAAATATAACTTTTTAGAGAGGGTGTCTTTCTGCTGGGTGGGACATACAGATGGTCACATTTACAATTGCAATTCCAGTGAATAAATGAAAATATTACTTGCACTAACTACTTGACCAAGGTCCTGCCACTTCTTTTTGCACTGGCCTCCAGACCTCGGGGTGGTCACCATTGCACAGTAATCTTCTGCAAGTTGGTTCCAGCGTTTCGTCATTTGTTTTGGTGAATATTTTACGTGACCTCTGCTGGTGTCCAGCTCATGCCATCTGGCCTCAATCACTGTAACCAGTGTCTCCACTTCATCCTATAAGAAATTCTTGGTCCTTGAGCCACGTTGCATATTGTATTGCAGCTCTGATTTTTCCAATGGGCATTAAAATCCTCACACACAACTGGCTCTTTAAAAATGGGCAAATGCAAACCAGGCGCTGTAATGGGCATGCACGCCCATAGCAATCACATCAAAAACGTCCTTTTTTTTCGCACATGTGCGGGAGTGGCATCGTTATTAGGCGCCATCCCTCAAAGCTACAGGACAGGCTGCATGGCACCAATTTCAAAAAATAGAATGGGGAAACTTGTCACTTATTTTTTTTAAGAGTAGTCAGGGCCAAAAAAAAACGGACGTAACTCTTGCAGTATGTCACAAAACACCATTCAGGAAAATTGAGCCCAATGACTCCATCGCTGATGATATCGGATGGGCAACGTGATGACCTTGACCACCGCCCATCCAAAGTGTGCTGAAGACCAAAATTGTTGTATATTGTACATTAATCCCATACAATTAGAGAGCAAATGTACGCCAAATATATATATTTTTAGCTTATTCACAGGATGTGGGTCTCGCTGAGCAGAGCCAGCATTTATTATCCATCCCTAATTGCCCTTGAGAAGGTGGTGATGATATATATCTGAAAAATATAAGGGTGGCGGGGGTGGATGGAAGTTGGTACATTTTGCCCAAAGCTCATTCAGAGAATTGCCTATTGAATGAGTTTTCTCTGAAGCGTATTCATTTAATAAATCCAAGACATAACTTCAAGGAGAAAAACTCATCTGTTTCATGAAACAATTTACGTGCAAATCACAGTTACTATTGCCATAAATGAGGGCTAACATTCTAATTTGTTCCTAACTGTGGCTGTAAAAGCAGGGAAGATATAGACAATGTCCAGAAACTTTGAATGATGTGCCCACGGAGCAGCTTTTAATTAAGATTTCTTGATTATGAGATGGAACGGATTTCTTACCCGATCGTGCTGCCAGGGTCCGCTTCAACAGACCAGGTGCAGTGGAGATTGTGATCATATGGTGCGGGGTACCCAGGTGACAAGATTCTCCCAGAGGACTCTCCGATGATGCGGCCTCCACATTCAGCTGAAAATATTTATGGAACAAGAAAGCAATGTTTGAACGATTCCCGCAAATTCTGATACATGAAAGAGCAGCAGGAAACAACAGAAAATAACATGAAAGAACCTTAAAGAGGAGTCAATTGATTTGCTTTAATTGAAATGTCAATGAAAGACAATGCCCATACAGAACTGCTAGACTATATTATTAATCCTGCATTTATAATTTCTGTTCTACATTGAAAACAATTAATTACTTTTTCCCTGGATTGTCCTTTAACCCATAGAGGGTCAAATAATCTTTCCACAAATCAGACAGCTATTTTCTTTCCATCACGGAAAGATGGTCTGCACGAATCCTGACTTTCAGACTGTCCTTGAGTGCCTTTCATGACTTTAGAAATTGGGGATCAGCTCCCTCTCCGTGGCTACCCAATGGTGCAGTTCCGCAAAGCTAGAGGGACTGCTGTAATACTGTGTTTGAGTTCTTTTAATAACCTATTTTTATATATAAAACTGCCAGAGGAGTCATGAATTAATTATGAAGAAAGCCATGATTTAATATTGTGGACTCTGACCATGTTATGGGCTCTCAGCCTTCAGTCTGTCCTCAACTGCACTCAAGGGAACTCCTGCACATCTATGATTGCTTAACTAAAAATGAAAACCAAAATACAGAAAAAGCAGGTCTCCTTTGGGTTTTAAGTACAAGATTTCACCCTTGGGAGATACAGTGGGCAGTAGGGGTGGGAAAGATCAGCAAGTGAGAGGGTAGAGATTGTTTCATTTGATCTATTTCCTGCTCTTAACTCTCCTCATTCTGAATTCTCACAGTTGACAGTGTTCATGTGGATGTCTTGGAAGGTGCCATCTTTTGGATGAAACTGTAAACCAAGGTCCTGTCTGCGCTCTCCGATAGATGTAAAATTTAAAATTTAATCATTTAAGGTGTACTTCCTTTAACCTATGCTTACTTCCAAACTGTCTTACATCATTTTTCTCTAAATTGAACTGCACCCTGTACCTATCTGGCAATCCTGCTAGCCTCTATAAGTTCCCTTGCAGTTGTTCACAAACCTGGTTATAATTTGCCACACCTCTTCAGCTAATTGAGAGTCATTATTGAGGTGCAAAAGAATCATTGAGAGGGAAACAGATGGACAGAGAGACAAAACGTGAAACTTTCAACGGTTGAGAAAATTCTAAGAGTGTTATTTTCAGAGACCAGTTTTGTGACATTGTGATGAAAACATGAGGGGGATTGACTCCTCCACCATGCTGCCACCAGCGCCAGCCCCCCACCCCCCGTCCCAACCCCGCCCCCCCACCCTCCCCGGCACTTCATTTCCCATAACATTATAATATTGTGGATTCTTCAACAATATCTCAACAATGGATAGTCAAGGGGTTGTAGAGGGGGAGGAACTTAACACAATCACAATCACTAAGGAGGTGATACTCAGTAAGATAATGGGACTAAAGGCAGATAAATCCCCTGGACCTGATGGCTTGCATCCGAGGGTCATAAGAGAAGTAGCGGCAGGGATTGCGGATGCATTGGTTGTAATTTACCAAAATTCCCTGGATTCTGGGGAGGTCCCAGCAGATTGGAAAACTGCAAATGTAACGCGCCTATTTAAAAAAGGAGGCAGACAAAAAGCAGGAAACTATAGACCAGGTAGCCTAACATCTGTGGTTGGGAAAATGTTGGAGTCTATTCTTAAAGAAGCAGTAGCAAGACATTTGGAAAAGCATAATTCGGTCAGGCAGAGTCAGCATGGATTTATGAAAGGGAAGTCATATTTGACAAATTTGCTGGAATTCTTTGAGGAGTTAACAAACAGGGTGGATAAAGAGGTACAAGTGGATGTGATGTATTTGGACTTCCTGAAGACATTTGACAAGGTGCCACATAAAAGGTTACTGCACAAGATAAATGTTCACCGGGTTGGGGTAATATATTAGCATGGATAGAGGATTGGCTAACGAACAAAAAACAGAGAGTTGGGAAAAATGGTTCATTCTTGGGTTGGCAATCAGTAACTAGTGGGGTGCCACAGGGATCAGTGCTGGGACTCCAACTATTTACAATCTATATTAATTACTTGGAAGAAAGGACCGTGTGTAATATAGCCAAGTTTGCTGACAATACAAAGATGGGAGGAAGAGCAAAAAACTGCAAAAGGACATAGACAGGCTAAGTGAGTGGGTAAAATTTTGGCAGATGGAGTATAATGTTAGAAAGTGTGAGGTCATGCACTTTGTCAGAAAAAATCAAAGAGCAAGATATTATTTAAATGGACAAAAATAGCAAAGTGCTCCACTACAATGGGACCTGGGGGTACTTGTGCATGAAACACAAAAGCTAAGTATGCAGGTACAGCAAGTGATAAGGAAGGCCAATGGAATCTTGGCCTTTATTGCAAAGGGAACAGAGTATAAAAGCAGGGAAGACTTGCTACAGTTATTACAGGGTATTGGTGAGGCTACGCCTGGAATACTGCATATAGTTTTGGTTTCCATATTTACAAAAGAATATAGTGTACTTGCTTTAGAGGCAGTTCAGAGAAGGTTCACTAGGTTGATTCCAGAGATGATGGGGTTGACTTATGAGGAAAGGTTGAGTAGGTTGGGCCTTTACGCATTGGAATTCAGAAGAATGGGAGGTAATCTTATCGAAACATATAAGATTATGAGGGGGTGCAGAGAGGATGTTTCCACTGATGGGGGAGACTAGAACGAGAGGGCACGATCTTAGAATATGGGGCCGCCATTTGAAACTGAGATGAAGAGGAATTTCTTCTCTCAGAGGGTTGTAAATCTGTGGAATTCACTGCCTCAGAGAGCTGTGGAAGCTGGATCACTGAATAAATTTAAGACAGAGATTCACAGTTTCTTAACCGATAAGGGGATAAGGGGTGATGGGGAACGTGCGAGGAAGTGGAGCTGAGTCCATGATCGGATCAACCATGATCGTATAAATGGTGGAGCAGGCTCGAGGGGCCAGGTGGCCTACTCCTGCTCCGATTTCTTATGTTCTTTTCTTTTCTCCGAAAGTTAAAACATGCGTCGGGGAAACCCTATGAGTAATGTAGCATCTTGATGTCAGTTGTATCGTTGCATCTTTCTGTGCATCATTTTAGTAAATGTGTATTTTCCAAGACACCTATAAGAAGCAGCACAAATCTAATTCAACTCTTTCCAGTCTTATACACTCCTGTGCATGCAAGGATTGAATCCAATGGGTTTCCTGACCCACTGAGAGAGCTGGAATCAACATATTTACCAAGGCTGAGATACAGCTGGACAGATCATGTAGGAATAGCATACCTATTGTCAATGTACAAGGTTACAGTAACAGTGCTGCTCAGTACATGGGTGTCATGTCCAAAACGACACTATTTAGCTCTGAGATAGTCAAAAAAAACAGAGTCTGCAGAAATTGTCAGTGAGAATGCAGATGCAAGATAACCGATAGATGATTTTGGGATTTACAGAATTTGCTTGATTTCCCCAAAAGGCTTCGCCATGTATCAATGAAAAAAATGACAGACTAAGGGAAGAGAAAGGGAAAAAAAAATCAAAAGAATAACCATTTTCCAGCCATAATATTGCCCATTTTTAGAGAATGGATCGTCGAAATCTGATTTCCTACCCACACAGGAAGGCAGCTGACTGTCCCAGGCCCTGCGATCTCCAGTTAAGCAGGTTAGCATTGAGGTCCCACGCAAAGTGTACCCAGGATTACAGTCAAAGACAACACTTGTCCCGGCAAAATGTCCCGCATCCTGGATCTTATAGCCAAACTGTGGGGTCCCTGGATCTTCACACGTGATCAGTTCAAAACCTGCCCAAAAAAATTGGATATTACTCTGAGTTGAATATACAACATTTGTCGGACACCAAGTTATTCAGCTTTTGACTTTATAAAAAGAAGTGTGATGAATACAATGTTCACCCTGTCGGACTAACTACCATGACATAATCTGTCCAAGTTTATCGAGTAATAATCTACAGTTAATAACCAGAAAGATAACACTGTCAGCATATATTATAATTTCAATTTTACAAAGCATCCCTGTGTTCTTGGAAATGACTCAACTGAGTCCATGAGTTGCTGACTCAATTGGAATTTATTCACCTGGAACAACAGGAAAAATGGATTAAACATCACTTGTCGCTACGAACTGCTGCATTAACTATAAATACCTGGCTTCTTGCACACGATAAACACTTAACCGAAACATTTGAAAACTGCTCAAAATCAATCGAGAACAAGTAAAACATAATTAAATGCAACGTTTACAATGACTTTACCTGTGACACCAATACCATCAGTGTATCCCAGCTGTTAGGGATGGAAAGAAGCAAGTGGAATTTAGGAACTATAGGCTGCGGAATGAAGGGATGGAAACAGTATTTCATCAGTAATGTCTGTGCTCGTCAACTTGAGGGATTACCAGTGCTCGGAATGCATCGGATTTTTTTAAACATAAGAACATCAGAAATAGGAGCAGGAGTAGGCTATACGGCTCCTCGAGCCTGCTCCGCCATTGAATCTGATCATGGCTGATCCGATCATGGGCTCAGGTCCACTTCCCTGCCCGCTTCCCAAAATCCCTTAATCCCTTAGCGGTTAAGAAGCTGTCTATCTCCGTTTTAAATTTATTCAATGTCTTGGCTTCCACAGCTCTCTGAGGCAGCGAATTCCACAGATTTACAACCCTCTGAGAGAAGAAATTTCTCCTCATCTCAGTTTTAAATGGGCGGCCCCTTATTCTAAGATTATGCCCCCTAGTTCTAGTCTTCCCCATCAGTGGAAACATCCTCTCTGCATCCACCCTGTCAAGCCCCCTCATAATCTTATACGTTTTGATAAGATTGCCTCTCATTCTTCTGAATCCCAATGAGTAGAGGCCCAACCTACACAATCTTTCCTCATAAGTCAGCCCCCTCATTTCCGGAATCAATCTAGTGAAACTTCTCTGAACTGCCTCCAAAGCAAGTATATCCTTTTGTAAATGTGCACACAGTATTCCAGGTGTGGCCTCACCAATACCCTGTATAACTGTAGCAAAACTTCCCTGCTTTTATACTCCATCCCCCGTTTAATAAAGGCCAAGATACCATTGGCCTTCCTGATTCATTTGCTTTACCTGCTTACTAACCTTTTGTGTTTCATGCACAAGTACCCCCAGGTCCCGCTGTACTGCAGCACTTTGCAATCTTTCTCCATTTAAATAATAACTTGCTCTTTGATTTTTTTCTGCCAAAGTGCATGACCTCACACTTCCCAACATTATACGCCATCTGCCAAATTTTTGCCCACTCACTTAGCCTGTCTATGTCCTTTTGCAGATTTTTTGTGTCCTCCTCACACATTGCTTTTCCTCCCATCTTTGTATCATCAGCAAACTTGTCTACGTTACACTTAGTCCCTTCTTCCAAGTCATTAATATAGATTGTAAATAGTTGGGGTCCTTGCACTGATCCCTGTGGCACCCCACTAGTTACTGATTGCCAACCAGAGAATGAACCATTTATCCCA
Source organism: Pristiophorus japonicus (assembly GCF_044704955.1). Taxonomy (NCBI): domain Eukaryota; kingdom Metazoa; phylum Chordata; class Chondrichthyes; family Pristiophoridae; genus Pristiophorus; species Pristiophorus japonicus. Next base: position 43,682,043 of record NC_091990.1, read on the forward strand.
ACTCTCTGTTTTTTGTTCCACTCCAGCAGCTCCACTCTAAGCTCTCACTGATCCCAAAGATGACCTCTGAATGGACACATCCTTGTTCCCCAACGGTCCCTCTTATTTTCCACAGGTGCTAAGTACTGCCTGACCCATTGCTCAACATGACCTCACCACCCGTTATCACATGTCTCCTAGCAACGAAGGAGACAGACCTTGCCAACTGGAAACTTTCCCCATTTTGGATTTATTGCTCACTATTTCAGTGCTACCCCATGCAACACACCACTCACTAACTAGCAAGGGTTGCATGAGAGCATTCCAGATGAGTTCATTTTACTTTACAATGAACATCCCAGCCTCCAAACAGGTCCTATCCTAACAGTGGAGCAGAATATTTAAACATGGGGCTGGATTTTCGGTCCGGAGGGGCAGTAATGGTGGCAGAAAGCATTTCCGGGAGGGTGGCCAGCTCCCAGTGCCCCGCCGGGACATTCAGTGCTGGGTTTGCAGGGGCACGGAGCAGTATACCGCCTGAGAGAGGCGAGCCGGCAAAGCCCCTGGTTCAAAATCTGAAAGTCACCCGATCCATAGCGCCCCGCAGCGCCCCCTAGTGGGACCGCATGTGAAAGCTGGCGGTCCGAGCTGTAGCGGCCGCAGTGAGGGAAGGAATGTCGACCTCAGGTAAGTGAGATTTTTTTTTTATTATTTTTGCGATTCTTGTGGATGTAGTGCCAGGGAAGTATTAGGAATGTTTTTGGTATTTTTTTTCCCCAATTTATTTTCCCGGAAGTCTCTCTTAGGGCGCTCGGAGGCCGACTGTTTACCGAGGGTTTTTTATTTGTTCAGCCGGCCTAGCGCGCTAAAAGAGGTGTGCAATTCCTCCCTTAGTGCTCCGCTCCACACTCAGGGCCCAGCTGGTAATTATTGTGGCTGGAGCTCAAACCATTTCCCGTCACAAAATTTACCGCTCCGCCCGGGGTAACGCCGCAACAGAGGCGTGACCAAATTTCCACTCCGTGGTGTTTAAATCATGAGCATGAAAGTCCATCTTTCCCCTCTGTGGAGTAGTGCATCAGTACACCAACATGGCGTGAAACACTCCCACAGATATATTCAGTATTTTGAACCTATTCAATTAGAAATCTCGCAAAACCAAATTTTCAGCGACTCTGAGGTAGAAATTTCCCAAACCTCGAAAGGAGTCAACTTTCTGATGTTGATAATTTCAGTGAAAAATTTGGCTTGTTTACAAAATGGAATTTCCTGTCTTGCCACACCTATTCTTTCGCTAAAGGTTTTCAGCAAGGACAAATTGAGAGATTAGCATTAGGAAAATCTGCTCATATAAAAAATATTCTCTTTTCCCACCTGTGATGCAAGTCTAAATTTGTTAATCTATTGACATGAAGATGTCTTCTTTTTGAAGGTTCTAAAACAAAATGAGTTTGGGTAATCTCAAAATGTAGTTAGCCTGCACTGGTTAGCAGCAAAGAACTACCTGTTGCTTGGCACAAATTGGCACTCTTCATCAAGGGGGCCAGACTGACGTGTGTCGGATCTGTGACGATAAAAATAATTCATTTTCAGGAGATCAGTGATAATGGCAAGGTTGATATTTATTGCCCATCCATAGTGGCCTTCGAGAAAGTGGTGGTGGGCAGCCTACTTGAACCCTTGCAGTCGGAAGGTACTGCCACCATACTGCCAAGTAGGGAGTTTCAGGATCTTGGACCCAGTGATGATGAAGGAATGGCGATATATGTCCAAGTCAGGATGGCATGTTACTTGGGAGAGGAATTTGGAAGTGATTGTGTTCCCATGCGCCTGCTGCCATTGTCCTTCTCGATGGTGGAGGCCATGGATTTGAAAAGTGGTGCTCAAGGAGCCTTGGTGACTTGCTGCAGCGCAGCCTGTAGATAATATACACTACAGCCATGTTACGTGGGTGGTAGAGGGAGTGATATTTAAACTGGTGGATGAGGTACTGATCAAACAGACGGCTTTGTCCTGGATGGTGTCAAGGTTCTTGAGTGTTATTGAGCACATAAATCTAGGCTAACACTCCAGTGCAGGGCTGAGGGAGTGCTGCACCGTCAGAGGTGCTGTCTTTTGGACGAGACGTTAAACCGAGGACCTGTCTGTCCTCTCAGGTGGATGTAAAAGATCCTGTGGCACTGTTTCGAAGAAGAGCAAGGGAGTTATCCCTGGTGTCGTGCCAATATTTATCCCTCAATCAACGTAGAAAAAACAGATTATCTGGTCATTATCACATTGCTGTTTGTGAGAGCTTGCTGTGCGCAAATAGGCTGCCGCGTTTCTCACATTACAACACTTCAAAAAGTACTTCATTGGCTGTAAAGTGCTTTAAGACATTCGGTGGTCGTGAAAGGTGCTATATAAATGCAAGTCTTTCTTTCTTTTTCAGTGTTAAGAGCTGCAGATTTATTGCTTTGCGTTAGAGGATCAACACCAGTCCCTTTCTGCAAGAATCACACAATCTCAATGAAGCAAGAAGTATCTGCAAAATCACTCGAACCTACTGGAAGCAATCTAACACTCTTTGAACAATCTTAATCTGACACTTACTTGAAAAAAGGAGCTCAAATCCCTTGCTGGTATTTCCTGCATTTGTGATGAACTCGAGCCACAGGCTACTTGAGGTACTGTTCAGAATGATATTGAGCATCTCTGCTCCAGTGAAAGTACCGAGCTCCCGAGAGGAGCTGTCCTTGCCATCAAAAATCTGAAGTCCAAGAAAAGAAACATTATTAAATGGTGCAAAGGGTACATCACAGGACGCAGTTTACCCCTGTGTGCAAGTTGTAAACCTGTTATTTAGAAATGGGTTTATAATTTCATTACACATAATGCACAGAACAAATCTGCTCACATTGCCAACAATCAGAAAACAATTGGTAAAACTGGATTGAAGTTTTGCTGCAACCAATACATGTCTACTGTGGCCCATGCAACATCTGCTGCAGCTCAGACTTGCCACAATGGCCAATGTGACAACGTTACAATGGGATTTACAAAGAGAGCTCTTCCAGAAACTGGGCCTTCCAGGTACCTCACCAGCACATCCTCGAAAATTTAATTCAAAGCAACATTTGATATATTATTAAGATTACAAATTTGAATTTTGACTAGAATTCAGCAGTGTATATATTTTTTAAACAGTGGTGCACCTTAAGGTGTTATTCTGGTAATATTGAGGTAATATTAATTATATTCTGCATCTAATTTGTGGTATCTAACTTAGGAATGCTTAATATGGATGTTTGTTGCCCAATATGGAAGCGTGTTCACATCGCCAGCATTAACATCTTTTAACTTTGATGAACGCATATATTGGAAACAAAAAATATTTTATTTTGGGTACCTACTTTTGTGGTCATCAAAATGAAAGATCTCAAGGAGTGGATTTGTTGCAGTTTTTTGCACTTAATGTTGGCATGAGCCAAAATCAGGTGGGAATAGAATAGATTAGAGACAGGGAAAAGCTCTCTACACTACCCTCCCCCGCCCCTCAAAATATGCTTTACGCTCAATGTTTAAAGGACAACCATAGCTGCAGCAGTATTCCATTTCTAATTTCATATAAGCTAGATATCCTTATACCAACTCGTGTCAAGTTATGGAAAGTTTTGCACTTTGGACTTGTGACAAAAGGATTGTGGGAAAAATTTGGCAGATGGAGTATAATGTTGGAAAGTGTGAGGTCATGCACTTTGGCAGAAAGAAAATCAAAGAGCAAGCTATTATTTAAATGGAGAAAGATTGCAAAGTGCCGCAGTACAGCAGGACCTGGGGGTACTTGTGCATGGAACACAAAAGAGTAGTCTTCAGGTACAGCAACTGATCAGGAAGGCCAATGGAATCTTGGCCTTTATTGCAAAGGGGATGGAGTATAAAAGCAGGGAAGTCTTACTACAGCTATATAAGGTATTGGTGAGGCCACATCTGGAATACTGCGGGCGGTTTTGGTTTCCATATTTACGAAAGGATATACTTGCTTTGAAAGCAATTCAGAGAAGGTTCACTAGGTTGATTTCGGGGATGAGGGGGTTGACTTATGAGGAAAGGTTGAGTAGGTTGGGCCTCTACTCATTGGAATTCAGAAGAATGAAAGGTGATCTTATCGAAACGTATAAGATTATGAGGGGGCTTGACAGGGTGGATGCAGAGAGGATGTTTCCACTGATGGGAGAGACTCAAACTAGTGGGCACATTCATAGAATAAGGGCCCGTCCATTTAAAACGGAGATGAGGAGAAATTTCTTCTCTCAGAGGGTTATGAATCTGTGGAATTCACTGCCCCAGAGAGTTGTGGAAGCTGGGTCATTGAATAAATTTAAGACAGAAATAGACGGTTTCTTAATCGATAAGGGGTTATGGGGAACGGGCAGGGAAGTGGAGCTGAGTCCATGATCAGATCAGCCATGATCTTATTGAATAGTGGAGCAGGCTCGAGGGGCCATGTGGCCTACTCCTGTTCCTATTTCTTATGTTCTTATGAATGAAAATTGGACTGAAACAGATTTCACTGGAGACCAGCACAGCCAACAGGCAGAGTGGACTTTCCGCTCACTAGTCTAGCCTGGAATGTTACCCCTGCACCAGAGGTGAAAACCACCATGTGATCTTCATCTTCACACCTCGTGTACTTTATGTACAAAAAAAAACTGAAAATGGAGAAGTGCTCCAGTTAATCCTGAGCCGGTACTACTTTAGATGTAGATGGACAATGGGAAATATGTCTGCGTATTTCCAACCACTGCTCTGAACCCATTTTAGTAGCAACAGGTGATACACAGCAGGAATGGCTGGCTCACCACATCTCCTGTCCATATACTTAATCCAGAGTAGCTATGTTGTGGATAAGCTGTCACAATCAGCTTATAACAAGTTTTAAAAATAAAGCATATTAAAAAAAACCCTCTGAGATTGAGGGAAAAGTAAAGTTTCATTTTCAATCTTACTTCAAATAGGATGTTGCACTTCTTTGCCTCACGCAGATATTACATTATTCATCATATTTAAAGAAATTCGCCTCAATTGAAATAATCTTGTCTTTTTCCAAACAACTGCACCTGAATTGGACCTGCCAAACCTCTACCAGGGACACTTTGTGAAGAATTATTTGAGAGACTGGCAGTGATTGTAAGAAACACTACAATTCCAAGAAATAAAATATTTTCAAGTAGTAGAATGTCTTAAGATCCAATCGTTTTTTGTTCCTTTGATCACAGAACTGGTTGGGTGGTTTCTAATAGTTGCCGAAGCACGAAGAACAGATTGTTCCTGTACTCGAAATTAGACAACAAGTCTAAACTACCATAAATTAGACAACAATTACCCACTGTGCATGTCTGGGCATTTACATATATATATATATAAGCCTTTAAAGCCTTGGAGACAGGAATACATGGTTTAATAGTGTGGGGACATGTCCATCGCCAACACCTATCTATTGATTTCAGTTCAAGTGAAAAGTGTGCACATGACAAATTAACCATCTTTAAATTGTCCATTCCAGAATTGTGACTGGTCAATCATCTCTTTGCTGTTTGTGAGAAATTGCTGGTAGAACAGTCCATGCCAAAAATTCATTCATTCAGTGCTTGTGATGTCGCGAAACACTTTGAGAAGCTTCAATAGAATAAGGCACTGAATAAATCCATGCATTATTCTGCAATGCTTACATCAGACTTCAGCACATGGATATGTCAGTTTGCATTCTGACTCCATTGTACTGAGTACACATATGGAAAATAATGGAAATTTTAAAACAAACTACATTTGAAGGAAAATAGATTAATTTAATGAAAATGCTATCCTTGGGAATTGAACTGCACAGTAAGTTAGAACGCTGTATTTTCTCTTCTGGTATCAGGGTTTGAATCCAAAACTGACTGGTGAACCTTTCTGCTGACTGCTGACCAATAAAGCCAACTGAAATGTGTTTAGGTAAATTCAATCCATTTCCTGGTTAGTGTGAGTCCACAGCACAAAACATCTCATAATCTGTCAAAAATTGGTTCATTTAAAGAGAGAAGCTGGTGTGTAAATGTATGCTTTTACTCAGTGGTGAAACAGTTGGTACTTTTCTAAGATTTTATGATTATAGGTGTGAGACATTGCTTGGCTCATTGGTGGTACTCTGTCTGAAGGTGGTGGGTTCAATTCCCACTCCAGAGACCCGAGCACGTAATCTAGACCGATAGTTCAATGCAGATCAGAGAGAGTGCTGCACTGCCAAAAGTGCCAGCTTTTGGATGAGATGTTAAACCAAGGCCCCAACAGCCCACTCAGGGGGATGTAAACGAGCGAATGGCACGAATCAAAGCCATGGACAGGAGTTCTCCCAATGTCCTGGCCAATATTTATCTTTCAACCAATATAGCTGAAACAGATTATTTGGTCATTTATCTTATAGCTGTTTGTGGGACCTTGCTGTGCATAAATTGTCTGCCGTGTTTTCTAAATTACAACTGTGACTACACTTCATAAAGTACTTCATTGGGTCATGCTAAGGTTTTGAAAGTCGCTATATAAATTAAAGTTCTTTCCTTTAAGATTGGGTTGTGAGTAAGTCGCACTGCTGGGGCAGAGTAGGAGGAATTTTATTTTGCATCTAGCCTGTGTTGTATCCCTGAGAAGGGAATGTTTCATGCTAACAATGGGTGCAAAAAGAGTGAAAAAGTTCCATTCTTCAGCAATTAAATACCCTAATGAACATAGAAATACTCCACAGAACATAACATTAAAATACACTATCATCTTGCAATAACTTCACTGTATAAGTAGCATATTCCAATGACTCATGAACCTTAGCTGGATTTAAGACACTCACAGCTTCATTGTTCTGTGTTATGTATTCGACTGCAGTCATTGTGTAAACATCCGACCATATCGGTTGCCACAGGGTACCCTCAATGTGCCACCAGAATGACAGATTCAAGCTGTTCCTTTTGCTCACTCAAATGACCACAGTAACTCAGTGCTGACGATTTGTAAGAAATAATAGCTGCCCCAGCTTCTCCCAGAATGAGGTAGCTTCAACAGAATTTACCTCATCTATCATTAATAAGAATATTTGTATGCTGTCCTTGGTATCTCCCAAGCCACCCATAGCTCTTCTGTGGCTGAGTGCAATGATTTGAATGTCTCTGCAGCTTACTGCCCAGCTGTTTCTGTACGGCCCATTGCCTGGCTTCGTCTTGTTATTGCAAAGCCACTTCCCTCCTCCCTGATGTTTCTGTACGTTCAGCTCCTCAATGATCCCGATGTTTCTCTACATTCAGCTCCCTGATGTTTCTCTTCAGCCTGCAGTCTGATACTATTCTATTATTATCTTTACACTTGTTTCTGCTTAAGGGGATCATCGACTTAAATGCACCAAATCATCATGAAATAAAGAGATCCACATAAGCTGACTTCCCTTTACTGTGCGTCCTTGAAAAGAATCCATTCTCCGCCTAATTATATCAAATGACAAAGCAACAATGGCTTAATTAACAGCCTGCAAAAACATCAGCTGTCACTGTGCGCCAACAAGATATTGAAATGTGGTGCTGTGCAGGTATTCAGAGACTTGGAAAAAAGAGTGTTGTGCTTTTAAACTAGCCATTGAGCACTGTGCTGTGCTTACCTTTAGAATATCTCCTTGCTGGAGCCTGAACGTTCTGGCTTTCAATCGTATGCCTTTACCTGGCTGTGTTTGAATGGAATAGATGCATTCGTGGTTGTTGCTGTAATCAGCTGGGTAATTGGGTGAGAGGAGAATTCCTTCATTTCCAGTGACAGACGCCCCGCATTCAGCTAAAATAAAGAATCAAAAGAAGCATTTTGGAACTTAAGTAACAACTTAGGTCTAAGATTCAAGATGATTTTTTTAAATTAAAAAAATAGAAACGTGAAAAAAAATAAGTGAGCAACTGGTTGATCACTGTTATTAAAATCAAATTTCCCAAATCTAAATGGGTATTCTGCATTTTCAAAGTTATATTAATCAGGTAGCACAACAGTAGTATCCGATACAAGAACAGTACAGTATTAGTAGTGTCAGTGGACCCTGGATGAAGCTCTGCATGGACCTAAGCTTATCCAGATCAATAAGAATGAACTAAATTTAGGCTGTGCTGTATGACTTGGGCCTTCAATAAAAACTGATTTAACCCACCTGCAAAAACTCAGCTGTTACTACCAGCGGACTCACAAAATACCTTTTAAATAACCACATGGGTGAGATAACTGTCCTGCAGTTACAGGATTCACTTTCTTGTTTCTAATCTATGTAAATCTTAAACCTGTAGGGAAATATGTGTTCTCTGAAAGGCAATTAAATAAGAGGCATCATTATGAGGATCTGTGAAAAGAGACACAAGTCAGTCAGGCAGAAAATTAACAATATTACCACAAAGCTTCCCCAGTATCATTGCAGATTCCTTCTGCAATCCAGTTGGTGGATTGGGTGCCTTGCATAACTTTATGATGGCTCAGTGTCAGCTGTGGCTCAGTGGGTAGCACCCTGGCATCTGAGTCAGAAGGTTAAGGGTTCAAGTCCCACTCCAGGGACTTGAGCACATAAATCTAGGCTGACACTCCAGTGCAACATTGAGGGAGTGCTGCACTTTTGGAGATGCTGTCTTTCGGATGAGACGTTAAACCGAGTACCCGTCTGCCCTCTCAGGTGGACGTAAAAGATCCTATGGCACTATTTTGAAGAACAGCAGGGGAGTTATCTCTGGTGTCCTGGCCAATATTTATCCCTCAATCAACATAACAAAAATAGATTATCTGGTCTTTATTACATTGCTGTTTGTGGGAGCTTGCTGTGCGCAAATTGGCTGTTGCATTTCCCACATTACAACAGTGAGTACACTCCAAAAGTACTTCATTGGCTGTAAAGCACTTTGAGACATCCGGTGGTCTTGAAAGGCGCTATATAAATTCAAGTCTTTCTTTCTTTTTATGATTTTATTGAAAGTCAAGATGACAAATAGCAACAGAAAACCAGTGGGAAGCAGCAAGGAGTATGATTTTTCCAACTAACAGATATATAACGACTACCTTTTCTATCAAATGTAGAATGTCTGTACTCGAGTATGGTTCAGTCATACTTGATTTCATTCTCGTGAAGAACCTCTACCTGAAGCATTAACCTGTGTTGACTGGGTATTTCCAGAATGTTCTGTTTATATTTCACATTACTGTTGTTATTCATAAATGTTCACTCTCTTGGCAAAGCTTTAAAGTGATTGACCTTTCGTGTCACCCATCAGTCAGTAAGAAAAGAGATACCTTGGCATGTTGACAATAATGTCTGTACTAAGTGCAAAGAGTCTGAGATCCATTCTCTCACAAGCTTCAAACTAGTTATCAATATGCCTTCAGTAATGGAGCTATTTATTCTAGCCCGTGATCTATAACTTCACTGTCTGCAGGATAGTTATTTGACACAGATGAAAAATGCAGAAAGATACTTAACATGTGTCGAACAACAGTTAGCAATCTCCAACCGTGTGCAATTTGGTTACATCTATTTTGTGATTTGTCTTGGGCTCCAGGTTTCTGGCCGTGTTGAGTTTGTGGATTGATTGCCGATGTATATCTGTTCTGGGCCAGCAGAGCAACTGATACTTGAGAGTAACAGGCTGTTTTACTGATGGAGGAGCAGGCAGATGACGGTGGTAATGGGCTATCTTGAAGATGAAGGTGATGATAATTGAAAATGGGGAAAGGCGATTTGAATGGCAGAGGGGATGCTACTTGACAGGAAGGCAGACTGTGATGGAGATGGAGAAGAATACATTTGACAACACATCAGGTTGCCATGGAAAGGACGGAGATGTCTGATAGTGGAGTGTTGTGTCTTCGTGATGAAGGAGGTGAAATGTGATAATGGAAAAGACAGTTTTGGAAGTGGATGAGCTGTAACAATTTCAATGTAACAATGTAACTCTGTCTTCAGGCAGACAGAGATTATATTTAACAGTGAGACAGGCTGAAATGGTGAGTGAGGAGATAGAAGAATTAGCTGTAGTGGAGACTGTAGAGCCAGGAGTTGCTTATATGAGCTTGGAAACGGTATTGCAATCATACAACTCAGACATAGCTCCCACACTACAATGTATTTCTCCACTTTTCTTAGAGATATACGGTCAAGGATTGAATATAATATTTTCCTTGGCCAATTTCTTCACATTGTTAAAATGTTTACCAACATCCTTCCACTCATATGTTTCCTGTTCAACTATCCTGCTACCTCCTCATGCAGCTCTCTGACAGCTACAATCCTGTAGCATGCAAAAAAATCATGGTCCACTGCGACAGAAGCTTGTGATGAAGTCAGCTGATTCAGTATAAATCTCACTTCCATTTTTCAATGTTTATCTCAGCAGTAATCGAGTTGGAGTCATATATGGGTGGGGGTGGGGGAGGGGGGCAAGAGACAAAGTTGCCTATTTCTGATTCATTGAGTTATGTAAGTGTAACTGAAACTTGCATTATTTCATTACTCTGCATAAATCATGACGATTTATTTATAAAGGTAGAATTAAACCTTAATTTACTGTATCAACAGCCCACCATCCCAACACCCAACTCAATCGGGTCCTAGTGCAAGACCATCAGCAGGCCGGGGCCATTAGAGGGAGCAGCGTGCGGCGGCATACAAATGCAGGGAGCAGCAGGTGCTGCTGCAGGAGGGCGACGGCTGGAAGCCAGGTCGCTGATTGCAGTGCAGGCGGGCACACTAGGAGGGGCAAAGGAGTGGCAAGAGTTTGTAGAGGGACGTGATCGGGGCCCAGGAGAGGCGTGAATTTGGGGCTCAGAAGAGGCGAGGGCCCAGGGGCAGCAGGGGCCAGCCCACACTGCGATATGTGTGCATGCTCGGTCCGTGCAGCAAAGCTGGTCTCCAGTCATCTTGGGTAATCCTTGCCACTAGACCAAGACCTTTCTCTGCCTAGCCCGTGTGGTGGCTGGTGTGCAACGGCCATCACATGTTAAAAAAATCCATGCACAGGTATCTTCCACCCTTCAAGATGTAGTTCGGGATCTGTAATATTAGGTCCTTCATTGAAACACCTGTGAACTCTTCCCCTTTTAGCGTGGAAGCAAGTCATCCTCGTTTCGAGGGACTGTCTATGATGATGATCCCTACCGCCTTCCCCACCCCTCCCGCCCCGCCTCCATTAAAATCGGAAGTAGGTGGGTTGGAGGCTGGTTGGGTCAGGATTCAGGTTTTTTAAATTTTAACCTCCACCCAATTCTTGCCCATCCGTTTTTTGCGGTTAAAATATGCCTGTATCTCAGAAGTCTACCAAGTTAAAACATAGAAAATAGGTGCAGGAGTAGGCCATTCAGCCCTTCACCGCCTGCTGTACCTGCATGCCAACTTTCAATGACTAATGAACCATGACACCCAGGTCTCGTTGCACCTCCCCTTTTCCTAATCTGCCGCCATTCAGATAATATTCTGCCTTCGTGTTTTTGTCCCCAAAGTGGATAACCTCACATTTATCCACATTATACTGCATCTGCCATGCACTTGCCCACTCACCTAACCTGTCCAATCACGCTGCAGCCTCTTAGTGTCCTCCTCACAGCTCACACCGCCATCCAGTTTAGTGTCATCTGCAAACTTGGAGATATTACACTCAATTCCTTCATCTAAATCATTAATGTATATTGTAAAGAGCTGGGGAGTCCCAGCACTGAGTCCTGCGGCACCCCACTAGTCACTGCCTACCATTCTGAAAAGGACCCATTTATCCCGACTCTCTGCTTCCTGTCTACCAACAAGTTCTCTATCCATGTCAGTACATTAACCCCAATACCATGTGCTTTGATTTTGCACATCAATCTCTTTCATGGGACCTTGTCAAAAGCCTTTTGAAAGTCCAAATACACCACATTCACTGGTTCTCCCTTGTCCACTCTGCTAGTTACATCCTCAAAAAAATTCCAGAAGATTTGTCAAGCATGATTTCCCTTTCATAAATCCATGTTGATTTCGACTGATCCTGTCACTGCTTTCCAAATGCGCTGCTATTTCATCCTTAATAATTGATTCCAACATTTTCCCCACTACTGATGTCAGGCTAACCGGTCTATAATTACCCAATTTCTCTCTCCCTCCTTTTTTAAAAAGTGGTGTTACATTAGCTACCCTCCAGTCCATAGAAACTAATCCAGAGTTGATAGACTGTTGGAAAATGATCACCACTATTTCTAGGGCCACTTCCTTAAGTACTCTGGGATGCAGACTATCAGGCCCCGGGGATTTATCGGCCTTCAATCCCATCAATTTCCCTAACACAATTTCCCACCTAATAAGGATATTGTTCAGTTCCTCCTTCTCACTAGATCCTCGGTCCCCTAGTACATCCGGAAGGTTATTTGTGTCTTCCTTCATGAAGACAGAACCAAAGTATTTGTTCAATTGGTCTGCCATTTCTTTGTTCCCCATTATAAATTCACCTGAATCCGACTGCATGGGACCTACATTTGTCTTCACTCATCTTTTTCTCTTCACATATTTATAGAAGCTTTTGCAGTCAGTTTTTATGTTCCCTCCAAGCTTCCTCTCGTATTCTTATTTTCCCCCTCTTAATTAAACCCTTAGTCCCCCTCTGCTGAATTCTAAATTTCTCCCAGTCCTCAGCTTTGCTGCTTTTTCTGGCCAATTTATATGCCTCTTCCTTGGATTTAACACGATCCTTAATTTCCTTTGTTAGCCACGGTTGAGCCACCTTCCCCGTTTTACTTTTACTCCAGACAGGATGTACAATTGTTGAAGTTCATCCATGTGATCTTTAAATGTTTGCCATTGCCTATCCACCATCAACCCTTTAAATATCCTTTGCCAGTCTATTCTAGCCAATTCACGCCTCATACCGTCGAAGTTACCTTTCCTTAAGTTCAGGACTCTCGTTTCCGAATTAACTGTGTCACTCTCCATCTTAATAAAGAATTCTACCATATTATCGTCACTCTTCCCCAAGGTGTCTCGCACAACAAGATTGCTAATTAATCCCTTCTCATTACACATCACCCAGTCTAGGATGGCCAGCTCTCTCGTTGGTTCCTCGACGTATTGGTCTAGAAAACCATCTCTAATACACTCCAGGAAATCCTCCTCCATCGCATTGCTACCAATTTGGTTAGCCCAGGCAATATGCAGATTAAAGTCACCCATAATAACTGCTGTACCTTTATTGCACACATCCCTTATTTCTTGTTTGATGCTGTCCCCAACCTCACTGCTACTGTTTGGTGGTCTGTACACAACTCCCACGAGTGTTTTTTGCCGTTTGGTATTCCGCAGCTCCACCCATACCGATTCCACATCATCCAAGCTAATATCCCTCCTTACTATTGCATTCATTTCCTCTTTAACCAGCAAGTGTTGCTTGTCGTCATAGGTGCATTGGGCCCAAAATTGGTGGCCTTACCGCCCACTGCCGTCGGCTGCCGCCGAGTTTTTTAGCCGCTCTCTCCTCGGTGACAGATTTCTCTAGGTCTGCATCCAGCGGGAGAGGAGGACCATCGGGAACTGCTGATGGCCTCTGGCGGCCAAGTTGCGTAAGTGACCTCCCGCTCGTCGAGCTGGCATATTGGTGCAGGCAGGAGATGGCGGCAGCAGGGTGAAGGACTGCTGTGTGGAGGCAGGTCTAACCCTGACGATAAATACAAAGACTTCCAAAAAAAGGTTGGTGAACATTTTTTACTTTTATTTCTTTCAGGATGAAGGTGTTATGGTGTTTTTTTTATTGTGAATATTTTTTTTTCTCAGTGTTCCCCCCCTCCCTGGGCCCGACACAATCCTCGGTGGCACTTTGGCGAAGAACGCATTTGCCGCTGGGATTTGGAGCTCCCGCCCGCTGCCACCCAGATCGACGGCGTAAGCCGCTATTTGGCTGCCGGGCGGTACTGCCATCTCTTTTAGAGGGATCTTCCTGGCAAAGTACCGCCCGGTCTCTCGGCAGCCATCGGCTGTCATTTGGGCAGCACTTTGGCGGGCCTTGGCTTCCACCAAGTTCAGCCCATGATGTTTATTAGCTACATCTCAAAATCAAAAATAGTGTGTTCACTTACAAATGTATCAGTACACCTCACGATGACTCCCCTTTACTGCACGAGGATAGGTTAGTGGACAGAAAACAGAGAGTAGGAATAAACACGTCATTTTCGGTTGGCAGACTGTAACTACTGGGGTACCGCAAGGATTGGTGCTTGGGCCTCAGGTAGGAATGTAAGTTGTGAGGAGGATGCAAAGGGGATATAGACAGGCTAAGTAAGTGAGCAAGAACATGGCAAATGGAATATAATGTGGAGAAATGTGAAGTTATCCACTTTGGTAAGAAAATTAGAAAAGCAGAATATTTTTTAAATGGTGAGAAATTGGGAAATGTTGGTGTTCAGAGGGACCTGGGTGTCCTTGCACACGAATCACTGAAAGTTAACCTGCAGGTACAGCAAGCAATTAAGAAAGAAAATGGTATGTTGGCCCTTATTAGAAGAGGATTTGAGTATAAGAGTAAAGATGTCTGACTGCAATTATATAGGGCCCTGGTGAGACCACACCTGGAGTATTGTATACAGTTTTGGTCTCCTTACCGAAGGAAGGATAAATTTGCCATAGGAGGAGTGCAACGAAGGTTCAGCAGACTGATTCCTAGCATGGGGGGATTGTCCTATGAGGGGAGATTGTGTAGACTAGGCCTATATTCTCTAGAGATTAGAAGAATGAGAGGTGATCTAATTGAAACATACAAAATTCTTACAGGGCTTGACAGGGTAAATGCAGGGAGGATGTTTCCCCTGGCTGGGGAGTCTAGAACTGGGGGTCATTGTCTCAAAATAAGGGGTCAGCCATTTAGGACTGAGATGAGGAGAAATTTCTTCACTAAAGAGTCTGATGAATCTTTGGAATTCTCTACCCCAGAGGGCTGTGGAAGCTCAGTCATTGAGTATATTCAAGACAGAGATCGATAGTTTTTTGGATATTAAGGGAATCACGGGATATGGGGATAGTGCAGGAAAGTGGTGTTGAGGTAGAAGAACAGCCATGATCTTATTGAATGGCAGAGCAGGCTCAAGGGGCCGAATGGCCTAATCCTGCTCCTAATTCTATTGTTCTTATGTTCTTATGTCATGCCTGGTATCAAGCGGGATATGCTTTCTAGATGAACTGTGTCCATCTCTCCATCCCAATAACATGCATAGATGACAACAGGAGTAACCAAGGCTGGAAGGGAACAATGAAAACATGAGGCATTTTAAACATATAATAAAATCTTACTGTATGCATTGCTCTGAATACCACTGCTACTTATTACAGCATCTGTGGACATAGCCATTGCTCCACAAAGTCCATGCAGCACCTCAGATACTACAAGAAGGTGGTATGACAGATATTTGTCTGATAATGCATGCTACAATTAGACAATATGCCATATTGATTCATACTTGAAAATTCAGTGGAGCAAAATATTGCCCTTCTCTCCACGACACTGATAGGAATTTAACATGCAGGCAGCATATGGTGCTGGAGGAGTTGATTAATGCGGAGACCATTGAACAGACCACTTGAGATTTGAGCTCCAATTCAACCTTTTCCAGTGAGGCCATTGCTGAGATGCATGGTGATCACTATCATTAAAAGAAATTGCTGGCATTCCAGCTGTATCTATAATTTTTATTTTTAAGAAAGGGATAGCAATTACATCAACACTCAGCTTCCTAGAAACATATAGTGTGTTTTATCTCCCCTTGATTCAAGATTTCTGGCTCTGTACTGAATGGCCGACAAGTTTAAGGCTTGACAAGACAAAAGTCCCTCACATTGTTCATAATCATCTGGATACCACATCTACAAATAAGACTGTCATAGGTCCATTGGCAAACACCCATCACCACCGACCACTGTCTCACCTTCCAGTCAACTTTAGGAAGAGACAGGGATGGGTGTGCGATTCTGAACCAGATGACAAATCTGAATAATCTGACTTATCTTTGAAAAACAGTGCACTTTATTTTCCAGCCTTTTGCTAACACTGAATATAAAACAACAGATACTGCCAGGGAGTTGCAACAGTAATTTGACTGAGCAGTTCTGACAATGCAGTAACGCATGAATAATTAGCAACCATCAGTGGTCCCTCAGAATCTTTGGTCCCGATACGGGTGGCCTTACCACCCGCTGCCGCTGATTGCTGCCGAGTTTTGCTCTCTCTCCCAGTTTCCACTTGGGCTGGAGCGGGTGGGAGGGGAGTACCACCGGGAACCACCCGCTGATGCCCTCTGGCAGCCAAGTAGCGCAAGTGGCCTCCCGCCCGCCAAGGTGCCAGATTGGTGCGGGCAGGAGTCGGTGCCAGCAGGGAGAAGGACCACTGTGTGGAGGCTGTTCTTACCCAGACGGTAGGTAAGTAGAAGGGAAAAAAAGGTGAGTGAAAATATTTAAAATGTTTTTTTTACACAGCGACTTACCTGGATGGGGTCCCCGAAGGTGTTCCGTTGTTTTCCTTTTGTTTCCTATGATTTTTATTTGCAGATCTTCCACCTTCCCTGGGCCCGACTCCATCCTCGGCGACACTTGGGTAGCAAGGGCCTTTGCCGCCGAGATTGAGAGCTCCCACCCGCTGCTGCCCAAATTGACGGCGAAAGACGCTGTTTGGCCGCCGGGCGGTACTGCCAGCTCCTTTAGAGGAATCTTCCAGGCAAAGTACCACCCAGTCTCTCGATGCCCATTGGCGGTTCTTTGGGCAGGCCTTGGCCTTCACCAATTTCACCCATGAAGTTGAAATTATTATTGTCTCCCACTCTAACTGATTCTTTCCTTTCCATAGGGAGCATCAGCACAAGCCATTCTCTTGCACCTCTTCATGGCCTGTGTTGGAAAGCAACTTTTTGTCTAGGAAAGGAATGATTGAAGACTTCCATTTTAAAAACAAATATTGAATTAAAGACGGGCACTCAGCATAATTAACGTAAGCAAAATAACAGTAAAGAAGAAAATAATAGCAGTAACAAATCTCCAGTTTGATGGTTTCCATACCTTGGTTTTATCAAAGGTCGGAGGTATAACAACTATTCATACCTGTAGGAAGAGATTGAAAATCTGCACTTTCTCGGAACCTTCGCTGGATTTTCAAAAAAAACACTGACTACATGCGGCTTTATCTCTGCTATTTATCTCCCTGTATGGTAAACTTGATGGTAAGGCCTATACCAGATAATACATGTTGAGCACCTGGGGTGTGGGAGCTGCCAATAAAATAGATGAGGGGATGTTCATACATTACTGAGACAAGCTAATGAATTGCATATTGCCTACACTCCAGGGAAAATGATCAATTTAACCACCTTTTATCTCAGTGCCTTTTTTGATTAAAGCTTTTGCTTTAAAACACAACCCTTCAATGCAACTCTTTCCAAATCCTTTGTTAGAAAAAGGACAAAACAAATCCTGTATTGTGACACTGTCCAACAATATATTGGTAGACTTACAAGAGAAATGGGTACTTTGGTGCAATCTCCATGCAACAGTATCCTGCCTCACTCAACACCTTGAGTAGAGTTTGGGTGAAAATTGGGGATGAGCAGAGAAATATTTGGATCTGCTGTAAGGATCCCAACTTAGTTTTGACCATCTCAGCCTAGTTTGTAGAGACGTAAGATGAAATAATAAACTGCTCCAAGTTGACACTCTTGTTCAGTTCTGCAGGTATAGCAGTTGAAAATAGGAACATGATGCAGTAAGAATACCCTTCTGAGATTGGGGTGAAACACATTATTGGACAGAGAATAAATGGAACTGTATTCTGTATCTCATCTGTGCTACACCTGACTGAGCATGTTTGTTGTACAGTTGAGAGCAAAAATGGGGAAATATTTAATCTTCCAGAATGGGTATCCCTCACATCGACAAACACAAATATCATCCAACAAATCTGTTGAGGATCAACATTAAAGAAAACACTTTACCTTACTACCTTCAACATAAATCCCCTTTACAATGTGCCCAAATCCTTTCTTCTGGTAAGAGGTTAATATTCCATTGACTGTCGTCCTGCTGGGATTGTGTTCCAAATAGCAGCAATTGTTTTGGGGAATGAAGAGAGCTATATATTGTTTCCTTTCATCCAAAGTTTAATAACACTTTGAATGAACATTCACTGCAATTTGCAAAATATTATTAAAAAACTGTGACAATTTTGAAGCTAATTTTTTTGCAGACTTGCCCTTACAGACAAACACCATGAAGTTACAAAGGCAAATATTGCGGATGCTGAAAATCGGAAATATAAACATAAAATGCTGGAAATACTCAGCAGGTTAGGCAGCATCCATGGAGAGCGAGAAACAGTTAATGTTTCAGGTCAGTAACCTTTCATCACAAAGTTACATACACTTTTCAAAATGCTCACTTTGAGCACTTAAACTTTGCTATTACTGTAAATATAAAACATAGAAACACATATAAAGTATAAAAAGGTCTCTTTGTTAACTAAAATCGTTTTAGCAATGCAATACAACACTTACCTGTATTTGTGGTAAATATAGCAATAAGCTAAATTGTAGTGTGTTATTTACTATAAAGCTAATTTCAGTGGAAAGAGCGTGTGGCAAACCAGTCCCACCCACCCCTTCCCTCAACGACTATCTGTCCCACCTGTGACAGAGTCTGTGGCTCTCGTATTAGACTGTTCAGCCACCAAAGAACTCACTTCAGGAGTGGAAGCAAGTCTTCCTCGATTCCGAGGGACTGCCTATGAATTGATTGCTTCAGTTGCAGAATGTTCCAGTTAATTATAGATTGCATTCTGCTCATCCAGGTAAATAATTAAGGTCCTTTTGAGTATATTTAATGGATGGTGTTTAATTAAAAATTTCTCAAGCTTAATTTTATTATCTGTTACTGATACATTTCTGATTTTACTGTAACGTACAATCCTCATGCAATCAACTAAACTAACAAGGAACTGCGACAAATCTCAAAAACTGAAATCATTCTGGAGCTGGCCTGTCCCTTGTTTTATTTAAGATGATGCTGAAATGCTTACACAGATCCAAAGAACAGAACATTACACCTGACAGTGTGAAATAAATTTGGTAATATCAGGTTTATAACTAAGAGCATAATGCCTTGTGCTTCGAAGGCAGATGAATGGAGTTAAATTTATAAAAAGTGAGAGGCGATGCGATTTGGCTGATTCGAAATAATGAGTGAATCAAATTGCAATTCTCTGAGCCGTAAACAAAAGGTATATTCACAGGACATGCTTTCAAAATTAGGACAAGGAGCTTCTTCTCACACAGGGTTCGCAGACCTGTGGAATAATTTGTTATCTCGTGGAGGCACTATTGATTCTTTCAAAGGATTCTGGATAAAGATCTGCCGTTCCAGCTTAAATCTAAAAGGTGATGCAATTTTGACTTTGAGGAAGAGGAAATCAGTGGATAAGGAGTATAGATTACCTACAGCAAAATTCCACCGAAAGAATGACAATCGACCTTCTCATCGCACAAATTCACATACCTAAATGTTAACCTTCTAACATGAGACAGATTAACTCTTTGCTATCCACTTTTTGCCTTGTCTTAATTCCACCTGCAATATTCAGTTCCTTTCCATTGGAATTTTAACAGGCCCATCATTTTATCAGGATAATTTTTCCTCTTTTACAAACTGCCCTGTTAATTACATTAATCGAACTAAAAGTAAAAGATACTATATATATATATATATATATATGAAAAGTCTTTCTTGTTTTTCCTACAATACTTCCTTTTTTCTGATTCATTCAAAGTAATACAGCAGAAAATCAGAATTCAAGGGATATGAAATGTACTAATCAAAAGCAAGGAAAATGGCTAGAAAAATTAGGAGGAATTTCTTCTCACAGAGGGTTGTAAATCTGTGGAATTCGCTGCCTCAGAGAGCTGTGGAAGCTGGGACATTGAATAAATTCAAGACAGAAATAGACAGTTTCTTAACCGATAAGGGAATAAGGGGTTATGGGAAGTGGACCTGAGTCCATGATCGGATCAGCCATAATCGTATTAAATCGTGGGGCAGGCTCAAGGGGCCATATGGCCTACTCCTGCTCCTATTTCTTATGTTTTTATATTCTTATAAAACTATGATCAACTAGAAAAGAATTATGAAAATCACACTTCCTGAATGACTAGTCAGGAGAACCCACCAATTAAAGACAAGGCAGACCATTAAAACTATTGTAAATATATTCCAAGTCTTTCATCCACTATTTTTTTCAGTAACTGAAATTTCCCAATATCCCAAATAAAATTTTAAGCAGATTAAAGAAAAAAACATATTTCAAAATAAGATGATGAAATTCACCCATAAAACGGTATTAAAAGCTTCATTAATGTTTTTACTTCAAGGCTTCAACCCATCTCAAAAGCCTTGGTTTTCTATTAGCTTTAGTGATGCACACTAATCAACAATATTTTGACACAAAATTATGGCCCAATATCTTTCTTCATGATTGTTTACATTTATATAATGTTGAATCAAACCATTTTAAATTTGACCTCAGAGAAAGCCAACTATCCACAAAAGCACTTGACATTTTTGCTACTAATGCACGGTTGAAGCCGAAACAGTGGAAACCTCTTTAATTTGGCTTCATGTATAGCTGACAATTTTTCCCTTTTCAGTGGATGAAAAGGAAGATTGAGAGATAAATGGGATATGAACCTGAAAAGAAACTAACCACCAAGCACCCACACCACCCCCCACGACTACGATACTGCCCGACCATCTTGTCAACCTCAATGCGCCCAGATCAAGGCAACCACCCTCCAACACCACCCCACCCCCCACAACCGCCACACACACAGATCACCTAAGCACTCTAAGTTAACTGGATCTCCTCCCACGATCGCAGATCCAGAGACTCCACTCTCAGTTCTCCCAGTCCATTGGTCAACACACTCCAGTTTCATCCTACACAGTCTCTTAGAACCACCCTCAATAGTACAAAAGACCAATAAGCCTCATAACTGTTCCTAAATTCCATGACCCCTCCTGACTACAATCTAAATATTGATTGAGACAAATTTAGTGTGAAGGGTATAGAGGATGCGGAATTCTTGAAATGCATTCAAGAGAACTTTTTTAGTCATTATGTAGCAAGCCCAACATGAGAGGGGGCGGTTTTGGATTTAGTTTTGGGGAATGAAGCTGGGCAGGTTGAATGGGTATTAATGGGGGAGCATTTGGATACCAGTGACCATAATTCAGTCAGATTTAAGTTGGTTATGGATAAGGACAAGAATAGGCCTGGATTAAAAGTTCCAAATTGGGGAAAAGCTCATTTTGCTAAGTTAAGGAGTGATTTGGCCACAGTGGACTGGAAACAGCTACTTGTGGGTAAATCAGTGTCGGAACATGGGAGGCATTTAAGGAGGAGATCTGAAAGATTCAGGCCAAACATGTGCCCTTAAAGAAAAAGGCTGGGAAAAATAATTCTAGAGTCCCCTGGATGTCTAGGGACTTACAGGAAAGGATTAAGAAAAAAAGGGACGCTTATGTCACATATCAACGGCTAAATACTTTAGAATCTTTAGAGGAATATAGAAAGTTAAGAGGCAAAATTAAAAAGGATATTAGAAATGCTAAGAGAGAGCACAAGAAATTCTTGGCCAATAAAATTAAGGAAAACCCTAAGATGTTCTACAAATATATTAAGAGTAAGAGGGTAACTCTTACTAAGGAAAGGGTAGGGCCTATTAGAGACCATGAGGGTAATCTGTGAGTGTTGTTGGTAGGGTTCTTAACGAATACTTTGCATCTGTTTTCACAAAGGAAAGAGGTAATGCAGATACTGCTATTGTGGAGGAGTGTGATATTCTGGATGAAATAAATATAGTGAGAGAGGAAGTATTAAAGGGTTTAGCAGCTTTGAAAGTAGATATGTCCCCCAGCCTGGATGGATTGCATCCCAGGTTGTTGAGCAAAGTAAAAGAGGAAATAGCAGAGGCCTTGACCATCATTTTCCAGTCCTCTTTGGATATGGACATGGTGCCGGAGGATTGGAGGACTGCTAATGTAGTACCCTTGTTTAAGAAGGGAAAAAGGGATAGGCCGAGTAATTACAGGCCTGTCAGCCTAACGTCAGAGGTGGGAAAATTATTGGAAAAAATCCTGAAAGACAGGATAAATCTGCATTTGGATAGGCAAGGGTTAATTAGGGACAGTCAGCACGGATTTGTTAAGGGAAGATCGTGTTTGATTAACTTGATTGAATTTTTTGAGGAGGTAACCAAGAGGGTCGATGAGGGTAGTGCGTACGATGTAGCATATATGGACTTTAGCAAGGCTTTTGATAAGGTCCCTCATGGTAGACTGGTTATGAAGGTTAAAGCCCATGGGATCCAGGGCAAAGTGGCAAGTTGGATCCAAAATTGGCTTGGAGGTAGGAAGCAAAGGGTAATGATTGATGGATGTTTTTGTGACTGGAAGGATGTTTCCAGTGGGGCTCTGCATGGCTCAGTACTGGGTCTCTTCCTTTTTGTGGTTTATATCAACGATTTAGATTTGAATATAGGGAGTATGATTAAGAAGTTTGCACACGACACTAAAATTGTCTGTGTGGTTGACAATGAAGAGGAAAGTCATGGGCTGCAGGAGGATATCAATCTACTGGCCAGATGGGCAGAGCAGTGGCAAATGGAATTTAATTCAGAGAAGTATGAGGTGGTGCACTTTTGGCGGATTAATAAGGAAAGGGTACACACATTACTCGGTAGGCCACTTAAGAGTGTAGATGAACAAAAGGACCTTGGAGCGCTTGTCCACAGATCCCTGAAAGTAGCAAGCCAGGTGGATAAGGTGGTTAAGAAGGCATATGGAATGCTTGCCTTTATTGGCCAAGGCATAGAATATAAGAGCACGGAAGCTATGCTTAATTGTATAATGCTTTGGTTAGGCCACAGTTGGAATACTGCGCACAGTTCTGGTCGCCATATTACAGGAAGGACTTGATTGCACTAGAGAGGGTGCCGAGGTAATTTACTAGGATGCTGCCTGGAATGGAGAATCTTATTTATGAAGACAGATTGGATAGGCTGGGTTTGTTCTCATTGGAAGAGAGGAGGTTGAGAGAAGACCTCATCGAGGTGTACAAAATATTGAGGGGCTTGAACATAGTGGATAATAAGGGTCTATTTCCATTGATGGAGTGGGCTATTAAGAGGGGGCATAGTTTTAAGGTGGTTGGTGGAAGGTTTAGAGGGGATTTGAGGGGGGACTTCTTTACGCAGAGGGTTGTGGAGATCTGGAGCTCGCTGCCTGGAAGAGTGGTGGATGGTTTAAGAGATGGTTTTAAGAGATGGTTGGATGGGCACTTAGGGTTATGGACCGAGAGCTGGTAATTTGGATTAGACTGGATGACCTTTTGTTGGTCGGCGCAGATATAATGGCAAGAACTGCAGGGAATAGAATACAGCCAGGGTGATCTTCTGGACTAGTTTCATTCGCCTGGATGGGTCGGAGAGGAATTTTCCCAGATTTTTTCTCCCTAAATTGGCCTGAGTTTTTATCTGGTTTTTGCCTCTCCCAGGAGATCACATAGCTCCGGATGGGGTGGAGTGCAGAATGTTTTTAATTTAAGGGGTGTTGCAGTGGTGTGGGGTGGAATGGTTGGGCTGGGTGCTCTTTGCCTTTCCATCATTGTTCATAGGTTTGTATGTAACCTTTAGGGCTGCTGATGAAGGGCCATGTGGCCCTTTGTCGTCCGGCACAGACACAATGGGCCGAAATGGCCTCCTTCTGCGCTGTAAATTTCTATGTTTCTACTGTTAAACCTCAGATATCTACCTCCAAGCTGCTACATGTTATCTACTATCTCCATGAATGTGTTTTTATGCAAGTTAACATTTTAATACCTATATGGAGGAACATATAATAATCAAAACCAATCATTGACATCTTTCATGGTAAAATGCACAGAATCATGGAATTATATGTCCAAAGGAACCTAAATCAGTGATAATACATTTTCTGTTACATGGCATGACCCCACTACAGTATAAAACAAGTCATTGTGAGCAATGTCACAGGACATTTGCTAAACAGATATCCTCTGGTAGTTTTTTTATTTGTTCCAGGGATGTGGGCATCGCTGGCATGGCCAGCATTTATTGCCCATCTCTAATTGCTCTTGAGAAAGTGGTGGTGAGCTGCTTTCTTGAACCGCTGCAGTCCGCGTGGTGAAGGCGATCCCACAGTGCTGTTAGGGAGGGAGTTCCAGGATTTTGACCCAGCGGCGATGACAGAACGGCAATATTTTTCCAAGCCAGGATGGTGTGTGACTTGGAGGTGATGGCCTCCTCATGCACCTGCTGCCCTTAACCTTCCAGGTGATGGAGGTCGTGGCTTTGGGAAATACTGTCGAAGAAGCCTTGGCGAGTTGCTGCAGTGCATCTTCTAGATGATACACACTGCAGCCACGGTGTGCTGGTGGTGGAGGGAGTGAATGTTTAAGGTGATGGATGGGGTGCCAATCAAGTCGGCTGCTTTGGTGTCGAGCCTCTTGAGTGTTGTTGGAGCTACACTCATCCAGGCAAGTGGAGTGTATTCCTTTGCATTCCTAACTTGTAGATGGTGGAAAAACTTTGGGGAGTCAGGAGGTGAGACACTTGCCGCAGAATACCCAGCCTCTGATCCAAGTTTGTAGCCACAGTATTTATGTGGCTGGTCCAGTTAAGTTTCTGGACAATGGTGGCCCTCAGGATGTTGATGGTGAGAGATTTGGCGATGGTAATGCCATTGAATGTCAAGGGATGGTGGTTAGTTGCTCCCTTGTTGGAGATAGTCGTTGCCTGACACTTGTGTGGCGCGAATGTAACTTGCTACTTATCAGCCCAAGCCTGAATGTCATCCAGTTCTTGCTGCTTACTGACACAGACTGCTTCATTATCTGAGGAATTGCAAATGGAATGGAACATCATGCAATCATCAGCAAACATCCCCACTTCTGACCTTATGATGGAGGAAAGGTCATTGATGAAGCAACTGAAGATGGTTGGGCCAAGGATACCACCCTAGGGACCTCCTGCAGTGATGTCCTGGGGCTGAGATGATTGACATCCAACAACCACAACCGTCTTCCTTTGTACTAGGTATGACTCTAGCCAGTGGAGAGTTCTTCCCCTGATTCCCATTGACTTCAATTTTGCTAGTGCTCTTTGATGCCACACTCAGTCAAATGCTGCCTTGATGTCAGGGCAGTCACTCACACCTCACCACTGGAATTCAGCTCTTTTGTCCATGTGTGGATCAAGGCCGTAATGTGGTCTGGACCTGAGTGGTCCTGGCGTAACCCAAACTGAGCATCGGTGAGCAGGTTATTGGTGAGTAAGTGCCGTTTGATAGCACTGTTGATGACACCTTCCATCATTTTGCTGGTGATTGAGAGTAGAGTGTTGGGGCGGTAATTGGCTGGATTGGCTTTGTCCTGCATTTTGTGGGCAGAACATACCTGGGTAGTTTTCCACATTGTCGGGTGGATGCCAGTGTTGTAGCTGTACTGGAACAGCTTTGCTAGAGGCGCAGCTAGTTCAGAGCACAAGTTTTCAGCACGACAGCCGGGATGTTGTCAGGGCCCATAGCCTTTGCTGCATCCAGTGCGCT
This sequence comes from Pristiophorus japonicus, assembly GCF_044704955.1. Classification (NCBI taxonomy): domain Eukaryota; kingdom Metazoa; phylum Chordata; class Chondrichthyes; family Pristiophoridae; genus Pristiophorus; species Pristiophorus japonicus. The sequence goes on from NC_091990.1 coordinate 43,707,700, forward strand.
TAGCTGTTTATTGATATCACGTGGAGTGAATCGAACTGACGGAAGATTAGCTTCTGTGATGGTGGGGACCTCAGGAGGAGGATGGATTATCCACTCGGCACTTCTAGCTGATGATAGTTGCAAACGCTTCAGCCTTGTCATTTTGCCTTTGCGTGCATGCTGACAAGCCCTTTCCTTCCAAGACAAGTGTGATTAACCAGCACCACAGGAATTATGATTAATCAATTTGAAGCATAGTAATATAGGAATATAGCAATATTTGAAGAGTGTTTCATTCCTGGGCAACCGCAAACTGCACGTACAACAACACAACTACCGCACAGCGACACAGGACACTACAGTGAAAGAAGTCAGTTATTTTTTTTGAGCACAAGGCTCTGCTTTGAAGCAATGGGCCAAAGATTGTGTTTGGTGGAGTACGTCGCCAACCTGCGAAAAGAATACGCACCTGCCTGATGGCGACCCTCCTGTGAAACGTTGCTCGCTGCGAGTCAGAGGGCAGCGTAATGGCCCACAGATCCCAGGGGCACAGCCTGTGCAGAAACGTACCTGGGATCACGTAGGCCTGGTCCTCCAATCAGAAAATAGTTTGTCATTCATTCATTTAAATTACGCCACTACTTCATTACTACAGCCCCTTTAAAATACAATCAGATTTAATTTTTATTGTGGGAATCCAATTTATTATTCATAATTCCCACTGCTAAACAAATACTGTGCACAATTAGAAAGTTTTGATTTTTTTTTTTAAAACCTACAACTTTAACATACTCTGGCATTGCTTCTCATTAAAGCTTTTAAGTCATTTAATTTTTTTTAAAGCATTTATTTTCATCCCGGGTATCCCTTTACGCTGTGGAAACTGGCCCTGCGCCTGTTTCCACTAGCCATAACATCGCTGTACGCAATTGCTGGGTAGTTGGTAGGAAATTAGCCCAACTCTGCACCAGCAATAAGGATTTCGGAAGCGGAGCGCATGGTCTGTCAGCCCATTTGGGATTTAGCACATGCGCTGAAATCCCGAACGTGCGGTAGATTTTAATGGCAGTATCATGGCGTACTCTGAGAGTATGCCACCCTACCCACCGCAAAATCCGAGCCAATACGTTTTCATGAAAAATTGCTTGGCCAACCTTTTTAAGTCAGTGGAAGGAGAAAGCCAGAAGAACCATGCAGCCTTTCCATTGTATCATTAACAATTAGACAGCTAAAGTTTGAATCCTTGTCTAGTCAGTCTGTCCCTGGAGCATTCCACAGAAGGAGGTACCCATTCCTCCTTTTGAATCATATGTTTACAGGATGGTTTTAGGGAGGCATGGAGGGTCAGTGGTCAGGTATTGTATCTTATTTAGGATGAAGTAGTAAAAACAGGTGGCTGACTAGGCTAGTGACAAAGAACATGATTGATGAGGTGCCCCCAGGGGCACAAGAATAACGTATATAAAGGGGGATATAAAGCCTAGATTTTTATAATGTTTCTGGAGAAGAATTGGACACGCTGAAATGAAGGCAAGACAATCCGAGTCTGATCACCTCGAAACCTTGGCAGATTGTATCTCAACATCTTATTCACTGAGTTATAAGCATAACTGTGGGATTTTAACTTCTTTACTTCTTGTCGTGTAGTTTCTTTTATAGCTGTAATAAACATATATACTTTAGAAATAGGCTCCCTCTAGTCTCTGAGTATCAACAACTGGATCTAATTTAAATTACTTGCACCATTTTCTTTCATGGGGAAAATGTCCCTTTAAAACTGACCACTATCTTTTGATAACAAAATATGCTGTACTTTGAAATAAAACATTATAATGATTCCTTCAATGCAGATGGTTCAGCTTAACAGTAAATTTAACGGAGGATAACAATCTTGTGATCGGGTTGTAGAAGGAAAGTACCATACGACTTGTGGATGGCAAAGTCGCAAGCAAGGTTTTTAGGTCATTAATGAATAATATTTTCTCCACTGATGTACTAGTTTCCTCTTATGTCTGTTTATTCAGTGAGGAAAAAGGATGCCTCACGTTCCCCTGGGAAGTTGGGTGACACCTTTCAGACACCATGTTGGACTTTGTGCAAGGATCTAGTCAATGTAGCAGTTACGTCTGTACAGTGAGGATGCTCCCCATTATATGTGTCACAGGGACTTTATACTTTCTTTGCACCATCAGGAGAATGTTGTTTTTCACTGCACTGTCATGTTTTGCCAGGAAAACATGATGAAGTAGAGAACAGAAGTAACATCTGCTCAGCTAGGATGTTCTATTGAGTTTAGTGTGACAACCTACTCTTACACGTGAATTCTTTCTGTGTCCAGATACATGTAATTTTTGTTTACAGTCAAATACGATCCAATCACATCGTGACTGTGTCAGCTGTGGCTCAGTGGGTAGCACACTTGCCTCGGAGTCAGAAAGTGGTGGGTTCAAGTCCCACTCCAGGGACTTGAGCACATAAATCTAAGCTGACACTCCAGTACAGTGCTGAGGGAGTGCTGCACTGTCGGAGATGCATCGGTTTAACATCTCTTCTTTCAGATGTTAAACCGAGGCCCCGTCTGCTCCCTCAGATGGATATAAAAGATCCCATGGCATTAATTTGAAGAATAGCAGGGGAGTTATCCCCGGCGTCCTGGCCAATATTTATCTCTCAATCAACATAACAAAAACAGATCATCTGGTCATTATCACATTGCTGTTTGTGAGAGCTTGCTGGGCACTATTTGGCTGCCGCGTTTCCCACATTACAACAGTGACTACACTCCAAAAGTACTCCATTGTCTGTAAAGCACTATGGGACATCTGGTGGTCGTGAAAGGCGCTATATAAATGCAAGTCTTTATTTCTTTTCGTTCCCTAAACATTTGCAAAGGTTCCCACAATGCTCAGTGTACCTCATGGTAGGTTTAGCCGTGTGGCGTTGGCAACATCTATACTAATGTCCAGCAACAATTCCACTTCCCAAAAAGATGATCATGAGGCTGAGGCATGAACTTTTGACAAGAAAATAGGGAAAATAGTGGGGGAAACTCTTCTTTACACAGACTTTAGCAAATAGAAGGGTCTTTCAGAATGAAACCAGCGTCACCCTGATTGCTGCCACAGCAAACAGATCTTTGTTCAGTATTTTAGTACTAGCTTAACATCTTGAGTTGTACACCTCAGCTAGCGAGTTTCACACAAAATACTTAAGCTGCTTGCTTATGCAGCGCTTTGGTCCAGCTTTTATCCATTTAATCTTGGAAGTAGGAAAACAAATGAACTTCAGCAATATTAAGAAAGATACAGCAGGATGGCATTTAGTACATTTGAGACAGAATATTGTCTACTTTCTCGCACGCCGGTCAAATATTCTCAATAACCACAATCACAAGCAAACCCACACTGCAGCCTTGCTTCATACAATGATGTGGACAAACACCAGTGCCATGCAGCTGACTGGACCTGTAACACGTATCCAGGAAAACCAATTATTACATACAGGACACAGGAACTGGTAGATCGCCTGAAAACTGTCGTGGCCACTTTGAAATGTGATTTAATCTCATTTCACAGAAGAAACAAATCATCTTTGAAGTACAGAATGCGGTCACCTTTTTAGCCCTTATTTGGAAGAATGTTGCTTGTATTTATTTTATACACATTAAAAAGAAAGCCTTTTGTTACAGGAGGTTAAAAGTTTAATTTCTTGCCAGGGCTATGAAAGCAAGTCTAATTCAATATCTGGATGATTGTATCTGTCTTCCATACCCATCTGCTGCTTCACTGTCGTGAGGTACTGTTAAGCAGGGGTGCTATTATCTGCTTTTACAATGAGTGTTGCGTTTGGACAGTGCATTATTGAAAAGAACATATGTATTAATTTTTCTATCTCCCCACCCCCACTAAAAAGAAGCAACAACATCAACTTGTATTTATATGCCGCCTTTAGCGTAGTGAAACATCCCAAGGCTCTTCACAGGAGTTTCATGAGATAAAACAGTTTGGCACCGAGCCGCATAAGTAGAAATTAGTGCAGGTGACCAAAAGCTTGGTAAAAGAGGTATGTTTTAAGGAGCGTCTTGAAGGAGGAAAGAGAGATAGAGAGGCAGAGAGGTTTAGGCAGGGAATTCCAAAGCTTGGGGCCTAGGCAACAGAAGGCACAGCCACCAATGGTTGAGCGATTATAATCAGGGAGGCTCAGGAGGGCAGAATTAGAGGAAGGATTTCTTTTCCTGGGCTTTGTGTTTTATTTTCACCAATGACATGAAGTCATTGACCTAGGCCTCAAGTTTACACTCACTCAGATTTATTTCTCACCTTGTCTCACATTAAAGAATATATTTTGATTTCTTCTCTTATCAGCAGTCCTATCAGTTGTTAATTTCCTCTAAATATCTGAGGCAAATCATGTGAAATTCATATCCATCTTCAGCCTTTAACCAAGTCCCCATTATGGACCTTTTCCCATATGGAACCTTCAAGCTTCAGTAACTAATTTATGATCCTTAAGTTAACATAAATCTGTCTATTAGTATGATAGCAATCCTGACTATGAGGCTCTTAGACATTCCTTTGTTTCTTGGCACATCACTTCCTTTAACACACCTAATTACCCTATTGTATTTTTATTCTTAATTTCCATTTGGTTTCTAGTTTAAATATTTTTTGGTGGGAATATATTAAACTTCAGAATAATGCAGTATGTTTCCCTTTTGTACATCTCTGCTGAACACCAACATGCCTTCTGCAAAACCCAACCCAAATCAAAAATCTGAACTGTCTGATCTGTATGAACAGATCTGCTTGCTTCTTTTCAGATTCACTATTACTACAGTCATAAATTGCATTGGAATAGGTCCACATTGCTTTCTTTGCTCTTCTTGGAAGTCCTTTGCAATGGCATTCGTACAATCTGAAAATATTGTTGATCAACGAACTAAAGGAGAGATTTATATTTATTGGGAGAGTGACAATTTAATGGGCTCAATTTTTCCCAGTGATTTGCGCCGGTTTTTTGGCCTAAGTTAAAAAATACAAGTTTCCCCAATCAATGTGCACTAGCATAACTCAGTTAGTTACGATTTTTTTAGGTTAGTTTTTTTTGTGTCATGGGGGCGTAACCTGCCACCCGTGCCAATTCTGGCCATTTGAGCTTCGATTTACTCCAATTCTTCTTAAGATGGTGTATATGGCCTCTGTGGAAAAACCTTCTGGTGAGGTAAGAAAATTGGTGCAGGTAAGTAAATCAGTGCAGCAGATGCAGTTCCAGGCCCCAGACAGCAGCAGCAGAGAGGGGAGAGTGGGAGAGAGCGAGGGAAGCCTTTTGGGCATAGTTAGGAGCGGGGACCGGGAGGGAGGAAGCTGTTGGGCCAGGGATGGGAGCGGGGACCGGCATCAGGAGGCTATTCGGCCTGGGATAGGTGCGGGGACCGGGACCAGGAGGCCACTTGGCCAGGAATAGGTGCGGGGACTGGGAGGGGGGAAGCCATTCGACCTGGGATCGGAGCGGGGACCGGCACTGTGCGGGGGGCGGTTGGCGCAGAGAGGGATATAGACTTTTGTCATTAGACTTTAATAATTGAATGGAGATAAGTTGCTGCAATGTTTAATGTGCTTGTGCAGGTTGCTGTGAACTGGCTGTATCTTTCACATTCCAGCTTCAGCTCACATTGTGTCCCTGGTTACCGAGGCAGCACAATTTTTTTGGCACAGATCTTGGGCTCCACCCCCAAAACTAAACGACAGACTAGGCGGCATCAAAATGAAGAATTCAAACAGGGAAGATAGGATGATTTTTTTTGGCGTACTTGGGGCCCAAAAAAATGGGCGTAACTCAAGTACGCCAAAAAACAGCTTTGGGGAAAATTGAGCCCATCCTCAAATTCAATAACAAGGTAAGTTTTTTTCATCATTACCCTTTTCAGGGTGTGAGCAAAACTGTCACTGGCAATAAATGTTGTTCATTGCTGTTTTGCTCACCAATTCCATCACATCTATTTTTCTGTTATTACCAACACTCAGAACAAAATATACCATTTCAGATAGGAACGTGCAAAGAATAAAACAAATGGCGATTTTTTTTTAAACTTTAAAAAAATGCTAAGTTTCTCTCTGATTCTTCAAGGTGCCCCAAGCCATGCTGCCCCCAGTTGAGATGGGAGCAGAGGATCTGCTTACCAGCCTTTGGGCAATGTTAGCCCTTAATTAGTGTCGGACAAAAGCCAGCATGACATACCATGTAGGTTTTCTTCCCCTCTACCCGTTGAGAAGTTTATAACCACCATTAAATTTCTTCTAGTCCCATCTCTCCTTCAACCACCCGCCCGCCCCCCCGCCCCCCCGCACCATATGGCACAAATCTAGATTGATATAAGAAATTTAGGAGTGCAGGACCGCATTCTAGCACCCCGCCCCCCCCCCCCCCATGGTACAGAGCACTGGTGCAGTAAAATATAGAGCCTTCAAGGCATCACTACCAGAGGCCGTTTCAATAATCAATGGGGAAAATTGTAAGCACTCGCTGTTGTGACTGTTGTTTAATGTTAATCAAACTACAACAGTTCACGCTTTACTTTCTGTAAAAAAAAAATAACTTGACAAGAATGCATTGGTTCAGGTCTTTGCACAGCTCCTAACTTGTGTTGAAATTTAAGCCCAAGTGAAATGAAAGCACACGACCACCTACCAACACACCTTGGAAGAGGCGAACTCCAGACACGCCGTCTACCTCCAAGGCAGGTTATCCGGAACACACCTTCCAGTCTATAGCCCGGGAAACACGAAAAAGTCAGCGTATCTCCAACTCCAAATCGGAGGCCACTTCTGCTGCTGAACGGTGGGATACCGGGATCATCACAAGGCTCCAAATCATGTTCTGGAGAAAGCACAAAATTGTCACTGTTTTAAGGAAGGAGAAGATCACTGGGCTGAAAACGGTTGAACTAGAACGAGCAAATTATGGAACCATTATTTCAAATGGCATGCACACAATAAGGAAGTGGGAGATTTGTACAGCAATGGGAGGCTCATGTGTGGACTGTTGTTTAAACTGTTCAAACTAAAGTATTCCAGAAAAGACCAACACAATAGGGTAGTAATTAATTCGCTCAGCGCCCCTGGAAAGGGTCGGGACAGGGGCGCTAAAGGATTCGGAGCCGCGAGTGCCAGCATTCGCACCGCTCGGCACATTCAGTGTGCCAATGCCGGCAGCATTGAACAGCATCACCCGGGAGCATCGAGCCGGTGTGCAACACCTGCGGTTTCCACAGCGCAATGATTTTTATTTCACGCTGACCTCGTAGCGCGCTGTAGTGGAACCTCCTGGGAAGCGGGTGGTCCGAGCTGTTCCTGCGGTGGTGAGAGACGGAATGACTAAATGAAGTGAGTGTGATTGTTTTTTGTTCTTTAATTTTTGCAATTTATCTTTATGTGGAGTGAGCAAAATATTGGAATGTTTTTGTGGGTTTTTTTGGCGATTTTCTTTTCCGCGGAAGCCATCTTAGGGCGCTCCAAGGCCGGCTCTTTAGCAATGGATTTTCAGTTGCTCAGTTGGCCTAGCACCCTAAGAACGCCTCCCTTAGCGTTCCGCTCCACACTCAGGGCCCAGCTGCTGAATTTTATACAAACCATTTCCCGCACAAAATTTATCGCCCTGCCGCCATTAGCGCCCTAAGTAGCCTCCAACCGAATTTCCATCCCAATGTGTTTAAAAATGGGAGATAATTAACTATTTGATTTATTTTCTGAACTAACTGCTACAGCAAGTGCTGACATTGTCCTGTCATGTCTGGAATCTATGTTCAGGCTCAGGCTGACTGATAAATGTTTCTTCTTGTTGAAAGAGTGCTACATGAAATGATCTTCAATGGTTATCACAAACCCAGAGTGGGAAAAGGCCACAGCAGTGCTCCGCAATTCAGTTCAAATTAGCAATCCCACTTTTGAGACTGGTTCTTAAAATGAAAATAGAGAATGGGGGTGGGCAGGGGAATATGCTGGTGTGATAAAGGAGGCTCCTCTGAGTTTGGATCTTCAGAGCATGTATGAAGCAGAATAGAGAGAGCTTTAACCCCTTGGTGGGTAGTGTTACACCCAATTTTGTTGTGTTTGATAGTAACAATAGGTATCTAAAATGGGAAGAAAAAGCATTCAATTTTCCAATGTTTTGTTCATTTGGCATAAAAATGGACTATGGAAATACAGTGATGGTTGGTGAACTGAGACTTACTGGTCAGATGTGGAGTAGAATTCAATAGTTGCAAGTAGGGTCTGGCCAGACAGATGTCAAATTGCTCAATCTGGTAAACATTAACATATTCTCACTAAGAAATGAAAAGTGCACTATACCTGCAAAGGTTATGTTGAATCCCTCGTATGACATTGAGAAGTCTGAAATAAATCGGATTTGTGTTGTATAATTCCCAAAGAGCCCAGCACTGGCTGAAGGTGGCAGGTTAGATCCTGTGAGTCTTTTCAAAGGATGGGCAAAGCTTCCATTCTCAGTGATCAACAGATAGTCATGGGGACTCTCCAAGTGAAAGGTATGGAATGTGAACTGTATTCCTGGAATCATAGTTTCCAATAAAAAAAGGACAAGATGTCAGACGTTCCAATCCATACAAGGTACTGAGCAAATAGAATAGCAAAGGCTGCTAGAATGTCTCTGATGGGCAAATGCAAAATCAGGACTGAATCAAACAATGTTTGCTTCCGACACGAATTAGGCCAATCCCACAAAAATATGAATGGTAATGAGCAATTAGCCTGTATTCAGGCGAGATCAGAAGCCATGACAGGAAGGCTCAAGTGGTTTAAGGATGTGATTTGACTGGCAGTTTAAATGATAATACAATACCAAAAAAGTGAAAACAATTCTGACAATTACAAGCAACACTGATATTACATTGACTGAAGACTGAGAGATTTACTGACGATCGTTGCAGAATACCAGATAGGTAAACTGATTTCTATGTGACGATGCTGCCTTAAAGAGATCAGAGGACATGGAAGTTCTGAGGAAATCACACCAATATCTCTTCTACCTCAAAGACACAGGGGATACATTTATTCTAGTTGGGTCAGTCTCTTTGGCCAGTCGTAACTATTGTGGCAGACATCAATCACCACTGCTGAGCAATGATCTTTACACTGAAGGGTTAATGATTGTAAAATGATAAGTCAATTAATAAGAGGTAATACGCATTTTATAATGAGAATTGTTATTCCACTTTCAAAGCTGAATTAGAAAATAATGAAGAGTCTGAGATATATGAGACACACATATACGTTCAGCATATATACAAACATAGTGATCGTGATGCTTAAAATACAGTCTGCTGAGTGGCTGACTCCTGTACTGTCATGCACAATTCAGGCGCACGCAGACTGATTAATAGCTTTGCAAGGCATTCTAACTGGTGATGGAAAATCAGCCGAACACTCTCCTTGATATGTTATCAGTAACATTAGAGTGCGTCCTCACTAAAATAACCCGCTACAATTTGTTTTAGACTGGCCATCATTCAAGATCAACTAAAAAAGCAAATGAATGGCTAAAATAACAAGCAAAGAGCAGTAATGGGCCCTGCCTGTACCATTCTGAGGAAAGGGACCATCCATTTTCTGGTCGATCTACCCATCTTCAACTGCCAATCATGATTTAAGTCCATTTTATTCAAACGTTAATTCATTTAGTGACCAAAGGAATTATTCAGAATGTATTGCTGAGAGACAGAAATATAAGTGGTTTGTAGACTTATGGGCCACTTTTCTGTTCTGTTTGTTATCGAACAACAACTTCAGATACTTTCACTTGAAAAATGCACAAGAACATTTAATTAAGGGGCCACTGGCAAATTATTTAAACTACGCCATGATGGTGTGCATACAATTCACTGCTCAAAATGACAGCAACATCGGATGAACCCATAGAGGTTATTTCAAAATGCCAAAATAAAACTTAATCAAAAAATAATCTGGTTACAGACTGGTATAAAAAGGATGTCCAATATATTGATGAAGTTAATGAGCCTCAGACAGTCGAAGAACCACTTGCAGTTCTGATGCACAGCCAATGGTAAACGAGCCCCAGGAGAAACGTTTCACGGACACCCTCAAAGCCTCCTTGATAAAATGCAACATCCCCATCGACACCTGGGCATCCCCAGCCCAAGACCGCCCTAAGTGGAGGAAGAGCATCCGGGAGGGTGCTGAGCACCTCGAGTCTCGTCACCGAGAGCATGCAGAAAGCAAGCGCAGGCAGTGGAAGGAGTGTGTGGCAAACCAGATTCCCCACCCACCCTTTCCTTCAACGACTATCTGTCCCACCTGTGACAGAGACTGTAATTCCCGTATTGGACTGTTCTGTCACCTAAGAACTCACTGTGGAAGCAAGTCTTCCTCGATTTTGAGGGATTGCCTATGATGAAACTGAAATAGTATATTTTGTTAATAGGCTTAGTTTTATCCCATTTGTATTATGCTTTAAATGCATTTGCAGAGAATGTTGTGATACAAACATACTGGGCCATGTTCAAACATCATTTGCCCTCGTTTTACCCTCTGCCTGATTGGCAATTTTTTTCGAAGGGTGGAAATGGCCAGATCTCAATGTTGTTATGTACAGAACCATATTATTCCCCAGTACTTTCCCGCTAATATACGGGTTGCCCTAAAGTGCCAACTCACCAGAAATGGATTCAAGTTATTTTAAAATATTTATGCAGTTGTTAAAGTGGAACATGCAATTGGAATAAAACAAAGGCAAGTCCCTTTGAGAAACAGGATTGATGCAAGTTTTTTTTTTAAACAAGTACTTCTGGGTTTTTTTTAAAGCTAATGTTCTAATTCACTTAATCCCTTGGAAGATTTTTTTTAAATATTGGTTTTATTTAACAGCTCTGCCTGTAGGTTGGAAAAAAACACAATTTTCGCAATAATAGAGCATTGTAGCTCCATGTACTGGGACATCATTTTCATCTTGGTGATCTTCCAGAACAGGAGGCTGTTGAAGCAAATTATTTCCATCAGTATAATTTTTCCAATTTTAATACAACTCACTGAAAATATATGAATGACAAAGCGAATCATTTGTGGAGTCAGTAACAGATGGTGCTCTATCCCTGACCTCCTCATTACCCATATTGAGCAGAATGTCAATCAGAAAGGAAAACATGTTCCAATCAGACATTTATGAACAGTAATAGCTCTCCTTGCCACTTATTTTCTTTTAGCTGATGTGTCAGAATAAGAAATATAGTCCCTGGCTGATCGTTGCATAGTTCGTGAATAATTCACATTGGAGTGCTTCAAACATACAATGCTTTGGATTGTGTATGTCTTTATGCACACACCAAGTAAAAAGTGGAAATGAAAACAAAGTTCACCTATTATAGCTAAAGGTGAAAACACAATCTTTTTGTAAACCCAAACAACTTTCTTTCAAGATAGTGGCCTCGAAATTCCACACGATACATTGCAGCACTTTTACACCAATGAAAATTGAGATGCACTCGCCAATAATTTAGAGAGTTATTTCCACAAAAATTTCCTGCGCCAGCTCTTTGGAGTATTGATTGATGTAAAAACCCAAGTCAAATGGGAGGAATGTGCTGGGGTGTGCGGAAATTAGAGTGCAATCTTTAAGATGCAGGAACGATGTGATTGCATTAGAGAGTGAACAGAGGAGATTTACGAGGATGCTGCCAGGACTGGAGAATTTTAGCTATGAGGAAAGATTGGATAGGCTGGGGTTGTTTACTTTGGAACAGAAGAGGCTGGGGGATATTTAATTGAGGTGTATAAAGGTATGAGGGGCCGAGACAGAATGGATAGGAAGCACCTATTTCCTTTAGCAGAGAGGTCAAAGACCAGGGGGCACAGATTTAAAGTAATTGGTAGAAGGATTAGAGGGGAGTTGAGGAGAACTTTTTTCACCCAGAGGGTGGTGGGGGTCTGGAACTCACTGCCTAAAAGGGTGGTAGAGGCAGAAACTCTCATTGCATTTAAAAAATACTTGGATATGCACTTGAAGTGCTGTAATCTACAGGGCTACGGACCAAGAGCTGGAAAGTAGGATTAGGCTGGATCCATCATCATGGGCAGTCCCTCGGTATTGAGGAAGACTTGCTTCCACTCTTAAAATGAATCCTTAGGTGGCTGAACAGTCCAATACGAGAACCACAGTCCCTGTCAAAGGTGGGACAGATAGTCGTTGAGGGAAAGGGTGGGTGGGACAGGTTTGCCGCATGCTCTTTCCGCTGCCTGCATTTGATTTCTGCACTTGAAATGCTGTAATCTATAGGGCTTCGGACCAAGAGCTGGAAAGTAGGATTAGGCTGGCTAGCTCTTTTTTGGCTAGCACAGACACGATGGGTTGAACGACCTCCTTCTGTGCTGTATATTTCTATGATTCTATGCCAGTTTTAGCTGAAGGCTGCAAGCAACAGGCTGGAGAAACTACCGGGAGCCAAGCAACAGTGCTTGGCTCAGTCAGTTGACTGTTCGCTGGCGATTATGGGTGTCTCGTGACTGTGTTGGGGCCATTTTACGTGAATGTCTAACAGGACAACCTGGCGGAAGCAGCCAAAGAAGGGACAAGGGAATGGCACAGAGGCAGAAAAGAAAATGCCACAATTTTGCAAGTCCAACCTGCAAACCTGCAAATCCTCAGTAAAATAGCACACAGGAGAGCCAAAGTGCTGGGCACCTGTGGCAGGAAATCTACAAGAAAGGTAATTTGTCCTACAAGGAGGGAGGTGGCACGGGCATTCAGCAACAGCTCTCTTATCCCCAGGACTACAGACCAGTGCTACAAACAAGTTTAATTAACCGACCAGGGCAGGGCTGGCAACTCTCTCAAAGGCACTCTGGGTTCCAGCAAACTCTTCACCCTTTAACGTAACCACTGTGCAACTAACTCTTCACAATGCACTCTTGTTAAAAGGTGGGGGGAGGACAGTACCCACCACAAAGCAAGGAGGCACAGGAGGAGGAAAATGTTGATCATGAGGATGAGGAGAAGCAGAGACCCCATAACTACCTCCTATGATGACACCGAGGAAGAAAAAGGATGAAAAAGAGCGAGATGCACGAGCTGGAATTGAATTCAAGCCTATCATGAGCTACTGCAGAGATCTCATGTCCAATATTTCTCTACTCAAACCTCCTCAAATTTAACCTCTGCATCACTCCCTCGCACCAGCTCTGATCCTTGATGAATCACAGCGCACAGGACAACTAGTGGAGTGGGAAATGGGTGAGGATGCCCCACCTTCTCAACAAGGTGAAGACTGCCTATGGCTTTGGAATCATGGGACCCAGAACTCATGGGTATGTGTCAGAAAAGAAGGCAGATGAGGAATACTGCATCCACGTGTAGGGTCTTAAGGTCAATTTCCAAGGATGTGCAGCAAATAGCAGATCTGACTCGAGTCTACAGCTCTCATTTGTGACAACAACATGGAAGCAGCAGTTCAGAAGGCGACTCACCACCACCTTCTCAAGGACACTTAGGGATGGGCAATAAATGCTGGCCTTACCAGCGACACCACATCTCAGGAATGAATAAAATAAAAAGCAGCATTTTCTTTGTTGCAGCAGATCCTCAGTTAAAAAGCATCCAGGGACCAGTCAGTGTCTTTATCTTTATGGTTTGCAGCTCTGGTGGCAAGAGGCATGAGACAAGAGAATTAATAGAATCCTGTGCACTGGCATCCAGACAAAGGCTATTCTCTTGTCTCGTACCTCTTGCCACCAAAGCTTTCAGATCCCGAATGCCCTGGACGATTGCAGCATGTACCTGAAAGCTACCATTGGAGCAGCCACCCTGCTGATTAGTGGGGACACAGATCAAGGACCCAGTAGAATAGCAATGGCTGGCTGGGGTCAACCTGCCTGATGCTCCTGTCTCTCAGAATAATGTCTGTATAACCGTCAAAGCTAACTGTTGGCATTTCACCTTGGAGCACCCTATCAATGAACATAGATAGGAGCAAACACCAGATTGCCCAGGAATAAGCTCCAGAGATGAAGGGGGAGAAAGAGGTAATGGCATTGGAGTCAAGGACAGACTGCACTATACAGTTCATAAAACCACAGAAACACCGTCCACTCTATTTCGCTGCCAAATAACGTTACTTGTTCTGATTAAACGCTGAAATTACACCAAAAATGGTATGGAAATGCTAGTCAATTTTCTTATGTGACAGCCATTTAGTGAGACCAGAGGTTAATAGAAGTCTCCACGTATGGAACAGACTCCTAGAAAAAGCAGCAGTGGTTGACCTAATTACTTCCTCCAAAAAGGAGCTATATAAATATAAGATTGTTATCAGGATAGGATGTTATGAGGATAATGAGGTGATGAGTTAATCCGAGACTTCACAGAATACAAATCGTTCTTGCTATGAGAGTTCACATTATCTGGGCAGGGGACAGGAATTTGGGATACAACCCGTTTCCAGCCCTCCATGACTTCATATAGAAATTACGATAGGACAAGTGGGCACTTCTTCTACTGCCATACCCTCTTTCGTGGCATCACATTTGGAAGCAGCACTGGCGGGAGACCGAGCTCGGCCGCAAATCATACAAGGTGTGCCCAGCATATGTTAAGAGGCAAGTGCTCCTGCATGAAGCATTTGACTTGCCATAAGTGGACTCCAAAATGCTATATCCAAATAGCAATTGTTTTGCGAGAGTCATGTATCAGCTAGAATTTTTCCATTTTAATATTTATAACAGAATGTCCTGGAGTGAATATTTAAGGTGGTGGATGGGCTGCCAATCAATCAGGCTGCTTTGTCCTGGATCTTGTCAAGCTTCTTGAGTCATTGATAAAGCCATTGAAGATGGTTGGGCCCAGGATACTGCCCTGAGGAATTCAATTTAACTCGGGCTCCTTGATGCACAGTCAAATGCTGCCTTGATGTCGAGGGCAGTCTTGAGTGTTGTTGGAGCTGCACTCATCCAGGTAAATCAAGATTATTCCATCACACTCCTGACGTGTGCCTTGTAGATGATGGAAAATCTTTGGGGAATCATGAGGTGAGACACGCGCCACAGAATACCCAGCCTCTGATATGTTCTTGTAGCCGCAGTATTTATGGTTGGTCCAGTTAAGTTTCTGGTCAATGGTGACCCCCAGGATATTGATGGTGGGGGATTCGGCAATGGTCATGCCGTTGAATGTCAAGGGGTGGTGGTTGTTGGAGATGGTCATTGCCTGGCATTTGTGTAGCCGAATGTTACTTGCCACTTATCAGCCCAAGGCCCAAGCCTGAATGTTGTCCAGTTCTTGCTGCATGCGGGCACGGACTGTTTCATTATCTAAGGAGTTGCAAATGGAACTGAACACTGTGCAATCATCAGCGAACCTTCCCAGTTCTGATCTTATGATGGAGAGAAGGTCATTGATAAAGCCATTGAAGATGGTTGGGCCCAGGATACTGCCCTGAGGAATTCAATTTAACTCGGGCTCCTTGATGCACAGTCAAATGCTGCCTTGATGTCGAGGGCAGTCACTCTCACCTCACCTCTGGAATTCAGCTCTTTTGTCCATGTGTGGACTTAGGTTGTAATGAGGTCTGGAGCTGAGTGGTCCTGGCAGAACCCAAACTGAACATGGGTGCAGATTATTGGTGCGTAAGTGTCGCTTGATAGCACTGTTGATGACACCTGGGCAGTTTTAGACATTGTCGGGTGGATGCCAGTGTTGTAGCTGTACTGGAACAGTTGGACTAGAGGCACAGCTAGTTCTGAAGCACAAGTCTTCGGCACGACAGCTGGGTTGTTGTTGGGCCCCATTGCCTTTGCTGTATCCAGTGCACTCAGCAGTTTCTTGATGTCATGTGGAGTGAATCGAATTGGCTGAAGACTGGCTTCTGTGATGGTGGGGACCTCAGGAGGAGGCCGAGATGGATCATCCACTCAGGAATCTAGCTGAAGATGGTTGCAAACGCTACAGCCTTGTCTTTTGCACACACATGCTGGGTACCGCCATCATTGAGGTTTGGGATGTTCGTGGAGCTTCCTCCTCCCGTTAGTTATTTAATTATCCACCATCATTCATGGCTGGATGTGGCAGGACTGCAGAGCTTTGATCTGATCTGTTGATTGTGGGATCACTTCGCTCTGTCTACAACATGGTGCTTCCACTGTTTACCATGCATGTAGTCCTGTGTTGCAACTTCCCCAGGTTGGCACCTCATTTTTAGGTATGCCTGGTGCTGCTCCTGGCATGTTCTTCTATAGTGACATCCCTGATTCGATGCTTTTAATATTCCTTTAAGGAGTCGTTGCTTCATTCTGGAATGTTTCTGGTCTTGTGCAATTTTAAGCACCCAATCTCAAGCTGCACAAGTGGTTTATAACGTGTTCAGTTAACTGCAAAATAAATCTTTTATAATATTCCTTGCTCACCCCGAGGCACTAAAAGAAAAGATTAGATTTTAATAGCAGTTACTGAGCATTGGGGCCCTCTTAAGAAGCAGGTAAATCTGCAGCACTTCTGTAAAATGGGCCTGTAAGCATGTACACACAATACTCTTGATGATAGGAGGGAACAGATGGTGATTTTGATAGAACTTCTGTTTCCTCCCTGTTAATTGTAGTCACAGAGCAAGCGACTGTTGGTCTCTCTCACAACCTCAATAAATGCGAGGTGGTCCAGCAGCTGAAGCAGTCGAGCATTACTTTCTCATTCAGAGGGCTTAAATTTGAATCGCATTTAAGGATGTCTTTCCAACTCAGCCAAGCCCTGCCAGTTTTGAAGGCAGGATTGCAAGTTAGAAGCTGCTATTATATTGCACAAAGATTCGTGGCAGTGACGCATGGGCTTAGCGTAGCCCGCAACGACCCAATCATGAATTTGCCAAGTTTCACCAAGTCCGGTGGCCGCGAGGGTCCATTTTCACTGGCTCCAGCACTGAACCCTGCGGCACCCCACTGGTCACTGCCTGCCATTCTGAAAAGGACCCGTTTATTCCGACTCTCTGCTCCTGTCTGCCAACCAGTTCTCTATCCATTTCAATACATTACCCCCAATGCCATTTGCTTTAATTTTGCACACTAATCTCTTCCATGGGATCTTGTCAAAATCCTTTTGAAAGTCCAAATACACCACATACATTGCCCACTCTACGGGCCCAAGTTTCCACAAGAAAAAAAACGGGCGCCCCTCCGAGCTGGGCACCTGTTTTCGCGCCTAAAACGGCGCCTAAAAAAATCCTCAGTATTCTCCACCTACTTACAGGTCCTCTGGCCCTCGGTGCAGCCAGCACGAGCTGTGGGGGGGGGGGGGGGGGCGGAGCCAGGTCCCGGCGCTGAAAACAGTGCCGGGACCTCTGCACATGCGCGCTACAGTCGGCGCACAAGTGCAGTAGCTCCAGGCGCTGAACTGTGTGGGAGGGGCCCGAAGCACGCAGCCCCTAGCCCTGGCTGAATGGCCTCACTGGGGTTGCGTGAATAAGGCTCCTCCCATGGCCAGCTCCTGCTCCCCGCCCCCGACAAGAACAGACACCCGCTCCCCCACCCCCCCCCTCTCTCCCCCCCCCCCGCCGCTCTCTCTCTCTCCCCCCCCCGCTCTCTCTCTCCCCCCCCGCACTCTCTCTCTCTCTCTCTCTCCCTCCCTCCCTCCTCTCTCTCTCTCTCTCTCTCTCTCTCTCCCTCTCTCCCTCCCCTCTCTCTCCCACCCTCCCTCCCTCCCTCCCCCCCCTCTCTCTCTCTCTCTCTCTCTCCTTCCCCCCCCCTTTCTCTCTCTCTCCCTCCCCCTCCCGCTCAGCAACACGAACAGCTTTCTACCCCCCCCGCCCCCCGCTCAGGGGCACGAACAGCTGCAGAATTCTCCCTGCCTGAAGCACTTTCACACAGGTAGGAAGATGGTTTATTTAATCTTTTCTTGGCTTATAAATGTTTATTCAGGTTGGATTTATTTGTATAATATTTGTAGAAGTATAAATAAGGATTTATTGTCGAATTTAATGAGTTCCCTTCCCCCCCCCCCGCCCCCCCACCTCGTTCTGGACGCCTAATTTGTAACCTGCGCCTGATTTTTTAATGTGTAGAACAGGTTTTTTCAGTTCTACAAAAATCTTCACTGGCTCCATTCTACTTTAGTTTGGAGTACATTTTCACTGTGGAAACTTTCAAATCAGGCGTCAGTGGCAGGACACGCCCCCTTTTGAAGAAAAAATTCTGTTCTAAACTAGAACTGTTCTGCCTGACTAGAACTGCAGAAAAAAAAATGTGGAGAATTGCGATTTCTAAAATAGTCCGTTCTCCACCAGTTGCTCCTAAAAATCAGGCGCGAATCATGTGGAAACTTGGGCCCTACAAGTTACATCCTCAAAAAATTCTAGAAGATTTGTCAAGCATGATTTCCGTTTCATAAATCCATGCTGACTTGGACTGATCCTGTCACTGCTTTCCAAATGCGCTGCTATTTCATCTTTAATAATTGATTCCAACATTTTCCCCACTACCGATGTCAGGCTAATCTGTTTTCTCTCCCTCCTTTTTTAAAAAGTGGTGTTACATTAGCTACCCTCCAGTCCATAGGAACTGATCCAAAGTCTATAGAATGTTGGAAAATGATCACCAATGCTTCTCTTCCCAATCCTGCATCATTACCTCTGGTGTCCCCCAAGGATCTATCCTTGGCCCCCTCCTATTTCTCATCTGCATGTTGCCCCATGGTGATACCATCTGAAAACACAGCGTCAGTTTCCACATGTACGCTGATGACACCCAGTTCTACTTCACGACCACTTCTCTCGACCCCTCCACGGTCCCTAAATTGTCAGACTGCTTGTCCGACATCCAGTTCTGGATGAGCAGAAATTTTTGGGAAGATCGAAGCCATTGTTTTTGGCCCCCTCCACAAACTCCGTTCCCTAGCCACTGACTCCATCCCTCTCCCCAACTTCTGTCTGAGGCTGAACCACACTGTTCGCAACCTTGGTGTCATATTTGACCCTGAAATGAGCTTTTGACCACATATCCACAGCATAACTAAGATCGCCGATTTCCACCTCCACAACTTCGCCCGTCTCCACCCCTGCCTCAGCTCATCCACTGCTGAAGCCCTCATCCATGCCTATGATGACTCTAGCATTGATTATTCCAACGCACTCTGGGCTGGCTTCCCACATTCTACCTTATGTAAACTAGAGGTGATCCAAAACTCAGCTATCTGTGTCCTAACTCGCACCAAGTCCCACTCATCCATCACCCTATGCTCGCTGACCTATATTGGCTCCCGTTTAAGCAATGCCTCAATTTCAAAATTCTCATTCTTGTTTTCAAATCCCTCCACGGCCTCGTCACTCCCTATCTCTGTAATCTCCTCCAGCCCCACCACCACCCTCACTACCCCCCCACTCCCCCAACCCCACCACTGCCCCCCACACCCCACCCCCACCCCACCCCCATCCACCCCTCCCCACAATTAACCCCCCCCCAGCCCCCTCTCCCCACCCCCCGCAAGATGTTTGCGCCCCTCTGATTCTGCCTTCTTGAGCATCGCTGATTATAATCGCTCAACCATTGGTGGCTGTTCCTTCTGTTTCCTAGATCCTTAACTCTGAAATTTCTTGCCTAAACCTCTCCACCTCTCTTTCCTCCTTCAAGATGCTCCTTAAAACCTACCTCTTTGAAGAAGCTTTTGGTCATCTGCCCTGATTTTTCCTTATGTGGCTCGGAGTCAAATTGTAAAACTCATAATACTCCTGTGATGCGCCTTGGGACGTTTCACTACGTTAATGGTGCTATATAAACACAAGTTGTTGTTGGATAGTAGCATATATTAGGGTGGGTAGAATTGCTAAAGGTAGACGTTAAACCGAGGCCCTGTTTGCTCTCTCAGGTGGATGTAAAAGATCCCATGGCACTATTTCGAAGAAGAGCAAAGGAGTTCTCCCCAGTATCCCGGTCAATATTTATCCCCCAACCAACATTAACAAAAGATTACCTGGTCATTATCTCATTGCTGTTTGAGGGACCTTGCTATCCTCAAATTGTCTGCCGTGTTTCCTACACTACAACAATGACTACACTTCAAAAGTACTTCATTCGCTTTGAAGTGCTTTGGGTCTAAGGTTATGAAAAGCGCTATATAAATGTAAGTTATTTTCTCTTTGTCAATTGACATAGCAGTGAAGAGAAAATGTAAAATTTTAAAACGGAAGCTTTGAGCCTTGAGGCTGAAACACAGGGCCCAAGTTTCGGCCTCAGTTGCTCCTGATTTTTTGGAGCAACTGGTGTAGAACGGAATATCTTAGAAATTAAAATTCTCGGCATTTAGTTTGCTCCAGTTCTAGTCAGTTCGAACAGTTTCACTTTGGAACAGAATTTTGTTTTCAAAAGGGGCCTGTCCGGCCACTTACGCCTGTTTTCAAAGTTTCGGCAGTGAAAACTTACTCCAAACTAACTTAGAATGGAGTAAGTGAAGATTTTTGTACGCTCGAAAAAACCTTGTCTACACTTCAGAAAATCAGGCGTAGGGAATGGGCGGGGGGGGGGGGGGGGTTTAAAGGGAAGTTTACAAACATTAAACACTTCAGTTTTACAAATAAAGAGCCATCATCAATAATAAATGATAAAAACATCAATAAATCAACCAATAAATCAATCAAAAAAAAATAAGAAATAATTTTTTTGAAAAAATCAATAAATAAAACATTTTCTACTTACAGACTGCAGCACCGGGAGCCCTCCAATAGCGTGCTGGGATGCCCCCCCCCACCCCCCAGTGTGTCTCTGTCAGTGTCTCTATCTCTCTGTCTGTCTGTGTGTGTCTCTCACTCTCTGTCTGTCAGTGTCTGTGTTTCTGACAGCGAGGGGAGGGGGAGGAGGGGGGTAGAGGGAGAGAGGGGAGGGCAGGTGGAGGGGAGGGAGGGAGGCAGAGGGGGAGGGAGGGAAGGGGGAGGGATGTGGGAGAAGGGGGAGGGGGGGAGAAGGGGGAGAGAAGTGGGGGGGAGAGAAGGGGGAGGGGAAGGGGGGGAGTAAGAGAAGGGGAAGGGGGGGAGGAGGAGAAGGGGAAGGGGTGAGAGGAGAAGGGGAAGGGGTGAGAGGAGAAGCGGAAGGGGGGGAGAGGAGAAGAGGAAAGGGAGGGAGAAGGGGAAAGAGAAGGGGGAGAGAAGGGGAAGGAGAGGGGGGAAAGGAGAAGAGGGGGGGAAAGGAGAAGGGGGGAAGGAGAAGGGGGAAAGGAGAAGGGGGAAAGGAGAAGGGGGAAAGGAGAAGGGGGAAAGGAGAAGGGGGAAAGGAGAAGGGGGGAAAAGGAGAAGGGGGAAAAGGAGAAGGGGGGTGGAAAGGAGAAGGGGGGTGGAAAGGAGAAGGGGGGGGAAAAGGAGAAGGGGGGGGGAAGCTGAACGGGCCGGGCCCAAGACTTCGGGCAGGGCCCGTCCCCAGCACCAGATTTACAGGTAGGTGGTGTTGGGTCGGGGGAAGCGCGGGTCGGGGTCGGGGGGAGCGCGGGGTCGGGGTCGGGAGCGCGGGTCAGGTCGGGGGGGGGGGGCGGAGGGAGGTGGGGTCGGGTCGCTTCTGGTCCGGGGGGGCGGGGCGGTTGGGAGCATGGGTCGGGTCGGGGGGCGGGGGGGAGGAGGGAGGTCGGGTTGGTTCGGGTGGGGGGTGGGGGAGGGAGGGAGGGAGAGAGCGCGGGTCGGGTCGGTTCGGGTCGGGGGGAGGGCAGAGGGAGGTCGGGTCGGGTCGGGTCGGTTTGTGTCGGGTGTGGGGGGAGAAAGGTCAGGTTGGGTCGGGTCGGGTCCGGGTGGGGGGGGGCGATCGGGAGCGCGGGTGGGGTCGGGGGGGTGGTGGGAGGGAGGTTAGGTTGGGTGGGGGGAGCGCTGATCGGGTCAAGTCCGAGGGGTCGGGTCCGCGGTGGGGGGGGTGGGGGGAAGCGGGAGTCGGGTCGGGTCGGGTCGGGAGGAAGCAGGAGCTGGGCGTGGGAGGCAGCCTTATCCACGCAGCCCCAGTGAGGCCAGTCGGCCAGGGCGAGGGGCTGTGTGCTTCGGGCCCCTCCCACACAGTTTTGGGCACCTGGAGCTACTGCACATGCGCGCCCACTGTAGTGCGCATGTGCAGAGGTCCCGGCACTGTTTTCAGCGCAGGGACCTAGCTCCACCCCCCACAGCTCGTGCTGCGCCGCGCCCGGCTCCAGAGGATCAGCAGGGAGCCGGAGAATCTGCAAGTTTTTTTTAGGCGCACTTTGTGGCACGAAAAACGGGCGTCCAGGTCGGGACGGCGCCGTTCTAGGCGCGGCCCGAAACTTGGGCCCACAGAGGGAGCGCAATAAAAAAACAAGGATCAAGTTAACAAAACAAATTCTCAAATGCAAATTAACATAACTGAATAACATTGATTACTACAATTTACTGTATCCACCACTGGATATGGTCCTGCAATATATCTGTCAAGGAAGGATCTTGGGCTGCATTTACATTGCAAGTTTGACAGCAACCATGGCAAAAGAAAACATACCATTGCCAATGCCATCAGAGGAACAAAGATTGCCCTTGTGTCTTAACCTCTGCGTGTCACCAGTGGCAACACAAAAGTGGTCAAAGGCACCGAGTAGGTCACCCTTGACCTTTGGGTCTGGCCCAGGGCAGGTTGATGTCCCAATCAATCTATACACAAATGCCCTTTTATATTGCTGGGATGGACCAAACTTCCACAGACTTCAGTGAAGGCCTTGGCCAGACTGGCAATGTTGCAAACTTGAACAATTGCACATGCAAGAATCTTGTACATTCATGGTATGTTAGTGCTAAGACCGCCCTACATCATAAATGAGACAGGTTCAGCAGCAAAGAAAACAGTCAATATTACAGAAACACTTTCAGTAGATGTCTGTCTAACATAAATGGGATATTGAAAGAAAAGAAGGAAGCTCTGACTGGTTTAAATTCCTGCCATGTGACTCCCTCCCTCTCTCCAGCAAAAGCAAATAATGGGGGTGATTATCATCTTCTTACCATCCCAAACGTGTGCAAAAGCAGGGTAGTAGCAGAAGCAAATTAAAACGATGGCTAGACATGACAATTTATCACTGTGTTGATGTCCATTCCCATTTTCGGGTGGACTTACATTCTGATGGCCAGAGCTTCCACCTCTTGCATTGTTGCAAATGGAGTCAGATGATCCATTAAGACCCTTGCACTATCATCATCCGTAGATAGTATAAGTCACAGGCAGCCATTTAGAATCATACAGCGCAGGAGAACACCATTTGGCCTCATTGTGACTGTGCTATTTGGAGCATTAGTTAAAAGGATTCTCAGCTGCTATCAGGTAAAGCAGGATGGAGCTTTTTGGAGACATTTTTCTGGCTGTACCTTGTTAGTTTTCCACTTTAACTGAGCTGAAATCTTACTATAGGTTATGTTGCCTGCTCCACAATGTTTCTGTTCCTTACACTAAATGTTCCTGGCACATTATACCTCGGGCTGAATTTTCCATGGTGATCGCAGGCGTGAACAGTGGCGGGTCAGGTGGGAAAGTTGTTTTTTTTTGACAGTGGGTCGGGAACCCGCTGTCATCTCGCTCTCATGCGCCTTTCCCACAGGCGCATCTGTCAGCGTGGAGCCGACCCGACCTGCAGTGGCGGGGGACCCTATTGAAGACTTTGGGCCCAAAATTCCGGCCAGGCAGGGTCCGTACGAAGTGCGCACGGACCCAGCGAGGCCTCGCAAAAGCCGTTTTTTGGGGCACGATGCGCATGGGCCGAAAACCGGCTTTCCGATCTGTCAAGATTTCTCCGCATTCCCGGGAGAAGGACATCCTCGTGGGAGAGGTTGGGCTATTTTCCAAACTCATGCCCAGCGAATGTCCTTCAAACTCTTCTGCCTGGTGAAAGCAGGCATACTTTTACCAGCGTAACAATTTTAAAACATATAAAAATTAAATTTAAACACTCATTTTTATATTTAAAAACCCTGATATGAAGGTAAGTTTATTTTTAACACTATTAAAATACATTAAAAAATTCCCAAAAATATTTTTTTTTCTAAAACATTTAATTTCAATTAATTTTACATATGTGAGGTGTTTTATTTATTTATTATGCTGTGTTTGGGTGTTTTCGGGGCTTTTCTCATTGATAGTAATGGGAGTCCGTACAAACGAAGTTCCCATTTTTATCAATGAGAATACTGCATCGTGATTGGTTATCCAGACCCACGTGCAGCTTGCGGGTACGTACGTGAACTACATCTTCCCATACGCTGCACAGCAAATCTAAGCCTCCGACCGGGATCTTGCGTTCCTCCGGGCCCACCAGTTATTTTTTTAGATTTTTTTCTGATCAGAGGCATTCGTACGAAGGAAGCGTCCGACCGCAATTTTCCCCCCATCATGAGATAATTTACAGGCACTTTTTCCCCCCTACTTTTTACATTTCTCTGCATGGCCACGGGATTCACACAGCTCAGGAACCATGTCTGTCAACCTGAGGCTTGAGTTCCGTGGCCATTGCTCCAGCTGAAGATTTGACAGCGTGGAAAATAAACCAAAATAAAAACACGTTGATTACATGAGCGAACAGAATGATGGATGGACATTCTGAACAGGTTGAACATCCCTTTACCGGAACCCTCGGGACCTGGCCTGTGCCGATGAGGGATTCTGCCAGATGAGGGGAGGTCATCGGCCCGAGGGTGGGTGGTGGGAGGAGGCAGCTCGGGGTGGGGATGGGAGGAGGGAGGGAGGTCGCCCGAGGTTGGGGGGGTGGGGGGGGGTGCGGGGGGAGGACAGTGGCGGACTGAGTAGGCCCAGTGGGCCCCCGAATGTTGGCAGGCTGGCGGGCACCTAAGTGTCGGCGGACCGGTGGGCCCGAAGAGTCCGTGCAGCCCGAGCAGGCCCGAGGCTGCCGGCCCGACCTCCCGGAGGGAGCGCTGTGGGGAGAATCGGTTGGCCCGAGGACTATGGCTACAGGAGTTCCAGCAGGGCAGAGGAGGAGGCAGCCTGGCATTGAGGAGAAAGATTATATTGGCGAGTACCCAGTACGAATTTTAAAATGTATGTTCTGAGACCGGGGAAGGAAGGATTTTGACCGGCCGCATTCTGCACATACGCCACCCAGCAGTCGGGAATGGTGCCGGACGAGGGGTAGTGCTGGATAAGGGAGTCCCGGATAAAAGAGGTTCACCTGTACTACTTTAAAATCTATAGGTAAATGCTAATTCAGAAATTTCTGAAGGGATGTAAATCGTGAGGGCCATTCACTGGCCATTCTTGGATGTTGCCTTCCAACTCAACACTAATTGCAGTGAATTGATCTGCACGATAAAAAATTACATACGTCATTTAAATAACGTTTTGTGTTGTTTCTGGTCAGGCTTTTCTCACAGTGTACTGTGATTGTCCAGTTACACATTTAATCAAGTCATCAACCATAACAATGTCATTCTCAGCACTCATTCCATTGGTTCAATTTTCTTTCAGTCCCTGAATATGACGAATTTAAATTTTCAGTCTGAGACATTAGGGTGAATTTCTGCAGAGGTTCTCTCACTTGTTCATTGTTAATTTCAAATGGAAGAAACTCCAGAAACACATTGTAAACATCACTTACACTGTTTGTCTGGGATTCCACAGCTCTTCCGCTGAACTTGCATAAGATTATAAATCTACCCCTTTACAATTACATTAAAATCTGCTTTACGTTATGTCTTACCTACACACACATACATCTTTTATTTGTACCAGTTACTGATACAAAAGTCTATGGGGTTGAAATTCGGTCCTGCCATTTTAGAGCCGTTGTCACTGGCTGAGTGCTGATTTTAACAGCAGGCGGGTAGGTGCCGCCTCAAACTGCAAATTTCAGTTTTGCTGCCCAGAGATGAGAGAGCAGTGCTAAAAGTGGTGTTGCACACTCACCCTTGGGCACCAACGGATCGGCATCTCAGGAGGCCAACCGAATTTCCCGACGGTAGGCTGCCGACACGCGAATTTAAAAAAATGAAAAAATAAGTTTCCCACACTTTCCCTCACCCACACTTCCCCACTGGTCCCATTAATACAAAAATGCTAAAAAAAATAAACATAAACATTTACCTTGATCCCTGGCCGCTACTGCCCCCGGTATCCCTGATGTCCCGCAACCTTTCCCAGGCTATACAGACGTCTGCCGGTAAGGCCACCGTACTCACCAAACATCGCAGCGGCAAGGCACGCTCAATGACCTCATCACGTGGGTGGCGTCTGAGCACGCAGCGGTACATCTTGCCGCCACCCCACCGCCCAACTGAATTTTCCGACAGCCCAGGAATCCGGTCGCCGCTGTTGGTAAGTACTTAGCCGCATGTTAGCCGACCCTCTCTGGCGGTAATGGCTGATGTATGAAAACAAATTTCGACCCCTATAGATTTGTGACTAAAGCACCAATAACTTCCCAATTAATGCATTTTTTAATTATGTTCTTGATCGTGTTTGTAGATGGAGTCATATTACTTAATGATAATATTATTAAAATATTTCTTGGCCACTCACATATAACTTCTATTATATTAGTATAAAGTAAAGATTTAACACCCACTCTATTAGATTAAACTTAAAATTTAAAGTGGCCAGTGTCCCTTTAACGATCCTGGTTTATATCGCACCATGAATGATGCCACCAGACCCGCTCCATCTAATTGGACCAGGTAACGCACTGGGCGGGCTGAACATTAAGTTCATTTTCAACAGCGAGATGGAGTCAACAGCGGGTCGTGACCCGCGACACTAGCTGCACCCGACCCGCCAAGGTAAGGACAATTCTGCCCCTCCTCTTTAAGCTATTGCCATGAGCTCATGACAAGTGGCTGAATTGACTGATTTCCTGTCTCCAAATGGGCGAGATGTCTATGGGGAGCGTGTTTCGCAATGCCAGCTCGCCGGTCGCAACATAATGAGGACCTACCACACAAACTGATTGGATCCCACGCCAACTCCTCGGGGCTGGCACTGCCTACTCACCACCCATTGACTGTCCACTTACTGCAGGCACACGGACATTGGACACAATAGTTTAATGCCCGATCCCATGAAGAGAACTCAATTATTATGATTCGGACAGGTGTGCCAACCCTTAGAATAACCACTTATGTCCTCTGTTACCATAGATAAAGTGGTTGCAGTGAAGCGGTACTAAGGGAACATCTCCGTGTGCTGCTCTCCCCTCTCACCCTGTTGCTGCTCCAATAAAGGCTGCAACGTTGTGTGCCCCATAGCTTAAAGGAGGGAATCCAGTTCCTTACCGACAAGTTTGAATTAGAGACCCAACAGAACTTGAAACCCATGAATCCTGGATCACCAATGCAGTTGGGTCTCTCAGATTGGGCTTTTTATATGCTGAAAAGATTGCTTTTATTTCGTGGGAGTACCATCTGCTTTAGAGGGCAGTCCACTAATATAAAACCACCTTTACAAACCTAGTGCTAGTGAGAGAACACACCAGACAGATAAACAGTAACGAATGTAGCTCCATCAACAAAACTGCGGTAAATGGCCTCACTGACAAAATAAGCTACGATCACTGTTCGTGATATCAGCAGACCAATAGCAGACCATTTATTTGCCCACCATTTTAAATGAGGTGTAAAACTATATCAACTAAAACAGCAGAGAAATCTAATTGAACCAAGCTAAACATTCAACTGCTAGTATCGGCAACAGTCATTTCTGCCCTCAATGTCCTAGAGGGTGTTGCTTTAGACAATGAACAGGAGGTATTGTTTTTATAAACTTCCTCACATTTTCTTCAGATACCACAAGTACATTAATGTTACCTTTGCCATGTGATGTCTCCACTGTCCAGGTGCAATTCAGAGAATTCCGATAAAAATCAGGGAAGCCAGGAGATAGGATGGTTCCACTTGATCCATGGATGTAACCTCCACACAGAGCTAAAAATGAAGAAAGCCAAGTTTACGGTACTCATTAATGACAAGCCTAGACCTTTATAGATGCTCTGCACTGGTGACAATGTTAACTTCAAGGGTATACTTTGCTGCATTTAGACAACTGCCTCATTGGAACAATTTGTCAATTCATGATTTAATCAAAATTTAATTTACATGCAAACTAACATTCCCATGAAAAAGGTTCCCTGCAAAGGCTTATCGGTAGATTCAATTTAATGTATTGCCACCTTGGGTATAAACAGGTAATGTGAGTAAAATTACAGAGTTAATAAGCACAAATGCTGCATTCAGCACCACACATTTGAGAAATTCTTAATATTTTTGACACCACGAGCACATTAGCACCCACTCTTAATTGCTAAATCCTTATGTATTATTTTAAAAGTGTTTCTTCGAAGTCATTAGTGATAAAACTACTAAAAAGACTCAACATTCTCACCGATGAGCAATTTATGAAGAGCTAACTTATTGTGAATAGAACCAATTTCAAGGTGCAAATATTATCTGAGTGCTGAATCAAAATTACTCAATTCCCCCTCCCTGCTATAGCAAGTGTTTCACTAACAGTAGAAAGGGATACAATGTGTATTTCCATGTCTCTGCTAATGCCAGAGCCCGAAACAAATGCTCGGCGATGTGCCCCAGAGCTGTAGAAAAAGTTCCTCAGTCAAAGTTCTCTCCCCACCGTTGGGAACGTCCAGATCTCTGCTCCAAGAGTTAGAGCAGCGAATGCACACACATTGTGGCTGCTACCCTGTTTCATATCACTCCATGAGATCTTGTTTTAGATCAGTAATGCACAATTTTTTTTTAAGTCGCCAGAATTCAAAGCTTCCTAACAGCTATACTGTCCTTATTTTCTTCTCCGTTCCCAACCCCAGCTGATTACATGCCTCATCAGGTGGGTAGAGAGAGAGGGAAGGTGAGATCAGTCCGTCTGCAAATATCTGTGTGCATGCCATCAATATCACTGGTCAGCTAAGCAAGTAGTGCATTTAGAAGGCAAGGAAACCCCTCCTCAGTTCATTTTCCTTCCCTCTTCCCAAGCACCCAGCCAAGAATAGCAGTGACAAACATGCCCTTTCATGGAAGCGCTTTTTGAGATTCTGACCCACTCCAGCAGCACAACTATGAAAATTCTAGCAATACCTTCACAGCTGGGCAAAGCACGACTCCATTGGTAATTGGGTTCACAGACGAGAACTTCATCATCACTTAAGGTGTATCCTGGATCGCAACCAAAGGTCACGGAAGAACCAATAAAAAAGAGATTTCCATTGCGCTGACCATTTACAGGAATTCCAGGGTCCAAACAAGAATCAGATTGTAGCTTCACACCTAAAAATGTAGTCAATGAGCCAGAATTAAAAGCAGTTTACTGGTAAACCACCATGGTCTAATTAATTTGACGTATCTGTCATTAGATGGGTGGTTTTGTTAGCATCAGCAGTACACTATAAACCTGGAGTTAAACTGTTCAGGTGCAAGAGTATCTTGAGGAGGACACAAACCTCGTAGCGAACAAAATGGTGGCATTTCTCTGGTCTAAGCTGATAATGGACAATGATTCCAAAGCAGGTTATTCTGAAATCTGAAGATGTTTATTCATATCAGTTTGCACCCAGCAGATTCTGCTGGAAAATAATACTGTGTCAACAGAAACTTTATTGTCAATAAATGTTTTTGATTTTATGCTTTTGAGCAGCTCACTATCAGCTTGCAGAAAGTCTTTTGTTTTATTAACCCTGTGATGAAAATTACAATCCTGCCCCATTATGATTGCATTTTAATTTTTTTTTAATGTAACCCAAGTTAAAATTGGCCCTGTCTTGGTTTTTGAAACATATACCATCAATCTAGCTGTTGATTCAGTCCTGTGTTCAATTAACATGATGGGATAAAGTGTGAATATATTCAAAGCAGAGGAGACAGTGCTGAAACAACCAAAATAAGTGCCACGTCAGCATTCTATAGTGAGTGTTTTTTACGACTGCATTTTAAACTATTCATGTGTGTCTTTCACAATTTTGTAAGACCACATTTAATCATAGAGTAATATTAGGCGAGGTTACATTATTGTTGCATGTTAAGATAGCATTGGTCCTTTGAAATGAAATTCTGACGTCAAAGAAAATTGATGCTTAAAACTGCGGTTTCATTATACGGTGATATATATAAAGCTGTGGGGGAATGGGCCACTAACTCGGCTGTGAGCTGGAAAGAGGTTCTACTCTGTCGGGATTTGTTTCATGAACTTGTGTGTAGAAGCAAGAATATAATATTTCACTTTACCAAAGTCCTCATTATACACCAGGAAGAATTATTTTTTAAAGGGAGAATGAACCCCTGACAGCACACTATTCCAGACTGTGTGGTATTCTTTAAGAACATAAGAAATAGGAGCAGGAGTAGGCCAGACGGCCCCTCGATAAGATCATGGCTGGACTCAGCTCCACTTCCCTGCCCGCTCCCCATAACCCCTTATCTCCTTATCATTTAAGAAACTGTCTATTTCTGTCTTAAATTTATTCAATGTCCCAGCTTCCACAGCTCTGTGAGGCAGCGAATTCCACAGATTTACAATCCTCAGAGAGAAGAAATTCCTCCTCAACTCTGTTTTAAATGAGCGGACCCTTATTCTAAGATCATGCCCTCTAGTTCTAGTCTCCCCCATCAGTGTAAACATCCTCTCTGCATCTACCTTGTCAAGCCCCCTCATAATCTTATACGTTTCGATAAGATCAACTCTCATTCTTCTGAATTCCAATGAGTAGAGGCCCAACCCACTCAACCTTTCCTCACAAGTTAATCCCCTCATCTCCAGAATCAACCTAGTGAACCTCCTCTGAACTGCCTCCAAAGCAAGTATATCCTTTCGTAAATATGGAAACCAAAACTGTACGCAGTATTCCAGGAATGGTCTTACCAATATCCTGCCTAGCTGCAGCAAGACTGCCCTGCTTTTATACTCCATCCCCTTTGCAATAAAGGCCAAGAATCCATAGTTCTATAGTTATTACCTATTTCTTATGTTTCCAATTATTGTTTACTTAAACAGTGTAGTTCATTTCAGCCTTTACAATTCTGGCATTGAAAGGAGAATGGATATGGATCTATATAAATTCAGTACGCAATTTAATGTAACTAAAGGTAATTGTTAGTCCTCAGCTACGTTATGTCTGCAAGGACAG
Organism: Pristiophorus japonicus; assembly: GCF_044704955.1. NCBI lineage: Eukaryota > Metazoa > Chordata > Chondrichthyes > Pristiophoridae > Pristiophorus > Pristiophorus japonicus. Next base: position 43,738,774 of record NC_091990.1, read on the forward strand.
AACCTACAAGAAGCAAACTTATTGTTAATGAGGATAAGATCTGCTTATGATAAGCACAGTATGAGTGTTGAAAGAAAAAAAAAATTCTTTAACAGCCTGAATCATAACAATATAATTTCCTGTTCACTTTTACAGAATCCCTGATGCCAACATAATTTTGAACAGAGATTGTTATTCTCTGATCATTTAGGCAAAGTTCTGCAACAGATTGCTTGTGATTGAAATTCATTATCCCACTCTTTCCTGCTGAGTACCTTTTCCATGTTAAACAAAACAAGTATTACTTACCTGTTGAAGGAAACTGATATATTCATAATATGCAACGGATCGGAGTCTCAAATTAATTGCTTCTATATTAATTATACAAAGTAAATAACTATGTTGAAGTCTGTATTAAGGTTGGCTGTTTTAAAATGAGTGTGTTGCCACGGTAACAAAGGTAAACAGAATGATATGGCTAGTGACATTATGATGTTATGAGATTATCAAATCTGGCACTGCACATTATTTTTGCCTTTGCAAGGCAGGTCATCGAAAGGACAAACACATGTAACCCAGCACTGGCCGAGCAATACACATGTCCCTTGTCACACAGTGTATGAGATCGCGACAGACATCAAGTACCGAAAATGATAGCTACAGAGAGAACATGTCAGCAAAGTCCCCACGTGTCTTGTGGAGCGCTTTAACTGGAAAGACTGGCCGACATTGAGAAGGGCAGCTCTCTGAGACAAGATGCTGGCCTAGTTCTCTAAATCACTTTATAACCCCCTGAGGGTGGGGTAGGTGTAATCATGTGCTGCAAACAGAGCCTTCATGCTGCATGAAATAGGAATATATTTGTATTTTTTTCATGGGCAATTGTGATTTTAAAATTAGCTTCAGGTAGTTCTACTTCCAGGAGTATCACTTTGTCTGGAGCGTGGTCAAGAAGGGAAACTTATTTTTCCACACTTTCAACAGGTTGGTTTGTTTACTTTGAAGGGGAAAACTAATTAGGTCAGAGTTTGCTTGATGGTTGGCCAGTTCTTTTCGAAATGCGAATGAATGCAAGTCTACAGACCGAGAGCAACTTAAGTGCGTATCACCATGCGCATCGCCGATCTAGCCTCCCGAAGGCGCCATTCCCCTCTGAAAATCTTCAGCACGCCCAGCGGTGCCAAAACCTGTTTTTTCACGGTGGTCCAGTGAGGCTGTGGCCTTCTGCAATGGCGGTGCAGCTTCCCTTAAAGGGGAGGATGCACTGCTGCTGTCATGTTTTTTTTTGTCGGCTGGCTGCCAGGTCGGCCCAACAATTATGCCCCCGGGTTTGGCCGGATCACCAACAGGCAGTGTGGCAGCCCCCTTTTGGGTGCCAGGCCACTGGCCCGGCCGAAAACATCCCTGGTGGCCCAGTGGGCCAAAGTTTTTAAATCGTGAAGGCTCTCCCCTTTAAGTGAAGGGGAGAGCCGTGGTGATGTCATCGTGGCAGTCACTCCGCACCCCCCAACTTCCGCCCCTTAAGTGTAGTCACCGCCCCTATTAAGAGCGACTTCCAGATCCGAATTTTAAAAAAACAACAAAGAGTGGAATTTCGCTCAAGAGGCAACCTCATTCACAGCTGCGGTAAAAACCATTGAAACTGGGTGCGTGCGCCTCATTGGGGGAGGCAATTTCTACCCCTATATCTTTAATCATTTTTGTGCTGATATTTTTATTGATACATTGGTAACTTGGTGTATCATACAACTTAATAGGCACTTGTTTCTCATCAGATATTTTTCTCACTTCTAAATTATTATTATTATTTTTAGGCGGAATGCAAAGGACTGATAGAGTTGGAGCAGACAGGAGTAGGTGGGCATCCCACATAATCCCTGGTGTAATAAACCACAATAAAAAGGCAATTGTTAGTAGCATGGCATGATGCCTGACACTCGGCATGCATATGGCTTTCGTAGCATCGAGTACTCTGTCTGCTTCTGGAAACTGAGCTGTTAGTACAAGTTAAAATGTCGGGAAGCCTAAACCACATCAAAAATATTCTTGTGCTCCCCATCATCCAATCTAAGTTCTGTCGTTCTCGGCCCTGCTGTTTCACGCTCGTTGAGGAACTGAGTAAGCCTGAAAGCTTTCCAATTCAGTGACATCTCCCCTTTAATAGGCACTTGTTTCTCATCAGATATTTTTCTTTCATCTGAACTGTGTGTAAATCGATTTAACAATGATAATGGCAATCAGTCCTTACAAGCAGGTAATTGTGGTGAGTCTACAGAGGGACAGCTTAACATTTTCTCTGTATTCAAGAAACATACAGATCATATTGTGGTGTAGTAATGAAAATCACTCCGGGGTGGCTATTCATGGAAGTTATCAAAACATACAAATGTTTCCATGGTAAAACCAAACCAAAACATTGAGGTATTATTTGCCTGTTAGGAGCATCCCTGTGATGACTATCGTCACTGAAGTAAGCTGTAAATCATTCCACCATCTCGGAGCGGCAGCTGTTTCTAAATTCTACGTGACTTACTTTCAAAGCGAATTTGGAACCCAACATCCGAGTGGCTTTTGTCAGTAGAGAACAGGAGGTAAAGATAGTTGCTGGTGCTAATCAGAAACTGAGGTACTTGAGTACCATGGTAGAGGCCTATCAGTGCTGAGGAGTAGGATCTTCCATCTCGGACCTCCAAGGTGTCGTAATTTACTTCAGTTTTAAATCTGGAAATAGAGAGACAGCAGACTGTGAAATATAATTTTCAGTGATGAACCTGGTAGATACCGAGACTAGCTCATAAAGTGTACCGGGAGTTTGGATTTTCAGATAACCAATTACATACATAATTGAACTGTGTACTATTTACACATTTCTCTACAAAAATTAATACATAAACAAAACCAATTATTTATATTTGCCTGTCCCTAACAATACTACACACACACACACACAGGCATGCACATGCACATAGGGTAAAAAAATGGCTAACACCCAAAAACGGACACGGGGTTCGTGATGTGCAATTGCCAATTGCCCCTTGAATGGAATGTAGGTATGCATGGGACCTTTGTGATGCCTGCTAATTATAATGATTGTAACGATCAGCCCAGCACTGAACACGCTGCTGAGTGGCTGATGGTCAGTGGGGGCTGACATTTTTGCAAGGCTAGCACCAATGAAAGCTCGCCTCCACTTCTTAAAGGCAGTCTGCACCTCTTAAAGGGGAGCTGCATTTTGCTTGCAGCAGCTCATGCAATTGGCTGGGGGAGAAAGTAGAAATGTCACAACAGGGGAGGGTGTACCAAGATTCTCTGATGCAGCACTGGTGGCCTTTGCTGCAGGAGGAGTGAGGTCCTATTCCCACAGGGGGCCAAGAGGCACCCCAGGCAAACTCATAAATGCCAATGGGAGCAGATAGCCATAGTTGTCAATGACAGCAGTGGCTCTCTTCAAGGAGCTAGCTTCAATGCAGGAAGAAGTTTAATGTCATCAGTTGAGTGGTCAAGGTCAGTGAATTAATTGTCAAATGTCATATCCCACCATCTGCACAACTAGCCTCACACATTGCTCAATGCACCACACCTCAATCACTCACCTACCAACAATCTCTACCAAACATGATTCATGCCTCACATTCATAGATTCACCTCACCCTCACACACTCACCACTGCTGCTGCAATGCTCACACCCAGATCACATAGCTTGCACACCCTGTCAGCTATTCATCCATGACAGGCACATCACCCAAACACATTGCACCACACTCACTGACACACTTCCCCTTTCTCTTGCAGAACAGGGTCGCTCACCTTCAGGGCCAGCAGGCGCTACCCAAAGGGGCACAGGCACGCCTGCATAATCTCACCCACTTGGAGCAGACAGTGCTGGCCATTCTTGGGCGGGCAATTGCTGAGCCTGTGGTTAGCGGCAGGTCTGAAACTATCCAAGATAACGGTATCCTCATACCAAATCCTCCTTCTCACATCCTACTTCCCATTCACCCCACTATCTCTTCTGATTTACAAGCTGCAGATGGTGTAAGCAGGCACCTCTTGCTTTCGCCCCCTTCCATCACTGCAACATTTCTCCTATCAGATAGCGAAGAACTGCCACCTAGCCAGGCACTGGTGGAGGAGTGGGAAGAAAGTGATTGTGAAGACACAGCAACACTCGATTTCACACACCCAGACACTTCAGATACTAATACTCAATGTACTTTAGAGGATAGGTTCGACACGGGATCTGCACATGGTGAGACACCAGGCACGAGTAGCCTGCAGCCAGGGCAGGGGAAAAGGATAGCGCAGGCGCCCGCTCCCCGGAGTGCGAGGTCACACATGAGTTCTGCTGCAGAGGACTCAGATGAGGACTGCGATGGGATGGCCTACAGAAGAAGGCTGATGGGTTTGCACATTGAAATGCCTGGTACAATGGCAGACCTGCCAGAAAGCCTGAGTGCAATGTCAAGGAGCATGGAGGAGTCCGGCATCAACCTTGCACAAGGTTTGTGCACAGTTTGGAGCCCAGATTTGCAGCATGGAATTGATGGCCAACTCCATTATCCCACTTGTGAACCCAACCATAATGCAGGGTGTGATGGCCGATGGCTCAGCTTCCATTGCAGCACAGGCGGAAGCGACCCAACGTCTGAATGCTGCAGTGAAAGCTCAGACTTCTGTTATGCAAGCTCAGACTGCTCTCATTCAGGCTCAGCTTGCTGCCATGCAAGTTCAGACTGTTGCCATCGTGGCTGCATTTACCAGTGTGGAAAGGGGCTTGCAGGGTGCCACAGCAGTCCAGCAATCAGGATGACAGCATTTGTGCTCCCACCAGTGCCACTCCACCAGTGCACTTCTTGTCTGTTAGCCAGCCGGCCCAGACCGCCACACCCATTCCGAGGTGGTGCAGTCCACAGCAAGGCCTTCTAGGTTGCTGAGGTCATCCTGTAGTCTCCCAACTGCAGCCTTCACCAGCTAGGGTGCAGCCACTGGTTTAGTATTTATAGGCCAGACAAAGGCACACGGAAGACAGGCGCTAAGGGAATGCACAAGGGTGGTTAGTTTCCTTTTTTTTTCGCGGTAGCTTTTATATCTGCATTCTGGCCAAGAGGACGCTGTGATGATCTCATCAGAGGGATGGTAAGGTGTAGGACGATTGGTGAATGTGAAATTGGGGTTGCATTCACTGGAACCATAGTCGGATGAGTCAATCACTAAAACAATGAACTTTAGGTTGTTTTCGGGCCTTCGCAAAATGCAGTGCAATCTTTAGTCTTTCCTTGACTGAGATTGCAGACAGACAGCTCACCCGACGAGGCTTTGTCAACGTTCACACTGGTGACCCCCTACTAGATGGTGGATGAGATCCATCCTGGCGGTGACTCATCCTCTTTATAGGTCAAGAAGCACACCTCTCCATCCAGTTAATGTCAGAAACGCAGCATGTGAGGCAGCTGCTGTTGCAATCCTCGGTCCAAACAACCCTCCACGTGATGTGCTCGTGCAATACAATGCCTCATTGCTTTGTCCCTCGAAGCTGATTGTGTTATGGAAACAACACGTAACGAGAAGCAGAAATCCTAAACCAACCATCCAACCAGCAGGATACACGAGTGAGCACAGCGACACAAGCCTATGTGCATGACCAAACAAATGATGGTCTTGCAAATTCATGGACTTTCACCATTATTGAGTACAGTTCTATAGCAAGAAACATGAAATATTTCACCTCATGAATTCAGTGCTAGAAAGTTAAGACTAGGAATATCTATCTTTTCAGAATATTTACATTATTTAGTTAAGAACACTCTCCATTGGGCACAATTTAACACTATGGCCAACATTTCCTGTTATGTGCTAGTGGCAGGTGAATGTTCCCATCTAAAGAGAATTATATAGCACAATATAACATGTATAACATATCTCATTTAATGACGCTTATTTGGTATTTAATATAATTTAGATGGAGTAGAAATTATTCCAATTGTTTGCTGTTTTAAATTCAAATGAACTTTTGGGTGCGGAAGTGAAACAGCAGAAATGAAATGTACATATAAATGATTTATTAGGAGATTCAAAATTGCTATTTTTAAAGTAATATCTGTTGTTTCTGTTGATTTATTTTTGTGTTCAATTTGAGAGGTGTAAGGTAATAATTTTTTGGTGCAATTCCCTGTTAGAAAGAGCTGATAATACTTAGCGGAGAGCAGGAGACTCCCATTTAGCGTTATCCATTGCAGCAGTAAAATAAAAGTTGGCCAGAAATAGCAGCAGATGGCCACAAAAGACGGCGAAGACAGTTGGACAGCTGGCAGGGAAGAGTTGGTTGTGAGAGCTAGCTAGCAAGCCAGGAAAAGGAACAATAGGTTTGAGAGACAGCAAAGAGAAGGAGACAATGAAGAAGATGAAGACATGAGATTTTCTATCAACAAAACACAGGTGATAGATGTTTGCTTCAAAATTCAACTTTAAAAAGACCCAAATTAGGATAAGGATAACACTTGTCTTTCTCATCACAATATACAAAAGCTGAGAGTGAAATCTGCAAAGTCTCTCATTTTCTCTCTGTCCCCTCTCCCCCACTCACACATATACACACCTCTGTCAAAAACACTCACATAAACTCCACCTGAATAAAGTTTTTGAAATTTATCCGCTGGCTTTTTTTCAATTAATTTAGAGAAATAAATTAGCAAAAACTTCTATAAGTTAAGAGAAAAGTACTCAAGCATTTGGAGAGAACCAGGTTGATGAAATAATACTGATGTATCTGAGGAAATTGGGTACATTATAAATCCTCAGATTAGACAATATGCATTCAGTTAACAGAGACACATCCCTGGGGAAAAAATTAGCAATTCCAATCCCAGGTCTTTGGAAAAAGTTGAAAGATTCAAACTAAAAAAAATCATTAGGAGACACTGGAGTAAAAATTCAGGTCCGCCTGAAACAGGTGTTCTGAAGTGTTTCTTCCGCCGCGTCGGATGATGTGGCTTCTTTCACGAAATTCAGCTCTTTGTAATTTTTTTTTGAAGTGGACCGGAAGTCTGTCATAATGGGAGCAGAAGTGTGGCGGTAAGAAGATTGACAACAAGAAGAGGCGGAAGTGAAGGTGAGACGGTGTCACCGCCGCTGTCAATCATCAGCGGAATGGTGATGATGTCATGACCCGTGTGCCTCACCACGTCACTTAAAGGGGAGAGCCGCTGCGAGCTCTGCGAAGATTTTTGTTAGGTCCACCAGGCCACCAGGGAGGGTTTCGGCCGGGCTAGCGGCCTGGCACCTTAGACAGAGTGCCAGGCTGCCTGTTGGCGGCCCGGCCGAACCCAGGGGCATATTTATCCGGTCGATCTGGAAGTCAGCCGGCAAAAAAAATAAATGGAGGCCGCGGCAGTGGGCCCTCGCCTTTAATGGCCGCCGTGCAGCCATTTCCCACACACAGAAAACAAGGTGTACTGACAGAAAAATTATGTCGGGGGTACCGTGCGGCAGATCAAAGAGTTTTCAAGCTGAATTCAGATGGAGGTGTGGGAGATCGGCAGTGCAGCACTTAATCACGCACTTAGGACTGGTCGGCAGCAGCGAGGTGGAAGTGGGAACTGCTGGAAAATCCACCAAGGTCAATTGGGCTAGCGGTGGCCACTGGGCTCCACTACTTCGCCACCGCTTTCTGGCGGCAAGAGGTCTTTTTGGGAATTTCAGCCCCAATAAATATAATCCAGAGGTCATGTGTAATCATATTATGAAATCTGACATTGTTGCCATTTTTATTTTGTTTTAAGAATTATTTTTGACAGCAGAAATTTCAGTTACTGAGAAAAAGTTGTGATTTTCTTTTGTGATTGTGGGGAAAGAATAACACACCACTGCCTTCTGGCATGACAGGTTATCAATCATTAAAGTCTTGTCATTTAACATTGCAGTACCACAATATTTAATAGTTGCAGGTGAATGTAATGGACAATTGTTGGCATTTTAACATTGGAATTCCCATAGGAAAGTAGGCTTCAACAGAGCCCATGACCAATAAAAGAATTGTATATTATAGGTCTTGGGTAAATACCTGTAGTGTAAGTTAATGAAATTTGTTGAGAACATTGTCAAAGGTGGGCAGAGGAAACGTTACAGGGACACCCTCAATGCCTCCCTGAAAAAGTGCAACATCCCCACTGACACCTAGGAGTCCAAAGACCGCCCTAAGTGGAGGAAGTGCATCCGGGAGGGCATTGAGCACCTTGAGTCTCATTGCCAAGAGCATGCAGAGACCAAGCGCCCACCCACCCTTTCCCTCGGCGACTATCTGTCCCACCTGTGCCAGGGACTGTGGTTCACATATTGGACTGTTCAGCCACCTAAGGACTCATTCTAAGAGTGGAAGCAAGTCTTCCTCGATTCTGAGGGACTGCGTACAATGATGAGTGGTGGTGAATCTGGTTGAGGAGATTAACTACCATTTAGGAATAGACTGAAGGTGGTAAGGACTGCAACAGCTTGAACATGACAGTGCAAAGCAAATTGGCCGCTGCTTTCCTATCATGTCAAAATTATGTCTGTGATTCAGACTAAAAGTGATGAACCTTATATTTTATAGTCTCTCAGAAACTGGTTTTAATACATTTTCTTCCTGTGGAATGGGGAGTTGGACCACTCACATCTACAATTCATTTATTCTCAGCCCTTCACATCCATTATGCAAAGTAAATAATATGACGCCTAGACCAACAGGTGCTTGCTTTGAAAGAGTAGTGTTGCCATGGTAATATCCTTCAAAATGTAGTGATCTGGTCATTTCTACTACATTACCAATGCAATATTCCCATTTTGATAAGTGGAGGGAGAAAAAAAATCTTGGGGAAGATCTCTTGCTTTTCCTCTTAACCAGAAAATAATGCATGGCATAAGGAAAGGATAAAAGGCGGGCCGGGGGGTGGGGGGGAGCCGCAATGATTATATGCTGTCTAAGGGAAACTTTACTAGGTGAAAATTGCAATATACTTCAAAACATTTCTTAAAATGGGCATCAGGAGAATTCTGTAATGTAGGCTGAGTAAAAGTGGAAAATTCATTTTCAAAGATTGCTGTCAAAGTGCTTGACATTTTTGAACTAATATACATTCAGTATTGCTGGTGTAACTTCTTCAAAATCAGTTATTTTGGTGAGTGAATGCTTATTTCTGATTATTTTTTAAATAAAACAGTTCTTTACCCAAAAGCTTCAAAAGCCTCTATTTTTGCGATGAGAGTAATTCCAATTTATTTAACCTTTCTCCATAAATTCGAATACCTTGGATAATATTGGATCAACTCAAGTATCCTTTCTATGGAGTGGTGACCAGTGATGTATACTGTAGCCTAATGCAGTCCAGCCAAAGTCTCCTGCAGTAACATCTGTTTTGATTTATATCCTGTCCCTCTCTCAACTTGATTTCTCATTTTAAAAACACAGAAATATTCTGATAATTTTACCACTTGATCAATCTGAAAGTAGTATTTTAAAAGATCGAATATGCCACTTTCAGGGAAGAGTCTGTGAAAATTAATCTGCTATACCATTTAGCACTGCCGGAACATAAGCATGAATATAATCCGGACGACAATCACAGAGTCTGAAGGATCTAATATGACTGCAAACTCTTTGATTTGCCTTTCAGCAATGATCGCAAAAGTCATGGACTGAATAAATAAAGCAGTGTCTGATCTCTGTCTGTATCATTTATTACTATGCTTTGCATTTCACAGGGACATCATTGGTTGCATTGAGACAGTAGCTTTGCATTTTATGGACATTATTCTGATCACTAAAGCTGTGTAAATACAAATTAGTAATGAGGTTTGCTGATGCTACTTTAAAAAAATTAATTCTGGCAAGGCTGGCATTTATTGCCCGTCCCTCGTTGCCTGCATGCATCTGATTGGCCTGCTTGGCCACCAGAGGGCAGTTAAGAGTCAACCATATTGGCGTTGGACTGCAGTCACATATTGGCTATACCGGGTAAATACCGGTTTTCTTCCCTAGAGGATATCAACGAATTAATTGGGTTTTTATGACAATCTGAGAGCTTTATGGTCACTTTTTACTGATAATTTCCAGATTTCCAAAATTGAATTCAAATTCTCATTAATAAAAAGCTGTTATCAGTAAAAAGTGACCATGATGCTGTCAGGATTTGAAATCTCTTTGTCTGGATTATTAGCCCAGGCCTCTGGATTGTTAGTCGAGTAACATAACCGCTACACTACCGTACCCCACGTTATGCTGAATGCATTCAAACACGGTTACCAGTTAATAATTGGAAAAGGTGTGAAGGCACCTGTCAAAGGTTATTTTGATGGGATATCCTGGTTGAGCTTCAATCACCCACACACAGTTCAGAGAATCCTTGTAAAATCCTGGCCAGCCTGGAGATAATATCATTCCACTTGGAGCAGTGAGGTGACCTCCACATGGTGCTGTGGGGGAAAAAAACAGAGTGAAGTACAGCTCGGGTTCATACACAGAATTGGCTCAGTAAGAGATCTGGATTCTATTCTGTTCTCATTTTTCACATACAGCTTGACTGTTAATGCAGGTTGAGTTGCATATTACATGGGAACAAGAGTAAGCCATTCTCTGTATTTATTCTAAGCTAATGTGTTTATCAGTAGCAAAGATATAGGTGCATACAAATGTTAAATTAACAAAGCATTCCCCATATCTGTCTGTAACATATCCCAGACCACCTGTTATTTAACATTCTGCCATCTTCTTGCAACTTTAGTGCGAGATGACTGGGAAGACAAGGAAGTAGTTGGTAGTACAGAACAAAGGCCTTCTATTATAAGTAGTAGGTATTTGATATTTGCACATTCTGATCTAAAATTATGTTGTCCAAAGGTTTACAATCTTCAGGAAACATAGAGTAATAAAAAAATATATATAAATATTATAAATAAAAAATAATTAATGCTTGTGTCTGAACTCTCACCTGAAAGTGAGCTCACTTGTGCCATTTGGTTTGTAGACATATATATGCATTTGGCAAATTCAAACCATTTTTGGTCTGCATAAATATCCCTTTCAAAAAAGGGATTGTTAGAAATAAGTGAGCACATTCACACCACCATTCTTATATCGTGACAGTTGATGATGTCTAGATGTCTGACATTTGCAGCTTTGTACATAACTCTAAAACCAGCTGCTTGGAAATGTACATTGTTACTTACTCCCGGTGGTCTAATTGCATTATGAAGCTAATTTGATCTTCGAAGCACAAGCCAGGGCATTCTTTGAATCTGCTTGAAATTCCATGGAATATTGATGCATTCCAGATCCTCAACTAAACCATATCTACCATTAGACGGCTTGCCAAATGCTGGTGGTCTGATAGTGATTGTGCATAAATGCTATTGACCCATGCAGTCCAGGAGAAAGTGCTGGTGGAAGGCAAGTAATCATATGTCTGAGTCCTGGTGGTTTAATTGAATACATCACTGTTCCTCGGCAGTTCCAGCACATTAGCACTATGGGCACGCTTGTACTTTTGGGATCAAATCAGCTTCATGGTCACTCTTTTTAGGGTGCCGAAAAATACACTCCGTCCCTCCACACTCATATCCACTTTTAAGAATATAAGAACATAAGAAATAGGAGAACGAGTAGACCATTTGGCCCCTCGAGCCTGCTTCGCCATTCAATAAGATCATGGCTGATCTTCCACCTTAACTCCACCTTCCAGCACTATCCCCATATCCCTGGATTTCCTGTGTATCCAAAATATATCGATCTCTGTCTTGAATATACTCAATGACTGAGCATCCATAGCTCTCTGGGTAGAGAATTCCAAAGAACCACAACCCTCTGAGTGAAGAAAGTTCTCCAAATCTTAGTCCTAAATGGCCGATCCCTTATTCTGAGACTGTGACCCCTGGTTCTAGACTTCCCAGCCAGGGAAAACATCCTCCCTGCATCTATCCTGTCAAGTTCTGTAAGAATTTTAAATGTTTCAATGAGATCACCTCTCATTCTTCTAAATTCTAGGGCATATAGGCCTAGTCTATTCAATCTCTCCTAATAGGACAGTCCCCTCAACTCAGGAATCAGTTTAGTGAATCTTTGTTGCACTCCCTCTATGGCAAGAATATCCTTCTTTGGATAAGGAGACCAAAGCTGTACACAGTACTCCAGGTGTGGTCTCACCAGGGTCCTATATAATTGCAGTTAGATCTCTTTACTCTTATACTCCAGTTGTTATTTGCATTGTTGTGCATGTAGTGACCTTGAGTTGCTTTTGTAGCAGTATATGGAACTTGTTTTGTGCAAGCCACCTTTGTCATTTATTCCATGAATTGAAATTATTTTTTGGCAAGAATATAATAGAGCCCACTTACAGTAACTTTGAATAAACCTAAACCTTCATTATCATAAATGTACCACAGTTGTGAATGGATAAATCATCTTGCATTACCAACTACCCGCAGTGAAAATCTGAGCTCTAATTTTCTGGTGTTTAACTCAAAAAGAACAGTGGGGTGTTGCTCAAATGTGTGTGCATCTCATTTGGTTAATATTGTTCAGTATGTCAATTTAACTTATAAAAAGATCCATTCCAGTTAATCTCCAGGAAACAAGCAGTCTCAAGATTGCAGTTATTTTATTTTGTGTGTGCGGTCTCAAGTTGTCCTCTCAATCCTAACTAAATAACTTTAGGTGCCAGCACAGTTCGAAAACTATTTCGAGATCTCAATCTTCTTGTCAAAGCATAAGCACCAGTGCGCAATTAATTTAAACATCACTGTATCCTCCACTTTATCAAGCTCTCGGTTAGTAATGCTCCATTAGCCAGCTCGTCCTGGTACACTGACATGTTTTTTGTTGTAAAAAAGAGTCCACGAAAAAAGGTTCCATTGTGTGGGCACGTTATTGTTACTTTCTCACCTTAACTGTTAAAAATAATCAGTGATATATCAGGGCGTGTTCAACTGCACAGTTGAACAGGTCATTTATAATAAACAACAACTTGTATTTATATAGCATCTTTAACGTCCCAAGGTGCTTCACAGGAGTATTATGAGACACAAAGTAATGGGTATTACGATATCATAGGTAGAAAAAAATATCATTCATGGGTGACACTGAGGTCACAGAGATAATACCACTTTTTCTAACATTATACTTCCCAAACTGAAAGGATATTTTCTGAGGAATGCACAGAGCAATTCATGTGAACTGTATTTTGCACAATAATGCTGATGTCTTTGTTTCCAGTGAGAGCAATAATGAACAAATAACACATCTGAATCTCTAGCACTTTTCCTGTTTCCAGCCTCCAACTATTACAATGGGGTTCGAACGAACTGATGCAAAGCTTAAATTTCACACACTTTATGTTCTATGCACAACCTCAACTATTAAAAGATGTCATGAGTGTTTTCTTTGCTGAAATGTGTATTTTATGTTGTGGAGGAAAGATGTTATTGACTGTGAACCTCAGATCTTTCTGACAAACTTTGAGTCAAAATTGGCCCCACCACAATTACAGTTCTGTATTCTTGCTCTGGGCTGCTGTCAACATATGCTGTTAAAATGGTCACCTTCACATCTTGGCACAGCGCTGTTCCAGACCACATTTCCTTCTTTCAGGATGCAGGAGATGGTTTCTGATCCATGTGTCTTGAGAAATCCTTCCTCACAGAGAAAAGAGACTGTGCTTCCAAGCTGCAGACTTTCCCCAAAGCGTCTCCCGTTCACCGGTACCCCGGGGTCAGGGCACTCATTGTGTCTGAAGGCTGAAGGAATACAAACAGTGGCAGCATTTAATACCGTGTGCGTAAGTTCTCCAGCAAGTTGCTAAACAAACTAAACAAGTATCCAGGTAATTATGAAATGGGGCTAAGAAAACATCAGCCATGTTCTGCAACTTTAAAAAAAGTAGAGGAATTTCTTGAAGTCTTCCGCAAGTCATTTCCCAAACAATCTGCAGTAATGGGAATAACATAAAAGGTTGTACATAGAAATGGCCATTCCATCTATCAAACCCACTCTTTCCAATTGACCATGCACATAAATTCCACCAACATATGTAATCACCTGCAAAACGAACCATAGGTAAAAGTTACAAAAGTGTAAAGCGTTGTGAAATGTTTTTCCTCATCCATTTAAACATGTTTAAACATATTAGCTTTGCAATATACAGTATTCAACTCGGACCACCTTAATTCTAAAACGATTACCTCCAGGGTCACAAGAGGACTGTAACCAAAGACTTCCACACAACGTTTAATGTCTAGACTTATTATTTATTATAACCTTGAATCCAATTCTCAAAACATTAATCAGTTACTTTTAAAAGAATGAACCAATATAGTTTTAAATGCTTCTGCTGGGAATATATTCTACATATGGGGGGCGAAATTCAGGGTCTCAGAAAGACCCATTACTGTCCGTTAGCGGCAGTCATGCGTTGGCGGTCATCAGAATCGGCGGTATCTGGTCCAGCCCAAAAAATCTCCAACCTGAATTTGGGTCGGGTCAGTCAGTTGACCCCAAAGCGGCCACTGGATTCCGACACGTGGTCGCCGCAAACGGACAGTAACGGGTCTTTCTAAGACCCTGAATTTCACCCCCACATACTTTGAACTTTAAGTTAAGTGTCAATGTTGTTTGGGGGCACTTTTCACCCTACCTGCTCAACAAAAATTGGCTGGGTAGACAATTAAAATTGCCCAGGAAAGATGTCCAGATTCTGCTACCTGAAAGTTTTAGTCAGGCTTCTGGATGGACAACTGAGTCGCCGACCCAGAGACGATTGGGTCCTCGTAGACATACACTGATGAGATCTGATCAGGTCATCGGACTCCGACTGGGATTTTAACTCCAACTTGAGCGAGGAAACCACTGCAAATTTCCCGCTAGGCTGAAGCAGGTTTGAAGAGGTTTGGCACATGAAGAAGTCCCGAAAGATAAATGTTTTACTCTTGTTTGTGGAGTTAGGAGCAGGAATGCTCCTCGGGGTCCTACAAGAACATTTTAGGCCTTCTCTCCCCCTCGACCCTGCACCCCCCCACCATTTCCATCCAGAACTCCTTTCCCCATACCTACCTGCATGCCGGCGGGCGGCCAAAGACAACCCAATTTCCACGAGACCAGTAACTGATTCCTGGCCACTTCCCACTTGGAACAAGCCAGAAGTAGACCAGCGGCACGATAATGAAGCCCAGGAGGTAAAATACCCCAGGTCTGATTTCTGGAGCAGCCACTGAGTTTCCAACGCACCTCACCTCTCGCCTGCTCAGAGTTAAAATAATGACCATTATATTTTAAAGTAAAACAACCTCTTGATTTCCAGCAATTCAAACTTTTAAAAAATGCTTCCTGGTACCAATTCTGTTCCGTCTTGCTGATAATAGACGGGATATTTTCAGTAAATGCTCTATAAACAGCAAAATGTTTTCCCCACACCAATAGACATTGATCAATTAAGGTATTTTAGGTACTAACATGCTTTATCTTGCATTTATCTGCATGATATTCCATCCACTGTTCCTTATTAGATCCATTTAATTTGTCCCTTTGAACGTTATTAATCTTCCTTACCCTCATCATACAGTCACAGAGCTTAGTTTGAACAGTAAATTATAAAATATCACGAGAATTATTCTCAATCATAGATTTATGAAAAGTGCAAACGGAAAGAAATTTGAATGGACAGCTCCTGCACTCTGCCAGTCACTTTCATCAGAGAGGCTTCTCCATTTATCACACAGTGCTTCCTATTGCCAGCCAGTTTTCATTTCAGTTCAGAAATATGCCATCAATTCTATCCCCTACAACTTTGTCTGAAGCCTCAGGAGTGTTCTAAAAACCCAAATAAATTATGCCTATGGATTGCCCTTTGTCTAGTAATTTAATTACCTCTTCAAAGAATTCTAGTGAATTAGTTGGACATACCCTATTGCTTCCAATTTACGTTGACTACTTTTTGTGACTTCAACGCTGTTTAGATGAAAATTGGTAGTATCCCATAAATACTCCTGAGCATTTTTCTGACTCCCAGCATTAGAATAATGGGCCTATAATTCCTTGATTCATATCTCATTCATTTTTTTTTTGAATACTAGATTTACATGAACTATCTTCCTGCCATCAATCTCTGAATTAGGCGTTCTAACATAAAAGGGAATCGAAAAGTCTTCAATTGGCATATAAATAGTAAACGTGTAGTAAGAGGAGGGGTGGGGCCGATTAGAGACCAAAATGGAAACCTACTCATGGAGGCAGAGGGTAAGGCTGAGGTACTATAAGAGTACTTTGCATGTGTATATACCAAGGAAGATAAGAACATAAGAACATAAGAAATAGGAATAGGAGTAGGCCATACGGCCCCTCGAGCCTGCTCCGCCATTCAATAAGATCATGGCTGATCTGATCATGGACTCAGCTCCACTTCCTCGTCCGCTCCCCATAACCCCTTATTCCCATATCATTTAAGAAACTGTCTATTTCTGTCTTAAATTTATTCAATGTCCCAGCTTCCACAGCTCTCTGAGGCAGTGAATTCCACAGATTTACAACACTCAGAGAAGAAAATTATCCTCATCTCTGTGTTTCCAAAGTCATAGTGAAAGAGGAGGCAGTTGAGATACTGATTGGGATAAAAAAATTGATAAAGAGGAGAACATAAGAGCATAAGAATTAGGAGCAGGAGTAGGCCATTCAGACCCTCGAGCCTGCTCTGCCATTAAATGAGATCATGGCTGATCTTCTACCTCAACTCCACTTTCCTGCACTGTCCCCATATTCCTTGATTCCTTGAATATCCAAAGATCTATCGATCTCTGTCTTGAATATACTAACACTGAGCTTCCACAGCCCTCTGGGGTAGAGAATGTCATGTATTCAACTATCATTGTAACCCATGTATAACCTGACCTAAGTTGTACACCTTGAGAACATTGACCACAAGAGGCGAACTTGTGGGAGACACTCCTAACCTGGACTTTCAGGTATAAAATGGGAAGCTCCACCCACCTTCATCATTTGAGGTCTTGGTAATAAAGGTAACTGGTCACAGAGTGACCTTCTCTCAAGTATGGGCCTCGTGTGCATTTATACTGTATAGTAAGGACATATCAGATATTCACCACCCTCTGAGTGAAGAAGTTTCTCCTCATCTCAGTCCTATATGGCTGATCCTTTATTCTGAGACTGAGACCCCTGGTTCTAGACTCCTCATCCTCCCTGCGCCTACCCTGTCAAGTCCTGTAAGAATTTTGTACATTTCAATGAGATCACCTCTCATTCTTCTAAACTCTAGGGAATGTAGGCGTAGTCTACGCAATCTCTCCTTGTAGGACAATACCCTCATCCCAGGAATCAGTCTGGTGAATCTTTGTTGCACTCCCTCAATGGCAGGTATATCCTTCCTTAGATAAGGAGACCAAAACTGTACACAATACTCAAGGTGCGATCTCACCAGGCCCTATATAATTACAGTAAGAAGTCTTTACTCCTATACTCAAATTCTCTTGTAATAAAGGTCAACATACCATTTGCTTTCTTAATTGCTAGGAGCTACTGGAAGGATGGCTGTACTTAAAGTAGACAAGTCACCAGGACTGGATGGGATGCATCCTAGAATGCTGAGGGAAGTAAAGATGGACATTGCGGAGCTACTGGCCATAATCTTCCAATCCTCCTTGGATACAGGGGTGGTACCAGAGGACTGGAGAATTGCAAATGTTTCACCCTTGTTCAAAAAAGGGTGTAAAATAAACCCAGCAATTGCAGGCCAGTCAGTTTAACCTCGGTAGTGGGGAAGCTTTTAGAAACAATAATCCAGGACAAAATTAACAGTCACTTGGACAAGTGTGGATTAATTAAGGAAAGCCAGCAAGGATTTGTTAAAGAGAAATCGTGTTTATCTAACTTGATTAAGTTTTTTGATGAGGCAACAGAGAGGGTTGATGAGGGCACAATGCAGTTGATGTGCAATACATGGGCATTCCAAAAGGTATTTGATAGGGTGCAATAAAATAGGCTTGCCAGCAAATTTGAAGGTCATGGAATAAAAGGGACAGTGGCAGTATGGATACAAAATTGGCTAAGTGACAGGAAACAAAGTTGTGGTGAATGGTTGTTTATCAGACTGGAGGAAGATAGACAGTGAGGTTCCCCAGGGGACAGACTAGGACCACTGCTTTTCTTGATATATAGTAATGACTTGGACTTGGGAGTACAGAGCACACTTTTAAAATTTTCAGATGACACAAAACTTGGAAGTATAGTGAACAGTGAGGAGGATAGTGATAGACTTCAAGAGAGGTCTTTAAACTAATTAGTGGGGGGTGGAGGGTTCAGGTGAGCGGAAATTTAAAAAGTCAAAGAGCAAGGAGAAGGCAATAGAGCACGGTAGCAGTGAGGGAAATGAAAACCAGAGCGTGCCAGGAAGGGACAGAATGTATAAACATGAGTGTATCAGAAACTGGGGTCAAGCAGGGAAACATGGTAAAAGGCAAAATTAAAAGCTCTTTATTTAAATGCACGCAGCATTCGTAACAAAATACATGAGTTGACAGCACAAATAGATATAAATGTGTATGATGTGATAGCCTATACAGAGCTGTAATTGCAAGGTGACCAAGGCTAGGAACTAAATATTCAGGGGTGTTTGACAATTCGGAAGGAGAGGCAGAAAGGAAAAGAAGGTGGGGTAGCTCTGTTAGTAAAGGATGAGATCAGTGCAGTAGTGAGAAATGATATTGGCTCAGAGGATGTAGAATCAGTTTGGGTGGAGATAAGGAATAATAAGGGGATGAGTCTCTGGTGGGCGTAGTCTATAGGCCCCCTAACAGTAGTTACACTGTTGGACGGAGTATAAATCAAGAAATAATGGAGGCTTGTAAAAAAGGAACGGCAATAATCATGGGTGATTTTAATCTTCATATTGATTGGACAAATCAAATTGGCCAAGGTAGCCTTGAGGAAGAGTTCATATAGTGTATCCTGGATAGTTTCCTTGAACAGTACATTGCGGAACCAACCAGGGAGCGGGCTATCTTAGATCGGTACTGTGTAATGAGACAGGATTAATAAATGAACTCGTAGTAAAAGATCCTCTCGGAATGAATGATGATAACATGGTTGAATTTCAAATTCAGTTCGAGAGTGAGAAAGTTGGATCTCAAACCAGTGTCCTAAGCTTAAATAAAGAAGACTACCAAGGTACGAAGGCAGAGTTGGCTAAAGTGGACTGGGAAAATAGATTAAAATGTAAGATGATTGATAAGCACTGGCGGACATTGAAGGAGATATTTCATAACTCTCAACAAAAATATATACCAATGAGAATGAAAGACTTGAAGAGAAGGGATAACACCCGTGGCTAACTAAGCAAATAAAGGATGGTATCAAATTGAAAACAATGACATACAAAGTGGCCATGATAAGTGGGAAGCCAGAAAATTGGGAAACTTTTAAAAACCAGCAAAAAACAACTAAAAAAATAATAGAGAGGGAAGATAGATTATGAAAGTAAACGAGCAAAACATATAAAAACAGATAGTAAGAGTTTTTACATGTATATAAAAAGGAAGAAAGTGGCTAAAGTAAATGTTGGCCCCTTAGAGGATGAGACTGGGGAATTAATAATGGGGAACAGGAAAATGTCAGAGACTGAACAAATATTTTATATCGGTCTTCACAGTAGAAGACACTAAAAACATTCCAATAATGGATAGTCAACGAGCTATAGGAAGGGAGGAACTTAAAATATTCACTGTCACGAATGAAGAAGTACTCAGGGAAATAATGGGACTAAAGGTGAACAAGTCCCCTGGACCTGATGGCTTGCATCCTAGAAACATAGAAACATAGAAAATAGGTGCAGGAGTAGGCCATTCAGCCCTTCGAGCCTGCACCGCCATTCAATGAGTTCATGGCTGAACATGCAACTTCAGTACCCCATTCCTGCTTTCTCGCCATACCCCTTGATCCCCCTAGTAGTAAGGACTACATCTAACTCCTTTTTGAATATATTTAGCGAATTGGCCTCAACAACTTTCTGTGGTAGAGAATTCCACAGGTTCACCACTCTCTGGGTGAAGAAGTTTCTCCTCATCTCGGTCCTAAATGGCTTACCCCTTATCCTTAGACTGTGACCCCTGGTTCTGGACTTCCCCAACATTGGGAACATTCTTCCTGCATCTAACCTGTCTAAACCCGTCAGAATTTTAAACGTTTCTATGCGATCCCCTCTCATTCTTCTGAACTCGAGTGAATACAAGCCCAGTTGATCCAGTCTTTCTTGATATGTCAGTCCCACCATCCCGGGAATCAGTCTGGTGAACCTTCGCTGTACTCCCTCAATAGCAAGAATGTTCTTCGTCAAGTTAGGAGACCAAAACTGGACACAATACTCCAGGTGTGGCCTCACCAAGGCCCTGTACAACTGTAGTAACACCTCCCTGCCCCTGTACTCAAATCCCCTCGCTATAAAGGCCAACATGCCATTTGCTTTCTTAACCGCCTGCTGTACCTGCATGCCAACCTTCAGTGACTGATGTACCATGACACCCAGGTCTCGTTGCACCTCCCCTTTTCCTAATCTGTCACCATTCAGATAATAGTCTGTCTCTCTGTTTTTACAACCAAAGTGGATAACCTCACATTTATCCACATTATACTTCATCTGCCATGCATTTGCCCACTCACCTAACCTATCCAAGTCACTCTGCAGCCTCATAGCATCCTCCTCGCAGCTCACACTGCCACCTAAATTAGTGGCATCCGCAAACTTGGAGATACTACATTTAATCCCCTCGTCTAAATCATTAATGTACAATGTAAACAGCTGGGATTCCAGCACAGAACCTTGCGGTACCCCACTCGTCACTGCCTGCAATTCTGAAAAGTACCCATTTACTCCCACTCTTTGCTTCCTGTCTGACAACCAGTTCTCAATTCACATCAGCCCACTACCCCCAAACCCATGTGCTTTAACTTTGCACATTAATCTCTTGGGACCTTGTTGAAAGCCTTCTGAAAGTCCAAATACACCACATCAACTGGTTCCCCTTTGTCCATTCTACTGGAAACATCCTCAAAAAATTCCAGAAGATTTGTCAAGCATGATTTCCCTTCCTGTTTTCTCTCTCCCTCCTTTTTTAAAAAGTGGGCTTACATTGGCTACCCTCCACTCGATAGGAACTGATCCAGAGTCAATGGAATGTTGGAAAATGACTGTCAATGCATCCGTTATTTCCAAGGCCACCTCCTTAAGTACTTTGGGATGCAGACCATCAGGCCCTGGGGATTTATCGGCCTTCAATCCCATCAATTTCCCCAACACAATTTCCCGACTAATAAGGATTTCCCTCAGTTCCTCCTTCTTACTAGACCCTCTGACCCCTTTCATATCCGGAAGATCCTAGGCTTGCATTGGAAACAGTTCAGAGAAGGTTCACTCGGTTGAATCCTGAGATGAAGGGGTTGACTTATGAAGAAAGGTTCAGCAGATTGGGCCTGTACTCATTGGAGTTCAGAAGAATGAGATGATCCTATTGAGACATATAAGATAATGACTGGGCTCAACAAGGTAGATGCAGAGAAGATGTTTCCACTCATGGGGGAATCTAGAACTAGGGAGCATAGTTTTAGAATAAGGGGTCACCCTTTTAAAGCTGAGATGAGGAGGAATTTCTTCTCTCAGTGGGTTGTAAATCTGTGGCACCTCTGCCCCAGAGAGCTATGGATGCTGGGTCAGTTAATATATTTAAAGCGGAGATAATCAGATTTTTTAGAGCAATAAGGGAGTAAAGGGTTATGGGGAGCGGGCAAGGAAGTGGAGCTGAGCCCACTGAATGGCAGAGCAGGCTCGAGGGGCCAAATGGCCTACTCCTGCTCTTATTTCTTATGTTCTTATTTTCATGTTCTTATAGACAAGCTGGTAGAATGGGCGGACACGTGGCAGATGAAATTTAACGCAGAAAAGTGTGAAGAGCACATTTTGGTAGGAAGGGGAGGCAATACAGGTTGAACCTCCCTTATCCAGAACCATCCCATGTCCAGAACCATTCGCGGCCACCGGGTAGCACATGCACAGAACTCCGACATGAAAAATTAAATTCCTTCCTCACTGCCGACTCCCGCAATCGCTGGCTTGACCCCGCAATCCACCGCCCCTCCCCCCCCCCCCCCGCTATGATCCCTCTGCCGCACTCCCAGCACCAAGCCAGCCAGCCCCAATATCCCCTTGCTCAGTACCTGTACCATCCAATTTAACGTGACCGCCCCTTGTCCGGACAAAACCCTTATCCAGAACAGACCAGGTCCCAAGGGTTCCGGATAAGGGAGGTTCAATCTGTATAAATTAAAGGGTACAATTTTAAAGGGGTGCATGGACAGAGAGACCTGGGTGTACATGTGCACAAATCATTGAAGGTGGCAGGGCAGGTTGAGAAAGCGCTTGACAAAGCTTACAAGATCCTGGACTTTATAAATAGAGGCATAGAGTACAAAACCTTTACAAAACACTGGTTAGGCCTCAACTGGAGTATTTTGTCCAATTTTGGGCACTGCACTTTAAGAAGGATGTGAAGGCCTTGAAGAGGGTGCAGAGAAGATTTACAAGGGGTGAGTGACTTCAGTTATGTGGATAGAGTGGAGAAGCTGTGGTTGTTCTCCTTAGAGCAGAAAACTTTGAGACGCGATTTGATAGAGCTGTTCAAAATCATGAGGGGTCTAGACAGAGTAGATAGAGAGAAATTGTTCCCATTGGCAGAAGGGTTGAGAACCAGAGGACACAGATGGAAGGTGATTGGCAGAAGAACCAAAGGCAACATGAGGAAAAACGTTTTAACGTAGCGAGTGGTTAGGAACTGGAATGCACTGCCTGAGAGGGTGGTGGAGGCAGACTCAATCACGACTTTCAAAAGGGAATTGGATAAGTACCTGAAGGAAATAAATGTGCAGGGCTACGGGGAAAGAGCAGGGGAGTGGGACTGGCTGAAGTGCTCTTGCAGAGAGCCGGTACAGCCTTCTGTGCTGTAACCATTCTATGATTCCATGGTTGTTAGTAACTTCATAACACAAGCTTTGTTGGTGTCTCCAGATAATATATTTTCCTGAGCCTGTTTGACTGCAGCTCAAATGTGTCCCAATTTTCATTTGTGAAGACTGATGTAAAGAATTAATTGGTCTTCAACACAACACCACTTTTCAATAGTTAAAAGTGCCTTTTGATCCTTCTTACTGCCAACAGTCTGGCTTCTGATTGCCCTTTAATCACTTCTAATGCTTATATAAGTCACATTCAATTGAGTTTGACAACACTCCGAGTCTCACTATTTTTTGATTCTTTATCACTTTAACAATATTTGTCCTTAGTTTTCAGGTTATTTTGAATCATCTTTTCATTCACTGTGTTCCTGGTCTTGCTTTCCTTTCCCAGAGTGATATGTTCAATTACACATCCCTGAAAATAATCTTTTGCAAACTTTAATTCTAATTGTGTCCTTGTGTTTATTTCTATTTTAATGATATCACAAAGGAGTATAACGTGGCTCTCTGCAAGCTTTAGATGAAGGGACCAAGTGTAATGTATTCAAGTTTGATGATGATACAAAGCTAGGTGGGACAGTAAGCTGGGAGGAGAACACAAAGCGTCTGCGAAGGGAGACAGATAGACTAAATGAGTGGGAAGTAAGGTGGCAGATGGAGTATAATGTGGGGAAATGTGACGTTATTCACTTTGGTAGGAAGAATAGAAAAACAGTATATTTTTTAAATGATGAGAAACATTTAACTGTTTGTGTTCAGAGAGCTTTGGGTGACCTTGTGCAAGAAACACAGAAAGTTAGCATGCAGGTACAGTAAGCAATAAGGAAGGCAAATGGCATGTTGGAGTATAAGAATATAGAAGTCTTGCTACAATTGGAAAAGGCTTTGGTGAGACCACACCTGAAGTACTGTGCACAGTTTTGGTCTCCTTATCTAAGGAAGGATATTCTTGCATTGGAGACGGTACAATGGAGGTTCACTCGATTAGTTCCTGGGATGTGACGGCTGTCTTATGATGAGAGATTGTGTCGAATGAGCCTATACTCTCTGGTTTTAGAAGAATGAGACATGATCTCATTGAAACATACAAGATTCTGAAGGGGATTGACAGGGTAGATGCTGAGAGGTTGTTTCCCCTGGCTGGAGTGTCTAGAACTAGGGGATACAATCTCAGGATAAGGGGCCGGCCATTTAAGACCGAGATGAGGAGAAACTTCTTCACTCAGAGGGTTGTGAATCTTTGGCATTCTTTGCCCCAGAGGGCTGTGAATGCTGAGTCTCTGAATATATTCAAGGCTGAGATAGATAGATTTTTGGAGTCCAGGGGAATCAAGGGATATGGAGATCGAGCGGGAAAGTGGAGTTGAGGTCGATGATCAGCCATGATCTTATTGAATGGCGGAGCAGCTCCAAGGACCATAGGGCCTACTCCTGCTCCTATTTCTTAAGTTCTTATGCACTATTGAGATTCTCGGTACCTCCTCAAATGATAAGAACCGAAGGATGCAAGCTGAAGTAAAATCCAAATGCAAAGTGACTAGAGCTAGGACATCTAATTCCTATCATGTTGGGCCTAAGATAATGAACTCAAAAGGGTGGGACACATGTTGAGAAATGTCCACCACTGCTCCAAGTTTTCCGCATGTATTTATTGCTGTGGGTTACAGGTGGGAAGCTGCCGTTTCAGTACAGAACTAGGTCAACAAAGCTGGATCATTTAATTTTTGGCATAATTAGCTGGTAGTCAAAAGGAAGAGCACATGATTGCTGGTGGTCAAGCAGTGGTGGGGACAGGAGCAACCAGATCTGTTGGTCTCATTATGAGTCTGCATTCACTTTCTCCTGCACTCCTGTGGTTAGGGAAGTCATCTGACAGATGTGCGCTGTGTCTTTGTGTTTGGGGGGGGGGGGTGGGGGGGGGGGGGGAGTTGAGTATGGCACTTTAAATACTTTCACAATGGCCAACAAAATCAGGGAGCCTGGAATCCAGTATACACGTTAACTGCTAAGAGGTGCCTGCCCACTATCTCTGCTACTGACCATGAATAAAGTTGTCCAGGCCAGGGGTAGGTGACTGGTGCGTGCCTATGCCATTGGGGGCACATCTCAGCTGCCCACTTACTGAAGAGGGCACAAATTGTGGTGGAAGTATGTCAGGCTGGCATGGAGGGGGGTGGGGGGGGGGCATGGGGGGAATTGCTGTCCCCATTTGACAGTATAAAAAATAAACTTACCCACTTTTTCTTCAGGAGTCATGGCCAGGAACCCAACTTGGGCCAGGTGGAGGGTCAAACACACTTGGGGCTCGACAATTAATGCTATGACCGGTTTTTGGGCGACAATTGCTGCTTTTTATTTTTTTTTAGCGCCGGAATACCACTATGGCCGGATGCCATAAAATTCAGCAAATGGTGAGCAGTGACAGCGGTAAATCCAGCCTTGCACGACTGCATTTGTGCACCAGAGTTGAATTCACCGATCTGAAAAAAAAAACGACCTTCTACGCTCATTCAATTTTTACATTTTCACCAATTTCATTCTTTCGATTTTTTTTCCCCCATCATTCTGGTCAGGTGTCAGGGTGTGCCCGCGCATACGCAGTAAGTATACCCAGCTCTCAATCTGCCATTTTTCATAGACAAGAGAAGATGCAGGGTGATTATAGTAGGCAGAGGGCCAGGAAATTTAGTTCCGATGCCAATGAAGTACTGATCACAGCAATTGAGGGTAGATGGGGGAAGTTTTATAGGAGGGGTCGAAATAAACCCGCCCCGCTCAGCCGTTATAAGGAGATTTTGGACTGCTGTTGCTGAGGAGGTCTCCTCAGTGTATGACATTCGCAGGGACCACCAGCAAAGCAGGAAAAGGTGGAATGACCATTGTAAGGTCGTGAGAGTTCGTAATATTTTTATTGATGCACTCCTTGATTATTTAAATTGTAAATCTGACACTTGTTGCTGTAGGTAGGCTTATTGTTGTACCTTACTTGCCATGAATGATCGTTACACGTTATTAAGACTGATTTTTGACATCTTAAAAGATGTTTCTGCCCATCGATGTCTTCCTCATGAACCATGTGCAACCACCATGGCCATTAAACAGACAGCTGTATTAAATGCACACAGTATGGTCTAAGTGCTTTGATGGCTATCTGTGTGTGCCACAAGAGCAGAAGGGCACTCTGCTAACCATTCCTATTGTCATTGTTCCAGGAAAAGTTGCCCCACAATTGCCGCGAGCAGCAACGGACAGGTGGTGGTCCGCCCCAAACACATCCATTAACACACCTGGAGGAGAGAGTGGCTGGGTTAATTGGTGCCTCCGGGAGG
Organism: Pristiophorus japonicus; assembly: GCF_044704955.1. Taxonomy (NCBI): domain Eukaryota; kingdom Metazoa; phylum Chordata; class Chondrichthyes; family Pristiophoridae; genus Pristiophorus; species Pristiophorus japonicus. The sequence continues at coordinate 43,765,112 of NC_091990.1, forward strand.
TCAACTACCCATGCAGAGTTCCGAACTGATGGTAAGTCCTGCAAAATCCCCGGGCTGGGTTGTGGCAGTGTGATGCAATATCTGTGGACTAGGGTTCAGGTAATGTGATGCAATGTCTCTCAACGACATATAATGCAGTAGCGGTGGTCCTTCAAATAAGCCTGCGCTATGTGACCTTACTCATGTCACCCTGCCCCCTCCCCTGCTGCTAATCACTCATCTGTTGTTTTCTATTTTGCAGATGAAGAGTCAGAGGTATCACATCATCCTATGCAAGCCTCCACCTCAGCCCATTGTTTGTGGGTTGAGGAGGAAGCTTAGGGGCGCGCTGAGGATCCTCCACAGGAGGAACAACATCATGAACCTGTTGTGGGGGGGGTTAGGGATGGTGGTGAAGGGGGTGCTGGGTGTGGAGGTGTGTGGGGGTGCTGGGGGTGGAGGGAGTGATCGGGGTGCTCGGTGTGGAGGGGGTGATCGGGGTGCTAGGTGTGGAGGGTGTGGAGGGGGTGTGTGGGTGCCGGGGGTGGAGGGAGTGCTGGGGGTGGAGGGGGTGTTGGGGTGTGTGGGTGCTGGGTGTGGAGGAATTGATCGGGGTGCTAGGTGTGGAGGGTGCTGGGGTTGGAGGGAGTGGAGGGGGGGGGGCGATGCAGTCAGCATGTGTTTTAGCTGCGGCCACAAGTTCTGCAAAGGAAGTCACATTCACAGGCTTTGTCCAAACCGAAGCAGCGGGTCCAAGTTGTGTGCAGCAACGCACCCCCAGGGTAGAACCCCGTATGCCACCTCTGCGGAGGTTGAGTCGGCAAAGCCGGTCGGCTGAAAGACAGGCAGACACACACCTGGACAAGGTGGGACTGTCGAGGGAGAGTGTCGAACTTGGTCGAGAACTCCTCCAGGCTCTGGGTGGCATTTCAGGCAACATCGCCGCACAATCTGCGGCACAACCTGCGGACACGAGGGAGGACATGAGGGAGGACATGAGGGAGGACATGAGGGAGGACATGTCGCAGATTGCAGCTACGCTCCAGGACAACACCGAGGCTGCCAATGCCCTGCGGCAATTGATGGTCTTGACTTTTGGCACTGCAGCCCCGTGTCATACCACCCAGACCGACAGCACCTGTGAGTGGGAAGGCCGAGCAAGAGCCTTCTGACTCAGAAGCTGGGCCTTTCATACCCCGAGCTTCTCCAAGGGATCCACACATGGCGTCGCCATTGTCTCTCCCCGACAACAGCAGCACCCTGCGCGCCTTGCTGCCCACCAGTTTGGTTCCAACCCGAGTAGGGGTAGGGGCAAGAAGCGAGGGCAGGGTTTAAGATTGGAGGAGAGGGTGGTGGAGAAATGTGGTCGCAGGGGTTGTTCTTATTTTGCTGCAGTTTTCCTGTTTTCATTTTTTTATGAAAGTTTTAAAAATTGTACAAATTGTGTTCAAGTTAAAAATTTATTTAAGTTTCAAAATTAAAGTTTACGAAGTTTCAAGAATGTACAAAAGTTTCATAAATTTAGAAATGTTTTATAAATTCCATTCTCATTTGTAGAATAAGAGGGGGAATAGTCAACATGTTGGGATAGAGTGGGCAGGCAATGGTGAAATGTGCCTTTCACTGTTCAAGCAAACCGTTGATTTATGAGCTGCTGATGTAAGAATTTTTGCAATGGCAAAATCTCCACTGTGGTGGTGGTGGGGGTGGTGGCATGAGTTCATCACCAGGCTCCTCCTCCTCCCCTCCGCCTCTCTCCTAAGGTGGTCCTGCAGTCCCCAGGGACAAATCCTATCTCCTCATGATGGCTAAGTTGTGTAGCATGCAGCACACCACAATGAACTCAGCGACCTGCTGAGTGGAGTATTGTAGGCAGCCTCCAGAGTGATCCAGGCATTGGAAGTGCTGCTTGAGCATGCCAATTGTCTTTTCGACAATGTTGCAGTGGCTACATGGCTCTCATTATAGCGATGCTTGGATTCTGTCTGAGTGTTGTGGAGGAGGGCCATGAGCCAGGTGGCGAGGCCGTAACCTTTGTCCCCCAGCATCCAGCTCTGGCCTTGTGGCTGACGCTTAAACAGGTCAGAGACACTGCTTCACGCAAGATGAAAGCATCATGGATGCTCCCTAGAAACTGAGCATTGACTGCCATGATGTGCTGAGTATGATTGCAAATGATCTGTACGTTCAGGGAGTGGAATCCCTTTCGGTTTCGGTAAACCTCTGGCTCCTCTAAAGGTGCTCGCAGGGCGATGTGCACACAGTCAATGACAGCTGAACCTTGGGAAAGCCAGCAATTCATGTAAAACACACAGCCCTCTCATTCTGTGTCTCCTTGGTCATTGGGAAGTTTATGAAGTCCATCCTCTGTGCTTACAGTGCAGTAGCCACCTGGCGAATGCAGCTGTTTGTAGCATGCTGCGAGATGCAGCATATGTCCCCCGTTGATGCCTGAAAGGAGTCGGAGGCATAGAAGGCAAATGCCACAGTCACCGTCACCTCGACGGGCAGTGCAGTCCTGTTGCGGCTGGTAGGCTGTAGGTCTGCCCTTATCAGCTAATATATCTCTGTGACCACCTCTTTTCAGAAGCACAGCTGTCCAACGCACTGTGCCTCAGACAGGTGCAGGTATGAGCGCTGTTCCCTGTAAGCTCGTGTGGGGTAAGGCCTTCTCCCCATATGTCTGCGAGCTCTTTGCTTAAAATACTCTTGAATAAGCCTTCTTCCAGCTCGATGTTGCATAGAATAAGCAGCAAGCAATAATGGCAGAGATATTGTAGCCCCTATTCTTTTAAATGTCCTCAAATAGTCTTAAAAATGAACTATAAACTCACAAGAACCTCAATGTGTAAAAAGCAGCCTTCTCTCCAAATCCTTTTATGCACTGAACTTCTGTTCCGTTTTTCAAGATCGTGTCGTTAGCGCCGGTTGCTTCGTGGGTCCGACCAGGTAAGACTTGATATTTTTTGGCCGTGTTTTTTGGGCGGGCGCCAAAAATGGAGCTATCGACGGATTTACTGCCCGCGGCGATAGCGGAGCATTGCACGCCGACTGATGTCATAAAAATGGTTAAAAAAATGGACAGCTGATAATTTTTACCGTCGGCCAGCGCAAAACCATTGCTGACTTCAGCCAAAGTTATACCAGGAATGCAACAAAACAGCTGTGAATTTTCTGGCTTGAATTTCAACAAACCCTAAAATGTAGAAATATTCAAAGTCTAAAAACAGAATTCTGTTTCTGCCAACTTTAAAGCAAATAGTCATGACTTTAATCCATACTAGTCCACATTAAACCACCATTATCAAGGATTCCATATCATAATCTTAACTTTAAATTATCCTAAATAAACTGCTGTAATTCCTCAGTTTCATTAGCCCCGAACTTGGTGGAAGCTTAGTTCCACCCAAAGGACCGCTGAGATCCTGACGGTTCTTTGGGTGGAAGTTTCATGAAAAAGTCTGTGAAAGACCGTCCGGCGGCAAAAAAAGGACTTATGCCATGAATTTGGGCTGCAGCTCCCATTCCCGGCGTCAAATGCAATCCTCCACAATGTACCGCCAAGGATTGAGTTGGGTCCAGGGAGGGGGGAACAGATAAAATTTAAAATTTCCCCAAAATAAAAAACAAGACACTAGAAAACCCTCAGGGGAACCCATCCACCTGAATCACTGGAAAAACAATAAAGAAAAGTGTACTCACGTTTTTTTGCAAGTCTTCATACTTACTGTTGAGGTTAGACCTGCCTCCATGCGGCGGTCTTTACCCCTGCTGGACCGAAACCAAACTGTCAGCTCGGCGGGCGTGAGGACACACGTCGGCACATATCAGCGGGCGGTCTCCAACGGTCTTCCCTCCCTGCCGGCAGGAGGCCGCCACCAAACTTGCTCGGAGGGGAAACCGCCCAGAAAACCTGACAGCAGCGGATGGTAAGTCCACCAAGTTCGGCCCCATAAACTCTGACTTTACATGTTTATCAAATTCTTCAACACCTTATATCCATTGTAACTTACTCCCAAGTATCAGTTGTTCCATACATCTCTCTGCTCTGATGTATTAATTTGTCTACACTGCTAGTTTTATGGAATGCAAATTGCCTAAATTGAACAAGGACACTAATGTCTCTGGGGAACTGCTCCTTTTCGAATTTTTCTTGCGTCATTAATGCTTTGTTTCCTTCATTATAATTTTCTTTTAGTCTCATCTGAATTTAATGCCCTTTCGATTATGATTCATTTCTTTTCCATTATTAAGTTCTTCCACTTGCCAACCACACTGATAATGGAGGGCTGACCCTTTGTGCTGATAGGAAAGCTGTCTCCATTATTACTGCAGTAACGGGGGTGTCATTCATTCTTCCCTCTGGATCATTCACTTATACCATTGTTGCTCCACACAGGCTTTGACTTTACATTCGACAAAAAAAAACTTTAATAGCAACTTTCCTGATTTACGCAGAGGCGCAAGACCAAGTGCAATCTTCAGAACGACACCATGGTGGGGAGATAATTGGACAAAGGTAGAGAAGGGGGGCAAGGAAGAGGAGATAAAGAGAAGAGGAGGAAAGGGAGAAGGTGGTAGAAAGAGGGAAGGTGTGGGGTGGAGGGGAGGGACAGGGGAAAGGGAAGGAGGGAGGAGGAAGGTAGGAAAGAGGAAAGAGAGGGAATAAATGGAAAAAAGTTGGAAGAAGGAGGGGAAGAGGGGAGGACAACTGGGGGAATAGAGTTCAACGAAAGGAAGGAAGGAAGAGAGGAAAGGAAGGGGAAGAGAGAGGAGGAGAATGGGAAAAGAATGGGAGAGGGGAAGGCGGGGAAGGACTTGAGAGGTTAGGGGAAAGGGAGGTGGAGAGGAACTGGGACAGGATGGGATAGGGAAATCTAGGAAACTATCACAATGTGGGATAGCGAGGGAAGATATGTCAGTGTGTGTGTGGCGAGGAAGGTGGGGTGGCGGGGGGAGGTGCAGGTTGAGCAGGAGACATATTCAGCAGATGGTGGGGGGGAAGCCTGGAGATCTTGAAGAGCGAGGTTAGGGGGGCGACATCCGAGGAAGTCTGCTCATTGGGGATGAGTCACAAGGGTCTACACTATATTACAATTTATTACAAAGTATTTACAACACAGAAACAGACTATGCAGCCCAACAGGGTCATGCCAGTGTTTACGCTCCACACAAGCATCCTCCCACATTTGTTCATCTAATCGAATCAACATATCTTTCTTCCTTATGTGCTTATCTAGCTTCCCCTGGATCACAGACCCAATTCATGTCCAGACCTGAGTCAAGCAGGGCTGCGTCATCGCCCCAACCCTCTTCTCAATCTTCCTCGCTGCCATGCCCCACCTCACAGTTGATAAGCTCCCCGCTGGAGGGGAACTAAACTACAGAACTAGTGGGAAGCTGTTCAACCTTCGCCGTCTCAAGGCCAAGTCCAAGACCACTCCAACCTCTATCGTCGAGCTCCAGTACGCAGACGACGCTTGCGTCTGTGCACACACAGAGGCTGAAGTCCAGGACATAGTCGACGTATTTACCGACGTATGAAAGCATGGGCCTCATGCTAAACATTAGTAAGACAAATGGCCTCCACCAGTCAGTCCTCGCCGCACAGCACTGCCCCCCCAAGCATCAAGATCCATGGCGTGGCCCTGGACAACATGGACCATTTCCCCGATCTCGGGAGTCTCCTATCAACAAGAGCAGGCATTGATGATGAGATCCAACACTGCCTTCAATGCGTCAGTGCAGCCTTTGGCCACCTGAGGAAAAAAGTGTTTGAAGATCAGTCCCTCAAAACTGTCACCAAGCTCATGGTCTACAGGGCCGTAATAATACCCGGCCTCCTGTATGGCTCAGAGACATGGACCACGTACAGTAGTTACCTCAAGTCACTGGAGAAATAGCACCAGCGATGTCTCCGCAAGATCCTGCAAATCCCCTGGGAGGACAGATGCACAAACATTAGCGTCCTCGTCCAGGCCAACATCCCCAGCATTGAAGCACTGATCAGCTCCACTGGGCAAGCCACATAGTTCGCATGCCAGACATGAGACTCCCAAAGGACACAATCAAAGCCTCCCTGATAAAGTGCGACATCCCCACTGACACCTGGGAGTCCTTGGCCATAGACCGCCCTAAGTGAGGAAGTGCATTCGGGAGGGCGCTGAGCTCCTCGAGTATCGTCGCCGAGAGCATGCAGAAATCAAGCGCAGACAGCGGAAGAAGCGTGCGGCAAACCAGGCTTCCTGCCCACCCTTTCCCTCAACGACTATCTGTCCCACCTGTGACAGAGACTGTGGTTCTCGTATTGGACTGTACAGCCACCTAAGAACTCATGTTAAGAGTGGAAGCAAGTCTTCCTCGATTCCGAGGGTCTGCCTATGATGATGAAATGCACCAAAATTCCCCTTTCCCATATAGCTCCCAAAATTCCCATTTCCTTCACTATGCAAAGTAAAAGCCATACAGTCAAATTATTTTTCACAGGATACTACAGTAAAAGCAATTTAAAGAGTAACTGTGTGACAAACTTCCTAAGGGACAGATTACTATGTCACAGTGCCCTTGGGTGTGAGAATTCATTGCATTGAAGACTATGGGGTCACGGGCCAGGCAGCGTCCATGACAACAAGAATGTGATATTTTTCTCCATGCTTGGTGGGACTGCGAAATGGAGCCAACCATACTGATAATGGAGGTCTGACCCTATGAGTTCTTATTAGATTCGAGACTCAGTCGGAAAACTTCACAATAGCCATCGAGGTAATAATCAGCAGGCCGGGGCTATTACAGGGAGCAGCGTGCGGTGGCCTGGCCCAGAAATCGCCGTGGTCCCAGCCTGTAAGACCATCAGCAGGCCGGGGCCATTACAGGGAGCAGTGTGCGGCGGCATACCACTGCAGGGAGCAGTGCATGCTGCTGCAGGAGGGCAACGGCTGCGAAGCCAGGTCGCTGATTGCAGTGCGGGCAGGCACAGCAGGAGGGATGAAGAAGCGGCAAGAGTTTGTAGAGGGAAATGACCGGAGCCCAGGAGAGGCGTGAGTTTGGGGCTCAGAAGAGGCAAGGGCCCAAGGGCAGCATGGGCCAGCCCACACTGTGATATGTGTGTGCACTAGGTCCGTGCAGCAGAGCAAGTCTCCAGTTGTCTTGGTTAACCCTTGCCACTGGACCAAGACCGAACTCTGTCAAGTCCGTGTGGTGGCTGGTGTGCAACGGCCATGACACATTAAAAAAAGCCACGCACAGGCATCTTCCACCCTTCAAGATGTAGTTCGGGATCTGGAATATTAGTTCGGGATCTGGGACATTGAAACAACTGTGAACTCATTCCTTTTTGGCGTGGAAGCAAGTCATCCTCGCTTCGAGGGATTGCCTATGATGATGATGGATAAGAACAGATGAAGGGGATCAAAAAGTTTCGAGTGGAGATTATGCAGTTGAGATATTGAACAAAGCTGTCTTTGGAGGAAGAAGTGACCAAGATGGACCCACAGCTGAACAGCTATGTTTTGGCCTTTGAATAGGAAGCCAATGAGGGAATTAATGAACCAAGCTCCAAGAGAGAGACTTGCTAATCAGCTGAAACAGGATGGAGAGAGACAGATGAGTGCCAAGAGGGTGATTTGCTGCTCTGATCAAACAACTGGGGAAAGACAATAACCCAGAGGGAAGAAAGAAAATATTTTAAGAAAGAAAATTAATAGAAAAAAAATAAAGGCATCAAATTTAATTTGTACTTTAATTCAGGACAAAGATCATCTTGAAACAAAAACATGAAGGTCTGGAAAGAGAAAACTGTAAGTTGCTGTGTAGAGTCAACCAGTGGCCAGAACCTGCAAGAGCATGCAGGCCCACTACAGTTGTTGAGATTTTCTAGTGTCACAAACTGTCACATTAATCGGAAAATCCTATTAAAAACATGACAGGACAGGCATTACAATGTGCAGCATAAGTGCGGACATAATTAATACTGAAAAGCCCATAGGACTTTTGATTGGAAAGATGACAGGGCATGTTGAGTTTAATAATATATGAATCACTAAAGCTCTTTGTCTTTAATGAGAATGTTGCAAGGTTTGAGCATGCATTTTGGAGGATTTAAGCTCTTGTTTTGAATAGCTAGGGAGTAAAGTTGATTGTGATTCACCGAGAATGCAATCCTGAATAACTCTTTGGTTCTTAAGTCTGAGCGACTGCTCCTTTAGCAGCATTACATTAACAGCAAGTATTATAGTCAGTAGGGGCAGAGTTACAAACAGTGACATCTCCTGGACCCATTCTTTCCACTACCTTGCTTTAATTTGCTTCATATAATTTAATATAGTGCCACCATCTCTATTTTGAAGGTGACACTGCCACCAGATCGCAAACTATAGGTATTTTTTGACAGATTTGTTGAAGGACTACTTGAGAAAAACTATCCCCAAACAAAAAGTCAACATTTCCTTTTGAAAATATTTCTACAGGCAATTTCTTTTGGTGACTTTGGCCGTCATTCAATTCATGGATTTCTTCCTCCTTTCCTCTTTCTGTGTTGTTTACAAAACCATACCTTGCCTCAGCCACGGCTACATTTCCTCACTGTTCTCAGTTACCCTGCAGTAGTGTGAGGTTTACTGCAATCACAAACAAAATTGAGCAGGTAATTATTTTCTTGCTTTCAGTGATCAGATGACGATGCGACCCACAGAATCTGTGATAATGGTGATTCTGAAACTGCATTGCAACTGCACAAAGAAAGCAAGAATAATAGAGGAACGAACTGCTCTTGGAGATCCATGATTCAGGGTCACAGGCTACCTAGAGCTGTGACAGCACTCTCTCTCTCTCTTTTCCCTTTCTCTTCTGGTTTTCCATCCAATTTTCATGTCCAATTTGTGTTCCTTTTTAATGTGTTCTCTATCCTGTGGATGGGAGTTGTGGGTTTTGTGGTGGGGAAGGCAGCTTTTTGTGGTAGTGCTGCATGATGCTAGGTGGGAGAAGGGATCTTGCCAGTGCTGCAAGCGGTAGGTCACAAGTGCCTTTGGAGCGTGGGCAGGTACAGCAGGAGCTGCAAGATCGGGGCGAAGGAGCGGCGAGAGATTGTAGAGGGACGCGATCAGGGCCCAGGAGAGGCTAGGGCCCAGGGGAAGGACGGGCCAGCCCACACTGCGATATGTGTGCGCACTAGGTCCGTGCAGCAGAGCTGGTCTCCAGTCAGCTTGGATAATCCTTGCCACTGGACCAAGCCCGTGTGGTGGCTGGTGTGTAACAGCCACCACACGTTAAAAAAATCCATGCACAGGCATTTTCCACCCTTCAAGATTTAGTTTGGGACCTGGAATATTAGGTCCTGCATTGAAACACCTGCAAACTTTTTGGCGTGGAAGCAAGTCATCCTCGATTCGAGGGACCGCCTATGATGACGATGACTAAATATTTTCTAATCAATCAGATTGGGCCAAAGCTTGCTGGAGCAGGGCATTTCACAGTGTGCGCCATCAGTTAGGTTTTTTCCTGCACCCTTCAGCTCGAATATAAATTGCTCATAACTTGCTGGAAGCTTGAGTTGATAGCGAGGAGGGCAACGAGGCACCTGGGATCTCAGTGAATGATGGGACCAAGGTGTATCCCCTGAACCAATGTGATTGAAGGATTGAGAAAGAAGCAGAGGAAGGGCTGAGAAAGAGGGTGAAGTAGAGTCAAATCAGGTATCGAAAGAGAAATAAAGAGAGGGAAAGAAAGATTAGAGAGAAAGAAGAGACAGAAAGGAATATTAAGAAAATTAAAATTAATTATTTTTAAATCGCAATGAAAAATTTACTACATGCAGGAATGAGACTCGACAGTTTAAATTGTTCCTTTTCTAGGTCAGAGAGGTTCATTGGCATTGCATTAACAATTATCACATTGTTAAAAAGGTACTTACACTGTTAATGACAAGCCCTAACTTTCTGTAGTGAGATTAATGGGCAATTAATGTGCAAATCCAGCAAGTTCTTAATAATAATGGAGAGGCTAAGGATGAAACGGAGTAAATCGACAAGCAAGTTCTGGAGATTCACAACTCCCATGGGGATGGACTTTCAGCTCTTCTGCGCTCTGTTTTTTGCTCAGGAGCGGCGGCGAGGTGTTCTGGACGGGCGGGTCAGCCAGCCTCCAGCGCCCCGCGGCGGTGCGGAGCAGCACCGCCCGGAAGAGCTATGCCCGGTGTGCAAATCCTCTGGTTGCGACACCGGTGCGAGTTTTGGCTTTTGCCCGACCTGTATTCCCCAGAGCATGCCCCGCAGTGAACGCCTGGGAAATCAGGTGGTACAACGATACCAACAGCGGAGAGGTGAGTAATGGATTCCTAAGGTAAGCGTGATTGTTTTTTCTTTAAAATTTCTTTGCGATTTGTGTGGTAGTGGCATAGGCTATGTTTTGGGAATGTTTTTGTGGCCTTTTTTAAAAGTTTTTCCCCCCCAGGCATCTCTTGGAGCGCTCCCGGTCTGGATCTTTAGCTCGGGAGTTTCCCATGCTAACGCCCAAGAGAGGTGTGCAACCCCTCCCTTAGCAAGGACCCAGCTGACTGAGGCACAAACTGTTCCAGATTGCAAACTTTACCGGCCCGCCGCTATTACCGCTCCAAAAACACAAAAGCCGAAAAATCCAGTACATGGTGTGCTAATCCCATGAAACTGCTGGCCGATTTGCGCATTAATAATGGTGTGCACCATGAACTCACCATTATTTTTTCAGGAAGATTTGGCCCAATGGTTGAACAATGTTTTGAATGACCAATGGTTTAAAATTTAATGAGGATAAACCGACCAAGACACTTCAACACTTGACTGTCAGCTAATGAACAACTTGTAACTATCCTCTCGGAGTGGAGGGGGGTGTGGAGGGTGCGAGCAGGAGCAAATAAATAGTGTTTTTTTTAGGGTTGAGTTGGCTCCAAGATGCCACACCTGAACGGAGATTGGAACAGAGTTGGTCAATCCTCTATATACTGAACTGAATACTTGACTCAGGCAAAGCACAAGGGCACTAATGAAAATTGTGAGCGCCTGGCTGGTTACTGGGAAGGAAGTGGCGGATCATTTGCTGGGGGCTGCGATTTCTGCACCACTTGGTTCCAGATAAATCTGCAAACCAATGCCAAAATCATGTGTGTTTTCTTCGCGAGAGGAGCAGCAGGAAGCTCACTATTCGGACCTGTAACGTTTTAGCAGCGCTTCCACTGGTGGGGGGTGTAATTACAGCATTACATGTTCACACAGGCAGTTCCCATTATAAAAGTGGATATAGGAATTTGTAAAGGAAATATCAAAATGAGGATGGAATATGTGACGTTAAAATGGGAATGGAATTACATCTGCATGTCCTAGATCAATTATTGCTGCACTCAAACCAGTTTCACCTGAAGATGACACTCGGTCTTTACTTCCCCTGTGCAATGCCACACAAGATCAGCTAGTATCTATCTCTGATCTCTCATTAGTCTCAAGAGGAATAGACTGTGATGCATTCTGACCCTTTACTTCCATTCTCATTAGTGTACGGACTCAAGTCACTGAAGCATTTCTATACAATTTATTTTCTTTATTTCTGTTTATTGACAAACCCTCATAATGCCATTATAGCATTTAGCTGGTTCTTCACTCCTCCCTTGCTAACTTTTTCACCTCCTCTCTGAAAAGCATTTCCACTTTTTGCTGAGGTTTGGTCCTAGGGCTACCAGCAGCTCCCGACCAATTTGCCCAATTTGCCACTTTTCACGTGAGCCTGCAGAGTTGAGTGCTGGCAGCTTACTTAACCCTGAAAACGGCAAGTGGCTCACCTCCTGGCTTCTCAAAGCCTTTCCACCGTCTGCAAAGCACAAATTAGGAGTGTGAGGGAATACACTCCACTTGTCAGGATGAGTGCAGCTTTAACAACACTCAAGAAGCTCAACATCATCCAGGATATAGCAGCCCATTTGATTGGTACCCCATCCACCATCTTCAACATTCACTCCCTCCACCACCAGCGCACGGTGGCTACAGTACGTACCATCTACAAGATGGACTGCAGCAACTCGCCAAGGTTTCTTCGGCAGCACTTTCCAAACCCGTGACCTCTACCACCTAGAAGGACAGGGGCAGCAGGCTCATAGGAACACCATCACCTGTAAGTTCCCCTCCATCCTGACTTGGAAATATATCACCGCTTTGTCATCGTCGCTGGGTCAAGATCCTGGAACTCCCGACCTAACATAGAAACATAGAAAATAGGTACAGGAGAAGGCCATTCGGCCCTTCGAGCCTGCACCACCATTCAATGAGATCATGGCTGATCATTCCCTCAGTACCCCTTTCCTGCTTTCTCTCCATCCCTTCAGCCATAAGGGCCAGATCTAACACCCTCTTGAATATATCCAATGAACTGGCATCAACAACTCTCTGCAGCAGGGAATTCCACAGGTTAACAACTCTCTGAGTGAAGAAGATACTCCTCACCTCAGTCCTAAATGGCTTACCCCTTATCCTAAGACTGTGTCCCCTGGTTCTGGACTTCCCCAACATCGGGAACAATGGACCCGGATCTAACCTGTCTTGTTCTGTCACAATCTTCTATGTTTCTATGAGATCCCCTCTCATCCTTCTACACTCCAATGTATAAAGGCCCAGTTGATCCAGTCTCCTCATATGTCAGTCCAGTCTGGTGAACCTTCGCTGCACTCCCTCAATAACAAGAACGTCCTTCCTCAGATTAGGAGACCAAAACTGAACACAATATTCCAGGTGAGGCCTCAACAACTGCGGTAAGACCTCCCTGCCCCTATACTCAAATCCCCTAGCTATGAAGGCCAACATACCATTTGCCTTCTTTATCGCCTGCTGTACCTGTATGCCAACTTTCAATGATTGATGAACCATGACACCCAGGTCTCATTGCACCTCCCCTTTTCCTAATCTGCCGTCATTCAGATAATATTCTGTCTTTGCGTTTTTGCCCCCAAAGTGGATAACATCACATTTATCCACATTATACTGCATCTGCCATGCATTTGCCCACTCACCTAACCTGTCCAAGTCAACCTGCAGCCTTTTGGCGTCCCCCTCACAGCTCACACTGCCACCCAGTTTAATGTTATCTGCAAACTTGGAGATATTACACTAAATTCCTTCATCCAAATCATTGATGTATATTGTGAAGAGCTGGGGTCCCAGCACTGTGCCCTGCGGCACTCCAGTAGTCACTGCCTGCCATTCTGAAAAGGATCCATTTATCCCGACTCTCTGCTTCCTGTCTGCCAACCAGTTCTCTATCCACGTCAGTATATTACCCCCAATACCATGTGCTTTGATTTTGCACACCAATCTCTTGTGTGGGACCTTGTCAAAAGCCTTTTGAAAGTCGAAATACACCACATCCACTGGTTCTCCCTTGTCCACACTACTAGTTACATCCTCAAGAAATTCCAGAAGATTTGTCAAGCATGATTTCCCCTTCATAAATCCATGCTGACTTGGACCGATCTTGTCACTGCTTTCCAAATGCGCTGCTATTTCATCTTTAATAATTGATTCCAACATTTTCCCCACGACTGATGACAGGCTAACTGGTCTATAATTACCCACTTTCTCTCTCCCACCCTTTTTAAAAAGTGGTGTTACATTAGCTACCCTCCAGTCCATAGGAACTGATCCAGAGTCGATAAGACTGTTGGAAAATGATCACCAATGCATCCACTATTTCTCGGGCCACTTCCTTAAGTACTCTGGGATGCAGACTATCAGGAACCCGGGGATTATCGGCCTTCAATCCCATCAATTTCCCGAACACAATTTCCTGCCTAATCAGTTCCTCCTTCTCACTAATGTAGAATTTACAAATATTTCGCAAAGATTCCTGGTACCTTCCCCCTGCAGAGGAGAAGAACCCCTTTCTGGACTTTTAAAATGCATTCATGGAGAGCCGCCCCCGCCCCCGCGCCCAAGTGTTTGGACTCATAGGAAAGGGAATTTAATTTGGAACTCTCTGCCAGAAAGTTTGAAATCCTAAAGTGCACATGGAAGAAACTACAAACTTTAATCAAATTTGGGATTTTTAAAAGATGGATGTTGGGTTGGCAAGAAAAGGGGTGGGGTCCATCTCTAAAGGGCCAGTTTGGACATTGGAGCTAAGCAAATTGTCTGGGAACTGTTTACTCTTGAAAACTTGCCCCTAGAAAACATTAGCATTCAAACAATGGAAGAAACAGTATCATCCCACCCAGAGGATCCAAATGTCACATATATATTCCAACACCTTTTCAACAGGCATAGAAATATCTGGCTCAGGCCAGACTAGCACAATGGACAAGAGCTGATCAACTTCAAAAAGCCTATTAACGCCAGATTAAAACCACTCAATCAAGTTTCAGTTAGCTGGGCTGGACAATCGAAACAAAGAGCTGGGCAAGATTTGGGGGTTGGAGATAAGAAAGCCTTTTTGAGATTTATCTATCCCCCAGTTTTACAAGGAAAAACTAACAGAACACAGACTCGAACTCACACAGACTCGAACAAAGGACACAGACTGGAACACAGACACAGACACAAGCAGCCTGCTTCCTCTGCAGTGAAGAATGGAGTCGTGAAGGAAACTACCAGAACTCATCAAGAACTGACCGAGCACGAGGCCCACGAAACAGAAGGTTGTCAGCAACCAAATTGACAACCACTCGACAATCTACTTCTGAACGACCCAACGGGGGAGAAATTACCAAAAAGGACTAACTAAAACTATTCCGAACCAAAGAAAGTGGGTACTTACCCCAGACATCCAAAACGCAACTTACCGCATCAACGGACTCACCCCAACCGAAGACTACGCAGTCCAAAATCCTCTCCTCCGTCCAGGGTACGGCTCACCAATAAGGCCAAGTGCAGCGAACCCTGAAACTGCGATTCACCGGCAACTGTCTAAAGGGATTGGTGAGCATAGCCCCTGAACCTCCAGAGCTATAACTTAGTTTGGGAGGGGGGAGGCTGGGATAATTTGTGTAAATGTATCTGCATTCTCTTCTTTATCCCATTTAGAGTTTAAGCTGTATTCTTTTCCCCACACGCTGTAATTTGACATTTTATTCAATGTGTTGTATCCCTCAGTGTGTATTGGTCTGTGTGTGTTATTAAAGGTGTGCCTTTTACTTAATTTTAAACACAATAAAGCCATACCTGCTTCCTACCTTGAAACCAATTGTCTGTCCAAGTCTGTCACAGTCCCTTCAGAATTCCAATGTCTAGAACCAAGGGTGTGGGAGCGATTCGGAGCTGCACATATAAGGTCAGAAGGGAAAGCTGACCCCCTGAAAACCACCCCTTATACTAGACCCTCGGTCCCCTGTACTTCCGGAAGGTTATTTGTGTCTTCCTTCGTGAAGACAGAACCAAAGTATTTGTTCAATTGGTCTGCCATTTCTTTGTTCCCTATTATAAATTCACCTGAATCCAACTGCAAGGGATCTACGTTTGTCCTCACTAATCTTTTTCTCTTCACATATCTATAGAAGCTTTTGCAGTCAGTTTTTATGTTCCCGGCAAGCTTCTTCTTGTACTCTCTTTCCCCCCTCTTAATTAAACCCTTTGTCCTCCTCTGCTGAATTCTAAATTTCTTCCAGTCCTCAGGTTTGCTGTTTTTTCTGCCTCTTCCTTGGATTTAACACTATTCTTAATTTCCCTTGTTAGTCAGGGTTGAGCCACCTTACCCGTTTTATTTTTATTCCAGACAGGGATGTACAATTGCTGAAGTTCATCCATGTGATCTTTAAATGTTTGCTATTGCATATCCACCGTCAACCCTTTAAGTATTATTTGCCAGTCTATTCTAGCCAATTCACACCTCAAACCATCGAAGTTAAGTTCCGGACCCTAGTTTCTGAATTAACTGTATCATATTCCATCCGAATAAAGAATTCTACCATGTTATGGTCACTCTTCCCTAAGGGGTCTTGCACAAGATTGCTAATTAGTCCTTTCTCATTACACATCACCCAGTCTAGGATGGCTAGTTCCCTGGTTGGTTCCTCAACATATTGGTCCAGAAAACCATCCCTAATACACTCCAGGAAATCCTCCTCCACCGCATTGCTGCCAGTTTGGTTAGCCCAATCAATATGTAGATTAAAGTCACCCATGATAATTGCTGTACCTTTATTGCATGTATCCCTAATTTCTTGTTTGATGCTGTCCCCAACCATACTACTACTGTTTGGTGGTCTGTACACAACTCCCACTAGCGTTTTCTGCCCCTTGGTATTCCGTAGTTCTACCCATATCGATTCCACATCATCCAAGCTAATGTCCTTTCTTACTATTGCATTAATTTTCTCTTTAACCAGCAATGCCACCCCGCCTGCTTTTCCTTTCTGGCTATCTTTCCTAAATGTTGAATACCTCTGGATGTTGAGTTTCCAGCCTTGGTCACCCTGGAGTCATGTCTCCGTGATGCCAATTACATCATACCCGTTAACTGCTATCTGCGCAGTTAATTCGTCCACCTTATTCTGAACACTCCTCGCATTGAGGCACAGAGCCTTCAGGCTTGTCTTTCTAACACACTTTCCCCCTTTAGAATTGTGGGAGTACCATCACCACACGGACTGCAGCAGTTCAAGAAGGCAGCTCACCACCATGTTCCCAAGGGAAATTAGGGATGTGCAATAAATGCTGGCCTTGCCAGTGACACACACATCCCATGAATAAATAAAAAAGAAAAGCACTACAAGCTGAGCCCAATCTTGTGCTCACTGGATGTTCACACATGCAATTTCCAGCCATTAGAAGTGCAATTGTGGTTAACTTTCCCTTCTATTTGCATAGGCCAGTTGCATTGCCCTCAGTAAGATCATTGAACTTAGCACAAACCTCAGACCGTCTGGTCGGTTTGACTCAGTACCACATCACACACTGCATTTACCTACTAGTCCACTGAGGAAGCTTCATTGGCATAAAGCTGTATCACTGTTTGGTTTTGTTGTGATACGATGAGTGATTTACCCTCTTCGAGGACCACTTTGGATCTGTGAGATCAGCTGTTAGCGCCAGCAACAAATAAGTAAAGAGGGCACGACACTTTGTGGCTTAATCACATCCCCAATTAAGAAGCACGCACCACATTCTGTGACTGCAGCTTTGAATGACTGCCAAGATGAATGTTACTCATAGCAACCAAAGCAATCTGCCACAACATCTAGCCCGACACACAGCAATGAGAAATTAAAGAAATTATGAAACTGTTCAACTGCGATTCACCAAGGCTTTGGAAATTCTCCACATATGGAAAATAAATCATTTTAATGTTACATTGGTAATTTGAATACAAAATTGCACACAGTGTTTAAAAATACACCTCCCTCACAACCTTGGCATTGCTGAAGATTTCTCTGGTGATGTGCACTTTCCATGACATTTAACATTTCATTCATTACCGACTGCAAATATTATTCATTACATTTTTTTAAAAATGGCCTGATGTTTAATTCTCATGATATTAAAGCCATTTCACAAAAAGGCAAGTTTGCCTCTTTCAAGCCTTGAAGGAGGGTTCCATTTCAGTTTAGCATGTACCCAAGCAGCACCCACTGCAAATTCATCTCCTTGTCTTGCTCCCTATTTCATGGGAAGATGCACCATGTGTAGACTGTATCCACGTTGGGCCCTGCCATTGTCCAGGACATAGTTGATCATTGACCAGTGAGCCTGGCCCATTGATGGGACCCAAAGAAGGAAATCTGTCACTGGAGGCTGTAATGTTTCCCACTTAGGTATGATCACTTAAATTTTCCCCACTCAAACCAGGCATTAAACCACATTCATCATGTTACATAGAATTACATAGAATATACAGTCCAGAAACTGGCCATTCAGCCCAACTAGTCTGTGCTGGTGTTTATACTCCACACGAATCTCCTCCCATTCCATCTACCTCATCTCAGCCTCTCAGCATATCTTTCTATTTCCTTTTCCCTCGTACTCGTCTAGTTCGCTTTTGAAATCATCTAAGCTATTCGCCTCAACCACTTTCTGTGGTGGTGAGTTCCAAATTCTAACATCTCTCTGAACAAACAGATTTCTCCTTATTTTCCGATTGGATTTATTAGTAACCGTCGAGTATTTATGGCTCCTAGTTTTGGATTCTCCGACAAGCGGAACAATTCTCTCCACATTTAATAAAAAGGCAAATCATTGCGGATGCTGGAAACCTGAAAATAAAATACTCGGCAGGGCAGGCCGCATCTGGTGCAATGTGGAGGCTGGTGGTGCGGAAGGTGAGGACAAGGGGAACCCTATTGTGGCTCTGTCGGGAGGGGAAGGGGCGAGGGCAGAAGTGCAGGGAATGGGACAGACAACCACGGTGGAGGGGAATTCTCAGTTGACAAAAAAGGAAGACATGTTGGAAGACATGTTGGAAGCACTGGTGTGGAAAGTGGCATCGTCAGATGTGACAGAGATGGAGAAACTGGGGGAATGGAATAGAGGCCTTACAGGAAGCGGGGTTGGAGGAAATGTAATCAAGATAGCTGTGGAAGTCAGTAGGCTGATGGTAAATATTGGCTGACAGCCTATCCCGAGAAATGGAGATAGAGAAGTCGAAGAAGGGATGGATCAAGTCAGAGATGCACCATGTGAAGGCGAGGAAGGGAAGGAAATTAGAAGCAAAGTTGATGAAATTGTTCAGTTCAGGACAAGAGCAGTGATACATTCATGAATGTACCACAGAAAGAGGTGTGGGAGGGGACCCAAGTAGGAAGGGAACAAAGAATGTTCTACATATCCCACAAAAAGACAGGCTTAGGTAGGACTCACAACGGGTTCCCATAGCAACATTTTTTATTTGACGGAAGTAAATGGAGTCAAAGGCAAAGTTGTTCAATGTGAGAACACGTTCAGCCAGGCGGAGGAGGGGTGGTGGGTGGGGACTGATTGGGCCTCTGCTCGAGGAAGAAGGGAAGGGCTTGCAGGCTGTCCTGGTGGGGTGTAGAGCGTCTGGCCATCCACGAAAAGGAGAGTTAGAGCCAGGAAACTGGAAAGTGGCGGAGGACGTCGGAAGGGTCTGGACAAGGGGAGAAAAAATAGAATCGAGATAGGAAGAGATATATTCCGCTTGCACCATCATCCCTTTTATCATTCTATCACTCCTGCCTTCCATCCAATCAAAGACCTCCCTTTTTGTGCTCCCCTCCCCCTCGACCTCCCTTCTGCCGATCACTGCCTCTCTCTCCCACCCCCCGCCGTGATCCTCGACCTCACCACCTCCCCACAAGCCCCGATCTGCAGCCTACTCCCCTCCTGATATCCGGGAACAATCCCTAAAGGTCCCTGGTTGTGGCCTCCTGCCGCTGGTTTTCCCAACCAACAGCTGGCCAGCCTGCCAATATGATAGTTGCCGGGCGGAAAATGGAGCTAAAAAATGATAACGAGGTCCTGCCGTTAAATTCGACAGGACCTCCACATTCCCGGCCTTGCCGGGTTCTTTGGCCGCTTTCGGCCTCCCCCCCCCCGCCACCCCCCCGCCCCATAAATAGCAGGGCCTCCGTTGCTGCATTGATGTGTTCTGCACACTTGCAATTGAAAATGCAGTGACTCCTTTCACTAACATCTGAATGGCAAAGGGCGCGATTGTTTTGATTGCATCATCATTGTTATTCTGATAAATCTGCTGTGATAGATTTCGCAAATAAAATTTCATGTAATGTGTTCAAATGTGTCACCTGCAAGATAAGAGAAAAGATGGATCACTCCTACTTACTTGTGAAAGTGATGTTAAATCCTCGAGCAGCTGTGGAGTGGTCTGTCAGGAATTCTAAACGTGATACGTGGCCACTGCTGGTCAAAGGAGAAGGGATTCTGTTTCCGGAGAAAGTTCCCAAGACAGGCGATTCAGGATTTAACCCGTCCTTCACAGAAACAAAGTCAAACTGTGGCTCAACGTCAAAATCATTGAAAGCCAAGTGAATCCTGCTTTCTGGCTTTGTAATAATCAGCCATACACAATGCATATGGTTCCCATAATCTTCCGGGTAGTTGGGGGATAGCAGAACACCAGATTGAGTTGTAAAATTGAAGAAGCACGAGACTGAAAACAGAATGAAATATTACTGTAATTTAATACTGAACTACAAAAGGCCCAAAATGAATGACTAATGAGACATTGGAGAATACTTGTGCATTCATATAACAACCGAGGATCTTAGCTGCTATTTGCTAAATAGCAAATTGCTAAGCCAAGGATCGATTGGACTAAAATTGTTATCGTCATGTATACCAAAATGTTCAGTCAGCTGAAATGAGATGACAGCTGGCAGGCAGTGATATTTGAACAGGAAAAAAAATCACAATAAAAATAAATATGTCATGGCAATTTTCAACTTCTTGTAAAGTAGTTACATTTCAGAGTGTGCTGCATGAGGGTAAGTTTACCAGATTAACGACTGTTGTTCACCATTTACCAAGGCCTCTTGGAATCATACAAGGTCTTGCCATCTCCTAGGTCATGATTCCTAACAGGCCGATTTCCAAATACTGCTTCACCAGTTTAATGTCTGCACCCGTGAGAATGCTCACAAGTTTCTGGAGCTGTTGAGTTGTGAGTGGCTTAGCCAGTCACGTGATGTTCGCAAGGTTCAATAAAACCCTAGACAGTTGGGGTCGGGGGATCCACAATGAGGCAGGTGGTTGTGAGCCTGGCGGATGAACCAACTAGTTCTTCATAGCAATGTGTTGCTATGAATTCTTAGGCAAAGAACCCATGAAGCAGATATATTACAATCTCTTTTACAGATACATCTCGCTACCCACCTATAAATCTTCCAACCTTTCTTTCCATTCTTGGAAAAAAGACTACTTTCCCCCTCTCCCCAGTCCCGCTCCCTCACCAGCACACTCAGTAACTCGTAACTCCTTCTCCTCTGCCCAGTCACAAACTGGCATTGCAATTCTTTGATCTGCTCAATGAGTGCTTTGCCAAGAACTTTCAATGCCCTCCTCGCACCTGATTCCAGTCGGCCTTCTACCTTGACAACAGCCTCAATTCCATGAGCTCCATTATTAGTCAGATATAATAATTCCTATTGGCATGCCTCAGCTATCCCTCATCAACATCATCTACAAGCATGGAGTTTGCTGCTTCATTTAAGTTCTCACCACCCAACTCTGCCATCGCCACTGACTCTGAGGACTGCATTGAGCGATATCAGCTTCTAAATGAGATAAATTTTCTTTTTGCTCAACATCGATAATACTGCAGCCAGTTCATTGAATCCTTTCCAAAGTGTTTCTGGCTCCAACTCCATTAGCTTTGATGCATTAGAAAAAAACTGAATTCCCCCAGTAACTCAAATATATATAAGCAATGCATTAAAATGGCACAGTAGTCCTTTTAAGTATGTCACATTCAAATGATCTAGTAATTCGAATCAAGCGACTTCAAATTGATAGTTGTAGACAGTGTGCAGGAACTGAGTGGTACACTGCAGGAGAAACTAGCCTTTCACAAAATGTCGTCACAGGTTTATTTGTGGTAAGTTGCTCATTGATTCAAGCAATTGCCATCCTTTAATGACACAGTCTAGACTCCACTGTCTCCTTTGGCAATGCAGCCAAGATTGCTAGATTAAACTTTTAGTGGTAGCCAGGGAATAGAATTTAAGTTCAGGTTTACATCCTTAACTCTCTACCAGGTCAACTTGGGAAAAATAAAAATATAAAGGTTTTTTTTTAAAACAACTGGAAGATGAAGAGAATTACAGGTTCAAACCACTTACACACACAGCTTGGTTTCTTGGCTGACCATTGGTTATTTTTCTGGCAGGTGATAGTTTTTTGGCCAACAAGTTCAAAAGCAGGCAAGCATTCAAATCTCAAAATGTCACCATGAAGGAAGCTTTTGCCCTCTCGTTTTCCATAGGCTGGCGTTCCAGGATCACTGCAGGTTCCTTGTTCTATCTCTGAAAGAAAGATGTTTAAGAAAAACAGAACATATATTTATATGGAAGAAACCATCACCAAGGCCTAAATAACATTACTTGAAACTTGCACCTTCATTTAAGGTAGCCCAGAGTACAAAATGGAGATGCTTCAGTTAAAGTATGCTCCTCTCTGCCCATAATATATCCAAAGTTAATCAGATTTCCAACCTGAATATTCCATCATCTGTTGGGACAATGGTCTCTTTCCTTCCCTCCCCTACAAACAAAAAATCTCAGTGGGCCAGAAACAGTTGGTCAGAACATCAGGATAAGACTTTTAAATTTGTGACTCTCCTCATTATACCAAGACATCTGGCCATCTGAATATATTATATCTGCATTCATGAAGAATTGGCCTGATTTCAGTTCATGGATGAAGTAAGCGATGTGCAGGAATTTGTCAATTACAACAAGCAATTTTACTTCAACTTTACACTTAATCCCGTGAAGCCATAACAGGTCTATTCTTAACAGATAACCCGACATAGCATCTTGAATCTTTGCCGTTCAGCAAGAATTGTTAGTATTTGAAAATGGGTAGCACGATCCTTCTCATTAATTTGAAAATACAGAGACTCTACAACATATGGTTGTTCGTTACAAGCCGCGGGATATACTTATTCTAATTGATCCCAGGATGATGATATGAATCTAGCAAAAAACTGGTTCAAGTAAAACCTGTTTCCCCTATAATGAGAACTTCAGTTGTGTCACGTTCTGATCCTGTTCAGGATAAATTGTGGCACTTTATCGAATTATTGAATGTTACAGCACAGAAAGACCATTAGTCTCACCCAATTCACACTGGTGTTATTCTTCACTTGAGTCACCGAGTTTAATCCTACTCTCCTGCTCACACGCTGTTCTCTTTGATATTGCTTTTCAGCCAACTATCTAATTCCCTTTTATAGAATTTCTGAATTCTATCTCAACAAGTTTATGTTGGAGAATTTCAAATTATAAATATACATAAAGATTTTTTTTCGAACCCCGTTAAATATTTATGATTAATTTAAATTTGTATGCTCTCGTTACTGTCTCACTGACCAGTGGAAACAACCTATCATTATATTAACTTTATTATAACTTTCAGTATCATTATAACCCTTTATAATCTTAAATATGTCTATCAGGTTATTCCTTAACCTTCTCAGCTCGAGAGAGGAAACCCTAATTTCTCCAGGGACTCGCCATAACTGTAATCCCGAATCCAACTATATCTTTTTCATTGCTTTTATATCCTTCCTATAATGGAGCACGCAAAACTGTACCCAATACTCCAGCAACAACTTAGCTAAGGTCGTGTACAAGTTCAACATTTCCTCCTTGCTTTTGTATTCTATGCTTCAAGCGACAAAACCATAGATTCTGTTTGCTTGTTTTATGGGCTCATCTATTTGTGTGCTTTAATGACGAGAGTTTCTGCACTCCAAGGTCAGCTCGTCTATTCTAATTAAAATCTCACTATTTAATGGGGCAGATTTTTGTGTGACGCTATCGGGCGGAAGGGGGATGGAACAATCTTCATAGATGGGCCTCATTACCATCCTGTCGATGAGCTGCTCACGTATTTAGAGCAGCTTGCTAGCAAGAGGGGGCCACAAATCCACCACAGGGCTCAGGCAGTGCAAGTACGTTGTGAGGCGGGCGCGGGGGTCGAGAACATCGCAGAGAATTGGACATCGGAATCATTTTTATCGGGCCATGAGGGACATTAATACTCCCTCGTTGCCTTTCTTGTCTCCCTTTGGTAGCTTTCCTAAACATATTCTTTTTTTTTTATCTTGGCTTTTACTTGTTTACCTGTTCGGCTGTGGTTCAGTGGGTACCACCCCCACCTCTGAGTCAGGAGGTTGTGGGTTCAAGTCCCGCTCCTGGGAGTTGAGCACAAAGAAATCTAGGCTGACACTCCAGTGCAGTGCTGAAGGAGTGCTGCACTGTTGTATGTGCCGTCTTTCGGATGAGACGTTATACCGTGCTCTCAAGTGGATGTAAAAGATCCCATGGCACTATTTCGAAGAAGAGCAGGGGAGTTATCCCCAGTGTCCTGAACAATATTTATCCCTCTATCAACATTTTTAAAAAATCAGATTATCCAGTAATTATCACATTGCTGAGTGTGGGAGCTTGCTGTGTGCAAATTGGCTGCCGCGTTTCAAACATTACAACAGTGACTACATTCCAAAAGTACTTCATTGGCTGTAAAGCGCTTTGACACGTCCGGTGGTCATGAGCGGCGCTATATAAATCCAAGTCTTTCTTTTTTTTATTCATCAATGAAAGCCCAGCCGTTGATGCATTCCTTTTTCTTTTTCCTGTCATGTACACTTTCCATCTCCTTGTTTAATTAGTTCCCATTTGTGGTTTCACTTGCCAATCTTGCTCTCCTGGTGCTGTGTTGGAGCACTTAGTGTGAAGCCTGCCAGGAGAGCCTTCCACCCAGACCAGGAACTGAGCTCCCAAACTTGCTTTTAGGCCTAACTATTGGCCACAGCCGGGAATACTGGAAGAAGTCTCAGTGCATCCTGGGCCTTAAAGGAGCCAGCACCATCAAAGCGGCAAACATGGAAACATAGAAATTTACAGCGCAGGAGGAGGCCATTGTGGCCCATCGTGTTCGTGCCGGCCGACAAAGAGCTACACAGCCCTCGGTCAGCAGCCCTGAAGGTTACATATGGACTGGAGGGTAGCTAATGTAATACCACTTTTTAAAAAAGGAGAGAGAGAGAAAACGGGTACTTATAGACCAGTTAGCCTGACATCAGTCATGGGGAAAATGTTGGAATCAATTATTAAAGACGAAATAAGAGCGCATTTGGAAAGCAGTGACAGGATTGGTCCAAGTCAGCATGGATTTATGAAAGGGAAATCATGCTTGACAAATCTTCTAGAATTTTTTGAGGATGTAACGAGTAGAGTGGACAAGGGAGAACCAGTGGATGTGGTGTATTTGGACTTTCAAAAGGCTTTTGACAAGGTCTCACACAAGAGATTGTTGTGCAAAATTAAAGCACATGGTATTGGGGGTAATGTATTGATGTGGATAGAGAACTGGTTGGCAGACAGGAAGCAGAGAGTCGGAATAAACGGGTCCTTTTCAGAATGGCAGGCAGAGACTAGTGGGGTGCCGCAGGGCTCAGTGCTGGGACCCCAGCTATTTACTATATACATTAATGATTTAGATGAAGGAATTGAGTGTAATATCTCCAAGTTTGCAGATGACACTAAACTGGGTGGCGGTGTGAGCTGTGAGGAGGACACTAAGCGGCTGCAGGGTGACTTGGACAGGTTAGGTGAGTGGGCAAATGCATGGCAGATGCAGTATAATGTGGATAAATGTGAGGTTATCCACTTTGAGCGCAAAAACACAAAGGCAGAATATTATCTGAATGGCGGCAGATTAGGAAAAGGGGAGGTGCAATGAGTGTCATGGTACATCAGTCATTGAAAGTTGGCATGCAGGTACAGCAGGCGGTGAAGAAGGCAAATGGTATGTTGGCCTTCATAGCGAGAGGTTTTGAGTATAGGAGCAGGGAGGTCTTACTGCAGTTGTACAGGGCCTTGGTGAGACCTCACTTGGAATATTATGTTCAGTTTTGGTCACCTAATCTGAGGAAGGACATTCTTGCTATTGAGGGAGTGCAGCGAAGGTTCATCAGACTGATTCCCAGGGTTAGGGTTAGGGTTAGGGTTAGGGCTGGACTGACATACGAGGAGATTCTGGATCGACTGGGCCTTTATTCACTGGAGTTTAAAAGGATGAGAGGGGATCTCATAGAAGCATCTAAAATTCTGACGGGACTGGAGAAGTTAGATGCAGGAAGAATGTTCCCAATGTTGGGCAAGTCCAGAACCAGGGGACACAGTCTAAGGATAAGGGGTAAGCCATTTAGGACTGAGATGAGGAGAAACTTGTTCACTCAGAGAGTTGTTAACCTGTGGAGTTCCCTACCGCAGAGAGTTGTTGATGCCAGTTCATTCGATATAGTCAAAAGTGAGGTGGATGTGGCCCTTACGGCTAAAGAGGTCAAGGGGTATGGAGAGAAAGCAAGAAAGGGGTACTGAGGTGAATGATCAGCTATGATCTTATTGAATGGTGGTGCAGGCTCGAAGGGCCAAATGGCCTACTCCTGCACCTATTTTCTATGTTTCTATATCCTATAAACAATGAACAATGGCGGAAAGGTAAAGAGCACCCGGCCCAACCAATCCGCCCCACATAACTGTGACACCCCTTACACGGAAACATTCTACACTCCACCCCAACAGGAGCCATGCGATCTCCTGGTTAAAGCTCTATTGGAGGCGAGGAGGAATATAGAAAAGGCCAGAATCAGAGGAGCAGATAGTCTGGGGAGAGTGTTGTCGAGCTGGTAGAGATTCCAGGAATATGGAGGAGAAAGGCAATTTTGGGATTTAAACATGAGGATGATCACTTTAAATCGGAGGTACTGGGAGACCGAGAGCCAATGTAAGTAAACAATTACAGCAGTGATGGGTGAGCAGGACTTGGTTTGGGATATGATATTGGCAGCTGTTCTGGTGTTTCGTAAGGAAATTAAAGATTCCGTGGAATTATTCCAAGAATAGCACGGTGTGCTGCAATGTTCGCTCTGATATTGTTTGGCCCTGCGTGGCCCCTTTAAGTGGCTGCACGGGCCATTGAAAATATCACAATGGTTTTACGCATTGAAAAGCCGGCAAGCTGGCTGCACAGGTATCCTGGAGCACTGCGCAGCCGCGCAGCTTACGGGGAACATTGGTATGCTGGATAACAGTCCCCTTCAAGAAACCGCAGTTTGCATGGGCTGAAGTTTATGGAGGGTGGAGAATAGGAAGCTTGCCAGAAGAGCCTTGGATTGGTGGGGTCCGGAGGCAAAAAGGCATGGATTAGGTTTTCAGCTGCAGATGGGCTAAAGCAGGGGTGGAGACAGGTGATGTTACACAGGTGGAAGTAGTTAGTCTTTGCGAAGGAGAGTTATGTGGGGTAAGAAGGATGGTGAGATGCAAACAGTCTAGTTCAGCCTGAGATAATGGCTGTGGAGGTGGTGGAAGGGGTGGCAAGGGAATGAAGATAACAGTTTCAGTCTTGTGAATTGTGAATCATCGAAAACTGGGGATCACACAAGCAATCTGACAATAGAGAGGCAGTGGAGGAGTCAAGATGTTGTGGAGAGGTAGAAATGGGTGCCATCAGTGGACACGTGGAAGCTGACCCATGTCTGCAGGTGATGTCACCAATCAGGAAGAGGAGGGGAACAAGGACAGAGCCTTGGGGGACTCCAGAGGGAATGGTGCAGGTGCAGGAGGAGAATCCATTTCAGGAGATATTCTGGTTATGATCAGATAGGTAAAAGAGGAACCAAGTGAGGCCATCTCACCAAGCTAGACAATAGAAGAAAGGAGGCTGGAGGAACATGGTGTGGTCGACCATGATAAAGGGTGCAGAGAGCTGGTGGGGGACAAGGTGAGACAACGCACCATGGTCACAGATACAGTGGATGTTATTTTTGACTTTGGTTAGGGCTGTTTTACTTCTGTTGCAGAGATGGAACCATCAAATACAACACAGCGCTGTAATCACCAGAATAAACAACAATTTAATTATTGAATCTGCCTTCTTAAACCATCTGTTAATAATTAAAGCGAAAGCATTAAATTGAAGTGATCTCTGTTATTAATTGCACAAAAGAAAAATGATCAATCAATTCCCAATTGACTGATTAATTGTGTTAGCTTTTAATTAGTCTACTCATGGTACATAAATAGCCACCGTTAAACATTATAATACAACCACATGGCATAAATAGGCCAATTAACTGTTAAAATGCAAACAAAAACCCCATTTCCCATTATTGATGAGAAAAAGTGGCTGATTCCAGCCAGATTAGACTGGAAATTCTGGCAATGCATTCCCTTGAACATAAACCTATTTCCATACCACCACAATCCATCCCGAGACCACCACTTTCAGCTGCTATCTGTTCAAAGTCTCGGGGTCGGGGTCATTTCAATATTTTGGATAGGCAACCGAACCTTTGCCAGCACAACTGGTGCGCTTGCTAGAGGCTCGGAGGTGTGTGAGTGTAGCTTGGAGATACAGGCCTGGATTTTAATGGGGAAAGCGGGTTGGGGGCTAGAGTGAGAGGCCAGCTGGCTCCGGGTGGGTAGGCCTGCGCCACAGAGGAGGGAGGGAGCGTCCGTGTGGGGGCCGGATCGCTAAGTGGATCCGGGGGGCAGAGTCGGGCAGGGCCGTGAAGAAGATCGGGAGTCAGGCCGGGCCATTAAGAGGATCGTGGGGGGGGGGGGGCAGAGGATCAGTGTGGGAGGGGGTGGCGGGATAGAGGGTGGATTATCAGGTAGGGTGAAGATCAGGGCCCGCCTCTGCATCATCGGTGGGGTTGGGAGTCTGGGAAGGCGATCGGAGGCCTCGTGACGGGGTCTCCAATCGCGGTGGGGGGGGGGTGGGCGTGGGTTAGGCAGGGCTACTGTATTCAGGAGATAAGTGTAAAGGCACTAACCTCCTGGATGCAGTTGTCCTCACCTTGCTGTAGCAGCCGGATTTTACAAAGTGTGTAAAACCTGACCAGCGACAGATTAAAAACAAAATGGAGGTTAAAGAGGCTTCCACAGCCTTGTTAAAATATTTAAATTGACGTCCCGCCTCCTGGCAGCGGGTTGGCTGCCTGCCCTCATCAAAACCAGAAATGGGCAGGTTGGCGACGGGTTCAGGATTTTTAACAATTTAACTACGCCCCACGCTCCTAAACCACCCATTTATTTTAGGTTAACATTCCCCCCACACTCCCAAATGTTCCCGACTTGTTTCTGATCAGCGCTTCTTCCTGTTAATGCAATTGATGTAAGGAACTAATTAAATGAGACATTTCTTGGCATAAACACTCACCTTGTGTCATAGTCTTATAGAGCAGAGACAATGTGGTGCCTTGTGATCCATTACATTATTTGTTCCTACCCTAAAATACTGACCTGACTATCAGACATGGAAAACTTACTGCCCTATCTGATTCTGTGTTAAATGGCTTTGCCCTCAAAGCAGAATTTCTTATAAAAACAATTTTTAATATGTAAAAGGTACCTTGATAAAAATAATTGACAATAATACAAATCCAGATGATTTTTTTTAATTAATCAAATTATTTATGGTAGATTGTTATAGTTTTATTGTTGTGCATTTTGTCCTCTTCATGTGCTGAGAAATGAATATTGTATTCCACCTATGGCACCCAATGTCGGCATCAAATCTAATCCATGCTAGATGCGGTAAATAGAATCTCACACCATTGAAAGAGGCATTTCGACCCAATTTACCTTTTTTTTTTCGTTCCTGGGATCACTTCGCTCCGTCTACAGAATGCTGCTTATGATGCATGTAAGTTCTGTTTTGCAGCTTTAGGTACGCCTGGTGCTGCTCCTGGCATGCTTTTCTGCATTCCTCATTGAACCAGGGTTGGTCCCCAGGCTTGATCGTAATGGTCGAGTGAGGGATATCCATCATCATCATCATAGGCAGTTCCTTGGAATTAAGGAAGACTTGCTTCCACTCTTAGCATGAGTTCTTAGGTGGCACGAGAACCACAGTCTCTGTCAAAGGTGGGACAGACAATGGCTGAAGGAAAGGATGGGCGGGGAATCTGGTTTGCCGCACACTCCTTCCGCTGCATGCGCTTGATTTCAGCATGCTCTCAGCGACGAGACTCGAGGAGCTCAGCGCCCTCCCGGATGCACTTCCTCCACTTAGGGCAGTCTTTGGCCAGGGACTCCCAGGTGTCAATGGGGATGTCGCACTTTATCAGGGAGGCTTTGAGGGTGTCCTTGTAACATTTCCGCTGCCCACCTTTGGCTCGCTTGCCGTGGACGAGTTCCGAGTAGAGCGCTTGCTTTGGGAGTCTCATATCTGGCGTGCGAACTATGTGGTCTGCCCAGCGGAGCTGATCAAGTGTGGTCAGTGCTTCAATACTGGGGATGCTGACCTGGACGAGGACACTAATTTTGGTGTGTCTGTCCTCCCAAGGGATTTGTAGGATCTTGCGGAGACATCGTTGGTGGTATTTCTCCAGTGACTTGAGGTGTCTACTGTACATGGTCCACATCTCTGAGCCACACAGGAGGGTGAGTATTACTACAGCCCTGTAGACCATGAGCTTGATGACAGTTTTGAGGGCCTCATCTTCAAACACTCTTTTCCTCAGGCGGCCAAAGGCTGCACTGACACACTGGAGGCGGTGTTGGATATGCTAGGCCATGGGTTAACAGATTGTGGTGGAATACAATTCTGCTGCTGCTGATGTCCAACAGCGCCTCATGGATGCCCAGTTTTGAGCTGCTAGATCTGCTCTGAATATATCCCATTTAGCATAGTAGTAATGCCACACAACACGATGGAGGGTGTCTTCAGTGTGAAGACGGGACTTCGTTTCTGTAATGACTGTGCGGTGGTCACTGCTACCAAATGCTGCCGTGGACAGATGCATCTGTGACAGGTAGATTGATGCGGACGAGGTCAAGTAGGTTTTTTGTTTGTGATGGTTCTCTCACCACCTGCTGCAGGCCCAGTCTGGCAGCTAAGTCCTTCAGGACTCGGCGAGCTCAGCAAATCGTGTTACTACCGAGCCACACTTGATGGATATTGAAGTCCCCCACCCAGAGTACATTCTGTGCCCTTGCTACCCTCAGTGCTTCTTCCAAGTGGAGTTCAACATGAGTACTGATTCATCAGCTGAGGGAGGGCAGTAGGTGGTAATCACCAGGAGGTTTACTTGCCCATGCTTGACCTGAAACCATGAGACTTCATGGCATCTGGAGTCAACGTTGAGGACTTCCAGGGCCACTTCCTCTCGTCTGTATACCACTGTGCCACCACCCCTGGTGGGACAGAACATACCCACGGATGGTGATGGGTGAGTCTGGAACATTGGCTGTAAGGTATGATCCTGTGAGTATGACTATGTCAGGCCGTTGCTTGACTAGTCTGTGGGACAGCTCTCCCAATTTTGGCACAATCCCAGATATTAGTGAGGAGGACTTTGCAGGGTGGAGTGGGCTGGGTGTGCCATTGTCGTGACTGAAGCTGGTGCTAAGGTCGATGCCGGGTGGTACAACTGAGTGGCTTGCTTGGCCATTTCAAAGGTCAGTTAAGAGTAATAGAGCAGACCAGGTAAGAACGGCAGATTTCCTTCCCTAAAGGACAGTAGTGAAACTGATGGGTTTTTAACGACAATCCAATAGTTACACGGTCACCATTCCTGATATTAACTTTTTATTCCAGAATTATTTAATGAACTCAATTTTGATTCCCCAGCTGCTATGATGGGATTTGAACTCACGTCGCCAGATCATTAGTCCAGTGACATAACCACTATGCTACCGTTCCCGTTACCTGTTGATGTTAAATGTACTCAATTCTGTGGCTTATTTGGGATGAGCAGCTCGGATGGGTTTGACGGTGGAAATTGTGGACTGGTGAGCACAGAAGTGGAAAATCCTGGTCTCAGCATGTGGAGGACATATAGACAGGTACAGAGCACGCACAGCCCAACTCAGCATGTGTACATGCAGCATATGTAGCAAAGGAAGCATTGTAAATCGGTCAATCTTCCCATCAGTCATCAAGTCCCGATTGAAGCAGCAGTACTCATTACAACACAGTGTTAAAAAGAAGCTTGTGTAAGTACACTAGTTTTGAAATGGAAGCATCTATCAGTAATTAAGTCCCTGTCACTTAACAGTGCAAATACACACTCACTGTGTTCTGCAGTTAGACCTGTTCTAACAGCATTGTCTCCACTGGATCCCTTTCAGCTAAACACAGTGAGGCATATGTGTGCTAGCAACATGGTGATGGAGATGTAATCGAGAACAATTAATTTCCTGCTACGGAATGGCCTCTTTAAAAGAGATTTATACCAAGCTGTCGGGTGTTTAAGCATACTCCTGCACCAAGCTGTGCAATGATTGGTGTGTATTTCACAGACCATGCACCAAGCTGTGGACTGATTGGTGTGTTTATTATTAAAAGCAATGTCTCGTGCTGTGCACTAATGAAGGGATCATCCAAACCCAATTCGAAACAAACAGAACATTATTTTGGATCTCTTCCAAAGACCAGCAAGGCAATCACACTAATCCGGTGAAACGTTGATGCTCTTCTATACTGTAGGTTTCAGAGAGGAGCTGAAGCATTAAATATTTGCAACCACATCACTCCATTCTGTTCATGGTGATTAACCCCTTCATATCTGCAGTTTCAAGGTTGTTCTCACATGATGACGATTGATAAAATGCAAATCGATACTTAGATCATCATCATCATAGACAGTCCCTCGTATCGAGGATGACTTGCTTCCACGCCAAAAAGGGATGAGTTCACAGGTGTTTCAATGAAGGACCTAATATTCCAGATCCCAAACTACTTCTTCAAGGGTGGAAGATGCCTGTGCGTGGATTTTTTAACGTGGGGTGGTCGTTGCACACCAGCCACCACACGGGCTTGACAGAGCTAGGCCTTGGTCCAGTGGCAAGGATTACCCAAGACAATTGGAGACCAGCTCTGCTGCACAGAGCTAGCCCACGCACATGTCGCAGTGTGTGCTGCCCCTGGGTCCTCGCCTCTTCTGAGCCCCGAACTCTTGCCGCTCCTTCGCCCCTCCTGCTGTGCCTGCCCGCACTGCAATCAGCAACCTGGCTTCGCAGCCGTCGCCCTCCTGCAGCAGCACGCGCTGCTCCCTGCAGTGGTATGCCGCCGCACGCTGCTCCCTCCAATGGCCCTGGCCTGCTGATGCTGACTGGTGTGATAAATATGTAAAAACTGGGACAAATGTCCAAAATAACCATTCATGGTCTAAACTAAGCAGCAAAATACAACGAGCAAAGGTCTAGTTGCAAGAGATAGAAAAAATGATTGCTACTTTGA
Source organism: Pristiophorus japonicus (assembly GCF_044704955.1). NCBI lineage: Eukaryota > Metazoa > Chordata > Chondrichthyes > Pristiophoridae > Pristiophorus > Pristiophorus japonicus. The sequence continues at coordinate 43,797,982 of NC_091990.1, forward strand.
AACAAGTGCGCATCCGCAGCTGTTTTACGCGCTGCTTCCAATGCTGGGACCAGCTGCCCACTATGGAAATGAGGCAAACTTCACCGCAGGGCAGCCCAGAATACCAAACAGTTTGAAGTGGTCCTAGATCAGAAAGGAAGCATCGGACTTTCCCCTTGCAGGAGGTCGGATTTGCCACTTCAGCTTGCTGCGTCCTATAAGGCGCCAGCTTTGGCCCAGCAGTAACACTCCTGTCATTATGTGGAGCAGGAAAGACCAGCTGCAGGAGGGAGAAAGCAGCTGAGAGCGTCAGAAGGCAATTTTTTAAAAAGTTCTAAAGACAAGCCATTGCCATTCTATGCCATTGCTTTAAATTTAAAAAATCCTTTTAAAGCGTGACGACTAATGACGTGTTTTGAGCTGCACTGGTTTACAGAAGATACAGAATTGCACTGTGCAAGGCAGCTGAATTAACCGGTACAGTTGCAACTGAAGGAGCGCCAGGTTAATGGCTCTTTCTCTCGTGATTCGAATCCAGCTCCCTGATACTGTTGAACACGGTAATGGTTCAATGCTAATTCCACATTTGTAATCACCAACACTCACTTGCTAAATAAAAAATACTCCTGGAAAAAAAACCTCACCGCAGAACTATAAGAAAATGGGAGAAAGATGTTCCTGTTTAGAATGTTTTGTTAATGAAGCTCTGATTGGTGGAATGAACAAGTCAGAATGTGAGACATGATATTTGACAGCACACAAGGCCACGAGGCTCCGTGTAAGGCCTATTTAAATAATTGTTCCGAACTCTCCCTGGCAACAGGGACTGAATCAGTCAGCCCCGATGACCCTCAATGTGTGTCACAGCACACAATGAAAGGTGGGTGGGAGTTATGCAGATTAGCCTCTGTCATTACAGTAAGTGACTGTGGCTTTACATTAGCTTGATTCTGAAGCTGATTCAGGAGAGATTACATCTTGTATTTTATTATGTATTAGCTAATTTGGTTACTGCTATTGAGGTATTTTATCATTGCAGATTGGTCAGTTGTGGAGTTGTTTTTAAGCTTATTCATACAATTACTTCTCAGTCATTTATGTTAATGCTAACCATTTCACCAATTGAACATGTCAACCTTCCATTCCCATAATTACATTACTTCTCTCTCCCTTATGGACCACACACACACACACACAGCACCACTCTGCAGCCGAGAGATGGGCAGACAATTTACATAAAGTCAAAAAGGGGGTTGGCACTTTACTGCAGGACAAGACAACAATTTATTTATACATACCCCGACACGACAACATTGAAACCTAACTGACCAACAGCTTAATAAAGCTGACACAGTTCTCCAAACATGGGCCTGAATTTAAGGGTGTGACAGATGAAAAAAAAAATACACTGATAGTAAAGTGTGCTAAAGTCTTATGTTAACCTAACTTGTACATATACTCAACATGCTTACACTTGCATTGGAGGAAATAAATCTTAAATGCATGAAAGCTGAAGAGGGATACAAGTGTTGACGGCACAAGATTCATTTTCTAGGGGGATCTGGAATGCATGTACTCAGAAATTTGGGGTGAAATAGTTGGCACCCCTATGCAAATCTTAGGTCTGCATATTGCTGCTCCTTCACGTGAGGGAGGTGGAAGATGACTCAATGTACATTGAGCTGCCATTATGAAGAACTTATTATTTTCAATTAATGGTTTGATAAACCTATTTAAAACTTATGGTTCAGGTACGAAAAACAAATGTCAAAATTTCTTCTCTTTCCATTCAGAGGAGGAAATTGCCGTTGAACGTGTGGTGCATCACTTCCTTCCTTACCCCAAGACTACAGAGCCAATTTTCCTCCTGTGACTCCGACTGGGAGCCCAATGAAAGTATCAGGGATGTGCTGCGCCTATAAGAGGAAGAGTCCACTGAATGATCTTGGTCCATGCCTTGTCCCAGTGCAGGCCAATCTCCTGGCGGGACCTTGTGTAGAGATTTGGTGACTGGAAGCAGGAATACAGCTGCAGGCTAGAGATGCCAGCAGCAGCTATCCTGGTCACCGACTTCAGGCTTTCTGGTTGCTGCAAGAGCGCAACAGTCAGAAGGCCCTGCGGCTCTGGGAAGTGTAAAACTAAAACAAACTCGTACTTTCAAACTCTATGCATTTTCAGGGTGCTCCTGGAAATGGATCGTATGTGTAGGGTCTCAATGCAAGCCTCACAGCCAGCTTTATGTGGGACCTCTCCATTTGGCCCCCACCTGCCTCATTAACATTCAAAAACTAGGCTTTCACCTTCTACAGATAATGAAGCATTCCATGCTCACATGCAGAAAGACTTGGACAACATCCTGCCTTGGGCTGATAAGTGGCCAGTAACATTCATGCAATACAAGCACCAGGCAATGATCACCTCCAAAAAGAGAGAGTCCAACGACCAGCACTTAACAGTCAATGGCAGTGCTATTATCAAATCAGACACCATCAACAACCTGGGCGATCACCATTGACCAGAAACGAATCTAGACCAGCCACATAAATACTGTGGGCAGGATTTTGGGCTTTTTGGATTTCGGGGCATTAATCACGGCGGGGCGTTAAAGTTAGCGCCTGAAAATAGTTTGCGTCTCCGACTGCAAGTTTCAGCGAAAATGTAAGTTGGAGGAGTGTTGGCGTTATGTCAAGCGTTACACAACAGACTTTGTGCACCCGAGCCGAAACTTGCGATGGTAAATAAGTTTCATTGTTGTTTAGTGCCTTGCAACATAACATAGAAACATAGAAAATAGGTGCAAGAGTAGGCCCTTCGAGCCTGCACCACCATTCAATAAGATTATGGCTGATCATTCCCTCAGTACCCCTTTCCTGCTTTCTCTCCATACCCCTTGATCCCCTGAACCGTAAGGGCCATATCTAACTCCCTCTTGAATATATCCAATGAACTGGCATCAACAACTCTCTGCGGCAGGAAATTCCACAGGTTAACAACTCTCTGAGCGAAGAAGTTTCTCCTCATCTCAGTCCTAAATGGCCTACCCCTTATCCTAAGACTGTGACCCCTGGTTCTGGACTTCCCCAACGTCGGGAACAATCTACCCGCATCTAACCTGTCCCGTCCAGTCACAATCTTGCATGTTTCTATGAGATCCCCTCTCATCCTTCTAAACTCCAATGTATGAAGGCCCAGTTGATCCAGTCTCTCCTCATATGTCAATCCAGCCATCCCGGCAATCAATCTGGTGAACCTTCGCTACACTCCCTCAATAGCAAGAACGTCCTTCCTCAGATTAGGAGACAAAAACTGAACACAATATTCCAGGTGAGGCCTCACCAAGACCTTGTACAACTGCAGTAAGACCTCCCCGCTCCTTTGCTCAAATCTCCTAGCTATGAAGGTCAACATACCATTTGCCTTCTTCACCGCCTGCTGTACCTATATGCCAATTTTCAATGATTGATGAACCATGATACCAAGGTCTCGTTGCACCTCCCCTTTTCTTAATCTGCCGCCATTCAGATAATATTCCGTCTTCGCGTTTTTGCCCCCAAAGTGGATAACCTCACATTTATCCACATTATACTGCATCTGCCATGCATTTGCCCACTCACCTAACCTATCCAAGTCACCCTGCAGCCTCTTAGCATCCGCCTCACAGCTCACACCGCCACCCAGTTTAGTGCCATCTGCAAACTTGGAGATATTACACTCAATTCCTTCATCTAAATCATTGATGTAAATTGTAAAGAGCTGGGGTCCCAGCACTGAGCCCTGCGGCACCCATTAGTCACTGCCTGCCATTCTGAAAAGGACCCGTTTATCTCAACTCTCTGCTTCCTCTCTGCCAACCATGTCAGTATATTACCCCCAATACCATGTGCTTTGATTTTGCACACCAATCTCTTGTGTGGGATCTTGTCAAAAGCCTTTTGAAAGTCCAAATACACCACATCCACTGGTTCTCCCTTGTCCACTTTACTAGTTACATCCTCAAAAAATTCCAGAAGGTTTGTCAAGCATGATTTCCCCTTCATAAATCCATGCTGACTTGGACCGATCCTGTCAATGCTTTCCAAATGCACTGCTATTTCTTCCTTAATAATTAATTCCAACACTTCCCCCACTACTGATGTCAGGCTAACCGGTCTATAATTACCCACTTTCTCTCTCCCTCCCTTTTTAAAAAGTGGTGTTACAATAGCTACTCTCCAGTCCATAGGAACTGACCCAGAGTTGATAGACTGTTGGAAAATGGTCACCAATGCATCCACTATTTCTAGGGCCACTTCCTTAATACTCTGGGATGCAGACTATCAGGCCCCGGGGATTTATCGGCCTTCAATCCCATCAATTTCCCTAACACAATTTCCCGCCTGATAAGGAGATCCTTCAGTTTCTCCTTCTCACTAGACCCTCGGTCGCCAAGTACTTTCGGAAGGTTATTTGTTTCTTCCTTCGTGAAAACAGAACCAAAGTATTTGTTCAATTGGTCTGCAATTTCTTTGTTCCCATTATAAATTCACCTGAATCAGACTGCAAGGGACCTACGTTTGTCTTCAGTAATCTTTTTCTCTTCACATATCTTTAGAAGCTTTTGCAGTCAGTTTTTATGTTCCCGGCAAACTTCTTCTCGTACTCTATTTTCCCCCTCTGAATTAAACCCTTTGTCTTCTTTTGCTGAATTCTAAATTTCTCCCAGTCCTCAGGTTTGCTGCTTTTTCTGGCCAATTTATATGCCTCTTCCTTGGATTTAACACTATCCTTAATTTCCTTTGTTAGCCACAGTTGAGCCACCTTCCCCGTTTTAGTTTGCTGTACAATTGCTGAAGTTCATCCATGTGATCTTTAAATGTTTGCCATTGCCTATCCACCATCAACCCTTTAAGTATTATTTGCCAGTCTATTCGATCCAATTCACGCCTCAAACCATTGAAGTTACCTTTCCTTAAGTTCAGGACCTTAGTTTCTGAATTAACTGTATCACTCTCCATCTTAATAAAGAATTCTACCATGTCACTCTTCCCCAAGGGGCCTCGCACAACAAGCTTGCTAATTAGTCCTTTCTCATTACACATCACCCAGTCTAGGAAGGACAATTCTCTAGTTGGTTCCTTGATATATGTGGTCTAGAAAACCATCCCAAATATACTCCAAGAAATCCTCATCCGCATTGCTACCAGCTTGGTTAGCCCAATCAATATGTAGATTAAAGTCACCCATGATAACTGCCGTACCTTTATTGCATGCATCCCTAATTTGTTTGATGCTGTCCCCAACCTTACTACTACTGTTTGGTGGTCTGTACACAATTTCCATTAGTGTTTTCTGCCCCTTGGTATTCCGTAGCTCCACCCATACCGATTCCACATTATCCAAGCTAATGCCCCTTCTTACTATTGCATTAATTTCCTCTTTAACCAGCAATGCCACCTTGTCTCCTTTTCCTTTCTGGCTATCCTTCCTAAATGTTGAATACCCCTGGATGTCGAGTTCCCAGCCTTGGTCACCCTGGACCCATGTCTCCGTGATGCCAATTACATCATATCCGTTAACGGCTTCTGCGCAGTTAATTCGTCCACCTTATTCTGAATACTCCTCGCGTTGAGGCACAGAGCCTTCAGGCTTGTCTTCCAAACACACTTTACCCCTTTAGAATTTTGCTGTAATGTGTCCTTTTTTGCTTTTTGCCTTAGGTTCCACTTTTACTTTTCTTCTTTCTATCTTTTGCTTCTGCCCCCATTCTGTCTCCTGCATAGGTTCCCATCCCCCTGCCATATTTTAGTTTAACTCCTCCCTAACTGCACTGGCAAACACTCCCCCTCGGACATTGGTTCCGGTCCTGCCCAGGTGCAGACCGTCCAGTTTGTACTTGTCCCACCTCCCCCAGAACCGGTTCCAATGTCCCAGGAATTTGAATCCCTCCCTTCTGCACCACTTCTCAAGCCACGTATTCTTCTGAGCTATCCTGCTATTCCTACTCTGACTAGCACGTGGCACTGGTAGCAATCCTGAGATTATTACTTTTGAGGTCCTACTTTTTAATTTAGTTCCTAGTTCCCAAATTCGTCTTGTAGGACCTCATCCCGTTTTTTACCTATATTGTTGGTACCTAGATGCACCACGACAACTGGCTGTTTACCCTCCCTTTTCAGAATGCCCTGCACCCGCTCTGAGACATCCTTGACCCTTGCACCAGGGAGGCAACATACCATCCTGGAGTCTCGGTTGCGGCCGCAGAAACGTCTATCTATTCCCCTGACAATTGAATCCCCTATCACTATCGCTCTCCCACTCTTTTTCCTGCCCTCCTGTGCAGCAGAGCCAGCCACGGTGCCATGAACTTGACTGCTGCTGCTCTCCCCTGATGAGTCATCCCCTCAATAGTACCCAAAGCCGTGTATCTGTTTTGCAGAGGGATGACCGCAGGGGACCCCTGCACTACCTTCCTTGCACTGCTCTTCCTGTTGGTCATCCATTCCCTATCTGACTTTGTACCCTTTACCTGCGGTAAGACCAACTCACTAAATGTGCTATTCATATCATTCTCAGCATCGTGGATGCTCCAGAGTGAATCCACCCGCAGCTCCAGTGCTGCAATGTGGTCTGTCAGGAGCTGCAGGCGGATGTACTTCCCACACACGTAGTCGTCAGGGACACCGGAAGTGTCTCTAACTTCCCACATAGTACAGGAGGAGCATAACATGTGTCCGAGCTCTCCTGCCATGACTTAACCCTTAGAAAAACTTAATTTGGCAACAAAAAGTTACTTACTGATAAAAGAAAAAGAAAAACTACTTACCAATCACCAGCCAATCATTTACCCCCTTGGCTGTGACATCACCTTTTGATTTCTTTCTACTACTTTTTTGCCTTCTCTTCCTGCTGCAGCTGCTCCCCGCTGGCCTCTCCAACCACGAACTGCTGCCGGGCCTTTTATAGGCCTCCCTCACGCTGCCTCACGAATGACTGCTGCTCCCCGTTGTATATTGTATGGTTTTATTTTGGTGGGGTTGTTTTTGTGACATTGTTGCAGGAAAATTTATGACTCATCTTTTGCCATTGGTGTCTTATGCATCATTCCAACGTTCACTGGAGATGTGTCTTTATGGGGGTCCATATCGTGTCCAGTATTAGCTCCAGTATTAGCTCCATCCCTCAGTTTCCTCCATTTAGGAGTTAGTCCATTACGAGCTGGCAACGTGCGAGTGTTGGTCTGGCAGTATCTCCACCCTGCCTCCCCGTGGATGGTGTGGCTATCCAATGGGGGCCTTGCCAGGCTCCTCTTCATCGTCCTCCTCCTGAGGTGGGCCTGCAAGCCCCACTGGCAATGCCTGGCCTCTCACGATGACCAAGCTGTGCAACATACAGCACACCACAATGAATTCAGATACCTATTGAGGGGAATATTGAAGGCTGCCTCCAAAGCAGTGCAGGCATCAGTCTGCCTGTAAGAGATGGCATATCTCAGTCACCACTTCCTTTCGGAAGCGCAACCTTCTCACACGCTGCTCCTTAGAGAGCTGGAGGTCTGAGCATTGGTACCTGTAAACCCATGGGGGTAAGCCCTCTTCCCCAGGCGTCTTCGGCCTCTCATCATCTGTGGGCCGACACAGCCAAGAGTCCTTGTTCTAGCTTGACACCGCCTGGCAATAGTATGTATCATGATACACTGGCAAACTAGTAATGCCCTCATTAAAAATTATCTCACTGAAGCTGGAAGGGCACTGTAATGGCAGATAAAAGTGAAGTTTGTAACTTGGAGCTTCACACAGCATTATGTGTGCAACAGTTGTAGTCAATATGACCTGCGATGTAGGATTCTCACCCTCCATTTAAAAATGCTGCCAATACCGCCTGCCGCACCCTGGGACCGCCTGTTTTTTTCAGGCGTTTCCTGGGGTGGGCGTTAAATGAGGCGTTAAAGCCAAATGTTCCATCGGAGTGCTAGCGCAGCAGTGCACGACGATTGACGTCATCATCATGCTCAAAACGATGGGCAGGGCGGTAAGTTTTTGTGCCAGCGCAAACCAACAGTTGAATCTTCCGCCCAGGAGGTAAATACTGGATGCCCAGCATTTAACACCCCGCCGGGGCACTTACTGAGGCGCAAATGAGCCTAAAATCCAACCCATCGGTTGCAAAGCAGGTCAGAGGCTGGGTATTCTATGGCAAGTGACTCACCTATTGACTGCCCAAAGCCTTTCTACCACCTACAAGGATGGAATATTCTCCACTTGCCTGGATGAGTGCAACTCCAACAATACTCAAGAAGCTCGATACCATCCAGGACAAAGAAGCCTGCTTGATTGGCACTCGATCTACCACCTTCAACATTCATTCCCTCCACCGGTGGCTGCAGTGTGTACCATCAATAAGATGCACTGCAGCAACTCATCACGGCTTCTTTGGCAGCACCTCACAAACTCTCGACCTCTACCACCAAAATGGTGAAGGGCAGCAGGTGTATGGGAACACCATCACCTGCAAGGTGCCCTACAAGTTACACACCATCCTGACTTAGAAATATATCACCGTTCCTTCGTCGTCACTGGTTCAAAATCTTGGAACTCCCTCCCTGACAGCACTGTGGGAGTACCTTCATCACAAGGATTGCAACGGTTCAAGAAGGTGGCTCACCGCCAGCTTCTCAAGGGCAATTAGGGATGGGAAATAAATGCTGGCCTTGGCAGCGGCACCCAGATCTCGGAACGAATCAAAAAATATAAAGAGGAAAGTCTACCCTCATATTTAAACACAGAACTGCCAAACCACACTGGTGATTGCCTTAGTAACTAACTTATTACGTTGGGATACTGCAGGGTAAATGTAACCATTTTGTTACGGTATGATTGGATTCCAACAGATTAGTTACACCATGCAAGAAAATGGGACAAAAACAGGTCACATATTTCAAACCGACCTTCCCTCAAGCTTTTGCTCCTCAATTAACACAGGCTAATTCGTGAATGAAAAGTGTTTTTGAGTTGCTCAGAAGCAGGGCTCCAAGCAGATTATAAAACGCAAGCTCAAATCGCATTAAGCAGTAATGGAATCATAGTATTATAGAGCACAGGATTTCTCCATTCGGCCCATCGTGCCTGTGCCGGCTCATTGTAAGAGCTGTCCGATTAGTCCCACTCCCCTGCTCTTTCCTCATAGCCCTACAAACTTTTCCCCTTCAAGTACTTATCCAATTCTCTGTTGAAAGTTACATTGCATCTGCTTCCACCACCCTTTTCGGCAGTGCCTTCCAGATCATAACAGCTCACTGCGTAAAGTATTTCTTCCTAATGCCGCCACTGGTGTTTTTTGCCAATTACTTTAAATCTGCGTTCTCTGGTTACCAAACAAGGGGCTGAGTCCACAGTGTTTACTTTTGTGAGGCAACATTTAATAGGGGCAGAACCACATCACCTTTTTAAAAATGTCCGACATATTTCCAAATTAAATAGCAACGTCACAAACACCACTCATGGATTTTCTGCAAAATCAGAATGTTTTGTGAAGGAAAGATCCATTGAGGCTCGCAATCCTGATTATTTGCTAAATTGTTAAAGCAGATTTCTTTCTGACTTTTCCACCCCTCCAAATAATGCTGGGTCTTTACATGTTGAACACTCATTCACCTATTACAGATTTCAAAAACACAATCGCCGTATTATTTTCCCAATATGAATAAAGGAAAGGCTAAAGTTACACATCTGAGTGGTATGTGCTAAATATTATACAAAGTTTTAATGAGTTGCTTTAAAAGTTGCTGATGGAAGCTAATGTGTTTAAAGTCCAGAGGAGGAGAACTCGAGCAGTTTACAAGCTCACTTATCAGAGCAGCACAGTGGGGAGAGGACGAGGAGGAGGAGGAGGAGATGGACATTATTGACTGTGTGTCAGCAGTAAATCTGTGGAACTGTGAATTCAATTCATGGACTCTGCAAGCCAAAGGTGTAGCAAATTAATTGTGTGCACCAACTGAAATTCTACTCCCTCCTTGCCTTGCGGGTCACCGAATGATAATTGTGACTTATCATTTGTGAAATCCATAACATTTAATGAGCTTGCAAACTACAGCCCAGCTACGTAACATGTGATGTTGGAGTAGATGCATAGATACCAATCACACTCACATTTTAGGCTTGCTCTCATTTATCATAACAGTTTAGACTCAGAATCTTAATGCATCCAATGAAATACAATGTCCAACTGCCAATGTAGACTCTACCAATTCTGGTGGCATACCTTTCTGATTTAGGGCGAGATTGCGACCAGCTTCAAGCTTACCCACCACTGACTATATTTCATATGAGGGATATCATATGAGGGCTGACACAGCTGAGTCAGCTGTGGTTCAGTGGGCAGCATTCTCACCTCTGAGTCAGAAGGTTGTGGGAGTTCAAGTCCCACTCCAGGGACTTGAGCACAAAAAAATCTAGGCTGACACTCCAGTGCAGTGCTGAGGGAGTGCTGCACTGTCAGAGATGCCATCTTTCGGATGAGACGTTAAACCGAGGCCCCATCTGCTCTCTCAGGTGGATGTAAAAGATCCCATGGCACTATTTCAAAGAAGAGCAGGGGAGTTATCCCCAGCGTCCTGGCCAATATTTATCCCTCAATCAACATAACAAAAAATCATTATCTGGTCATTATCACATTGTTGTTTGTGGGAGCTTGCGGTGCGCAAATTGGCTGCTGTGTTTCCCACATTACAACAGTGACTGCACTCCAAATGTCCAAAAGTACTTCATTGGCTGTACAGTGCTTTGTGACATCCAGTGGTCGTGAAAGGCACTATATAAATCCAAGTCGTTCCTTATTTATTTATTTCAGAGGCACTGCTTTGTAAATAACTGATGGATTGAATCTAGTATGTATGTCGTCCCCTTTCTCTTGCTCTCTGCTTTGCCATCTCTACTTTTTGTACTCAATGTCCAAAGCAATCCCAGGTAAAATTATCATATGTTAAACGCAGCCTCAAATTCTCTCTATACTATTCCAACAATTTGTATTAACCTCAACATAGTATAGCCTACTGTAACAATGGGATATTTTCATTGTCTATGCACAGCACCTTTGTGTCACTGATGCAGAGTTCCCAGTTTGCGCTGAATGTTATCATTTGGATTCAGAACCAGACTAGGATTGTCAAACACTACAGTTGTCAGATAAAAGAAAATTGATGGATTCTATTATATTTTCAGTAACTCACAGAAACACACACGGCCTTAAGATGGCAGAACATACTGGAACTCACCAGAGTCAGGTGACCTGTTCCCTTTATTATAAACAGCACTGGCTGCAGTGCCACAGGAGTCCACTGGTGGAGCTATATATATTACAGATTCAAACCCAGGTTCAGGAATCAAAACATGCATAAGGGTTGCATTTGCTTAATCTTAATCTCCAGATACAAATGACAAGCACAGTCTCAGGCTGTATCAAGGTGCAATGGATCATTAATGCTTTAGGCAGTGCAACAATGAATGCAAATCAAACTAAATCAGTTTTAGATATCACAGAAATCCAACCTCAGCCAGGCTGTTGTGTGGGGAAGGGCAGGGAAGAGGAATAGTACACCAGACAGAATCAAACTGCACCACCATTTAGAGGTGAATGACCTCGCCACACGCAGATACGCATCCTATTGGCAAACATATTAATCGTTCAAGAAAGAGTCCTGCTTTATATAGCATCTTTCACATTCTCAGGATTTCGCTAATGCACTTCACAGCCAAGAATATGAAGTGCAGTCACTGTACACAAACAACAAATAAGATGAATATCAATATAAGATAGTCATCAAGAAATGCCATCAATATAAGATGGTCACCAAGAAATCAAATCAGGAATTCAGAAGAAACTTCTTTACCCAGTGTGAGTGGTGAGAATGTGAAACTCGCTACCCCAACGAGAGGTTGAAGTGAATAATATAGATGCAGTTAAAGGGAAGCTAGATAAGCATATGAGGGAGTAGGGATTAGAGGATAATGCTGATAGCATTCGATGAGGAAAGACAGGAGGAGGCTCAAATGGAGCATAAATGCCGGCATGGACTGGTTGGGCTGAATGGCCTGTTTCTGTGCTGTATATCCGATGTAATCCTATGAATCACCAGTTAGTATTTTTTTTATGGTTTCAGTTGAGGGAGGAACATTGGCCAAGTCACTGGGAAAACTCCCTGCTCTTCCTCAAATAGTGCGAGGGAGCTTTTACATCTTAATCACCAAAAAGGCAAACTGGGTCATGGTTTAAAGTCTCATCCAAAAGAGAGTACAGGTTGAACCTCCCTTATCCAGAACCACTCCTCGTCCAGAACCATTCCTGGCCACCGGGTGCCACATGCACAGAACACCGACATTAACAAATTGAAGTCCTTCCTCGCTGCTGACTCCCGCAATCGCTAGCCTGACCCCGCGATCCACCACCACCCCCCCCGCCCACATGATCTCTCTGCTGCACTCCCAGCACCAAGCCAGCCAGCCCCGATGTCCCCTTGCTCAGTACCTGTACCATCCAATTTAACGTGACCACCCCTCATCCGGAAGAATCCCTTATCCAGAACAGGCCAGGTCCCGAGGGTTCCAGATAAGGGAGGTTCAACCTGAACCTCCTAGATTGATCAAATCCTGGAGTGGAGCAAGAACCCATAACTTTCTGACTTGGGTGAGAGTGGGGGGAACTGAGCTAAGCTGACACTCCTGGAAGAAAGTCATGTTCAAGAAACGATGCGGGAATGTAACAAGCAGAAAGAAAGCCAAAAGAAACAAGGTGCGCGTAACAAAATTCAGCAATAAATGGAATAGGACCTGTGTATACAGCAAACGCTCTCAAAACAGAACTTTCTCTTATATGACTGAAAGCACATCTCTACACCAGTGCAATTCATCAATAGTATTGAACTTTGATAGTTGATGAATACCTCGTTGAAAGCCAAAGTGAAAAAGATTTTAAAAACTTGAATATAAAGCTTAAAGTGCCCTAATTGGTGAACTGTAAGGGGCGGCCATTTTTCGCCGCTGGGTCCAGTTAGGAGCCAGTTTCGTTGCGGTAGTGTGGGCAGCAACGGCAGGCAGTGGCCGTCAGTGGACGGGAGCGGGCAGCAGCATCAGTGGACGGGAGGTGCAGGCCTTTCGAATCGGAAAACTTTGGAGGCCCTGCAGCTCGCATGCGCGAGATTTTTTAAAATCGTTTTTATTATACACCTGATGTCCGTTTTGCCGCGATTGAGGCAGCTGGGACATCTGTGCATGCGCTTAAATGGTGATCACTCTCTTGCACCTGCCAGTTGTCGAGGGGAGAATATTGGACATACAGAGCTGCAAAGTTTTCATAAGCCATTCCTTAAGTGATTTAACATGAGTGGAAAAAAAGCATCAAAGAAGACTGTTAAGACTAGGCCCAGAGCTCCCAGGTTTAATGATGAGGAACTGGAGGAGCTTGTATCAGAAGTGGAGCGCAGGTATAAAGACCTCACCCGGGATGGTCGTGGCAAACCTCCACCACCCCAATACAGACACATTTGGAGGAAGATTGGTGAGGCCGTGTCCTCAATAGGCAACATTGAGCGAGATGGAGAGCAGTGTAGAAAACGTTGGAACGATGTAGTGTCGTCAGCAAGAGTAAGCATTTATTGGATCACTCCCATACAACTCCAAAAGGTTATGCGCCAGATGTGTGTGTGTGTGGGAGTGTGTGTGGGGGGCATGAGCAAAGGGGGTAAAGGCTGCAACGTTTCTTTCTGCAGAAGAAAAATACATCCAAGGCAGCAAGCCTGAGTACCATGGGAGGGGACCCAGCAGAGGTGATAGCGTTGAGCAGCCTGGAGGAGTGTGCCTTTTGTGAGCACTGCCATGCAACTGCAAAGGGAAATGCAGATCCCTTGCTAGACCATGGTAAACTAATCTCCGGTGTGAGTAACGCTCATGGCATGAAAGGTCATGCAATGTTAAGGCAAATGTGTTTTAACGCTCAGTTTGTCGGCCATTATTGGTGTGCCCATACAGAAATAGATCTCTTTGATGGCACAATATGAGATGGGACGGCTCACAAGTCAGCTTGAGCAATCTCCCCCACCCCTGCTATAGACTGAAATGTTGTCCTCTACTTGCAGATGGTGAATCGGACAGCACCGATCAATGCATGCCATCCACCTTTGGCACTCAAAGGAGGAGTATGACCCAACGTCTCCCACCCTGACATTGTCCCCAGCCCAAGACAGTGGCTCCTTCCACCCCCGCCCCACCCCGACCAAGATCACCCATATCTACCGAACCCAACTCCGCCACCGAGTCACAAAGAACAGGAGAGAGAGGAAGTAGAAGGGCCTGTGTTTGAGCCCCTTGAGGTCGAGGAGCTGGAAGGGGATGACACCAGCCTCCTGCCATATGTGCCACCTGTCTGGAGAACTTCGGCGTCGGGCTCATTAGTGCGGTGGAGCGTAACACCCAGTCTGCTGAGGCGATGAGGCAAGCGATGACTCCTGGGCAGGTCATGCAAGCCCCCAACCCCACACCCTCAAGGCAGACAGATAGCGAGGAGCCGGAGATGCCGGGGGGCCTTCGGTCATGCCCCCTACCTTCTCGCCAAGACGGACACGGCTACAGAGATCCAGCTGCCCTCCTGCACAACCTGCTCAAGCAGAGGCAGTGAGGAGTAGGGGTGCGGGATGCCATCTTGAAGGCGGGGCAAAGAAGAGGACAATGGGCCTCACATCAAGGGGGGCGGGGAAGAGAGGTGGTGGTAGTGGCTAGAGGGATGCGTGTTGGTTGTGGAGATGTTTGTGAATGTTATTATGTTATGTCACTTTTGTAATGATGCACTTTTAAATACAGTCACAATGTTCACCCTCTCTTGGTCAGTGCCTCATTTTCATGTAATGTGTGGTGCCTTGTGAGAAACCACAGCTGTCACTCAGCTATTCTGCTGTATTAGGAATATATTGCCCTCCACATATGATTCCACTGTATAATGGGTCCTGTCATCAGGCCATCGCGACATGACAAGGGTCACCAATGCAGAAAGATTGCCATTCAATGCAAGGCACACATTACGGTTTGTACATGAAGCCACTTTTTATGATGCCAAACATGACGGAGTGCCACCCCTCATGTCATGATGTTCTCCCGATCAGTTGTAGTGATCTGCCATAGGTTTATATCTTATAACTTTTGCGTAATAACTCTGGCATCAGCTCATACCATCTGCTCAGTCACAATCAATCAGTAAATAGGTTCCGCATGAAATGGTCACAAAACTCTTGCAGGACATCTCCGTTGAGCCTTCACCATCTTCCGCTACTCATTGCCACTTCCTCTACCACACCGTCCCTTCAATGGAGTCATATAGAGTTACATATCTGAGCTCTCTATGTGCGAGTTAAGGTCCATCACCTCACTATTTATGTCCCACTGAGAATGTTGCAGGATGTGAACGATACCCAGGACGTGCAGCGCTGCAGCACTCTCAGGTGTTCTCCCTGCCACCCGACTCACAGCCCACTCAGACCAGCTTTTTGCCAGCGGTCCTTCTGGCAGGTGACAGGGCGATCTTAGTTGGTCGTCCCGGAGGAAAATGCTGGATTTCCAGCCTCCGTCATGGGCGGGCAACAGGACGGCGCGCTGGCGAAACCTCCATGACCAATCTACTAGCGGGCGGAACGTGGGCGGCACCGGCGGAATCGTCGAAAAATACTTCATTTCCGGCGAAACCTCGGTGGCTGCGGGCGGGACTTCCACCAAGTCTCCAACAGATACGCCCTCTGGTGGCGGTAGAATGCTGGTTACAGGGTGCTGCATACATAACAGGGCCCAAAGTGTTTTGACAGCTACATTGTTTCCCAGTTTTCTTATGAACTATTCCAACAAATCAGAAGGTCACAGGATAGATACAGATGAATGAGGCAAATAATCCCATTTCAGCTCATCCATCCAGAATGACACACAGAATAACACCCTCTGACAACTTATCAATATAATTTGTGTTTAAGGTACCAGCTCCAGTGCCCTATCTGAGTGACCAGTCCATTGTTTATCACTCTTCACATGAAGTTCTTCCCAACATCTGTCCGAAACTTTCCAAGACCAGTTTTAGCCTACACCTCCTTGTTCTTGTACCTTGGCATAACTTGATGTGGTGCTCCATATTAACCATGCCATTTAATATCTTGTGTACTTCTGTAAGGTCCCCTCTCAGTCTCCCCCTTTCAGATTCCTGGTTTTGCATTGTTTCCTCCTAGCTCACTCATTTGATGCTCGGGATCAATGTCTTGTCTTTATTCTTGAACCATTTCCTTTATGTCTTGCTAACTAAAACTAGAGAGGGAATCCAAGGTGCACTGTAGAGATTTAGCCTGGCATCTTCTGAGTTAGACTCAACTGGCCTAGCTATTGTATAATTATTCTATTTGCTGTGTTTATTGCTGTATTTATTGCTGCTCCACAGTGATTTGATGCTATTCACAACAGGAGGTTGCTTCCAGATGTTCGGTCGCCTTCTTGATAAGAATGTACGAACATAAGAACATAAGAAATAGGGACAGGAGAAGGCCATACGGCCCCTCGAGCCTGCTCCGCCATTTAATACGATCATGGCTAATCTGATCATGGACTCAGGTCCACTTCCCTGCCTGCTCTCCATAACCCCTTATTCACTTATCGTTCAAGAAACGGTCTATTTCTGTATTAAATTTATTCAATGTCCTAGCTTCCATAGCTCTCTGAGGCAGCGATTTCCACAGATCCACAACCTCTGAAAGAAATTTCTCCTCATCTCATTTAAATGGGCGGCCCCTTATTCTAAGATCGAGTTCTAGTCTCCCCTATCAGCGGAAACATCCTCTCTGCATCCACCTTGTCAAGCCCCCTCATAATCTGATACCTTTCGATAAGATCACCTCTCATTCTTCTGAATTCCAATGAGTAGAGACCCAACCTACTCAACCTTTCCTCATAAGTCAACCCCCTCATTCTGGAATCAACCTTGTGAACCTTCTCTAAACTGCCTCCAAAGCAAGCATATCCTTTCATAAATATGGAAAGCAAAGAGGTACGCAGTATTCCATCTCCGGAATCAACCTAGTGAACCTTCTCTGAACAGCCTCCAATGCAAATATATCCTTCCTTAAATACGGAGACCAAAACTGTATGCAGTACTCAAGGTGTGGCCTCACCAATACCCTCTACAGTTGTAACAGGACTTCTCTGCTTTAATACTCTATCCCCCTTGCAATAAAGGCAACATTCCATTTGCCTTCCTGATTACTTGCTGTACCTGCATACTAACATTTTGTGTTTCATGCACAAGGACCCCCAGGTCTCTCTGTACTGCAGCACTTTGCAATTTTTCTCCATTTAAATTATAATTTGCTTTTCTATATTTGCTGCCAAAGTGGATAATCTCACATTTTCCCACATTATACTCCATCTGCCATATTTTTGCTCACTCACTTAGCCTGTCTATATCCCTTTGCAGATTTTTTGTGTCCTCCTCACAATTTGCTCTCCCACCCATCTTTGTGTCATCAGCAAACTTGGCTACATTACACTCGGTCCCTTCATCCAAGTCATTAATGTAGATTGTAAATAGTTGAGGACCCAGCACCAATCTCTGCGGCACCCCACTAGTCACTGTTTGCTAATCGGAAAATGACCCATTTATCCCGACTCTCTGTTTTCTGTTAGTTAGCCAATCCTCTATCCATGGTAATATATTACCCCCAATCCTGTGAGCTTTTATCTTGTGCAGTAACCTCATCGTGAATGCCTTCTGGAAATCCAAATAACCACATCCACTGGTTCCCTCTTATCCACCCTGCTCATTACATCTTCAAAGAACTCCAGCAAATTTGTCAAACACGATTTCCCTTTCATAAAACCATGCTGACTCTGCTTGATTGAATCATGCTTTTCCAAATGTCCCGTTACTGTTTCCTTAATAATGGACTCCAGCTAATGATGACATTAGCTGGCAAGTTCTTGATGAACTAGCACACACAGGGAGACTACATGTAGGTTGTCATCAGTGGGAAGCACCTCATTTCTGCACTCGGCATCTCATAAGGCCATCGACTGGATAGTCAAACCAGACATCCCATAATAAGCTTTCCCCAGCATACAAAATAACAACTGATTTCAGCTGTTAAATGCCAAATCTTTTGGTGATGTTATGGATTGATTAGATACTTGTATGGGGAACATGGCTAAGATTCAACCTCTGACATCAGTGGAAACACTAAACAGTAATAAGTTTAACAACAAAAGGAATGCAGAAGTTTTTGGTGCTATCATTTTAACATGTCTGCAGTCAGAGTGTGAAGGATTTGAAGTTAGTCATTTGGGTAAAGTATCCTGCATATCCTACACAGCGAGTGAAAAGCAATCCCATCTATCTACTTGACAAATGTAGTCATATTATTTGCATTTGAAAGGGAAACTACACAGAAAACGACTTTGATCTGCCTGCTTATGTACTATGAGGCAGTACTGCAGGTTAAGAGAAGAATCCCTTTATGTCTGGCACAGCATCATTCACAAAGCTCTCCAGTGGCATGCTGTCAGATTACTATCAGGCTGTGGTTGCTTTCCATGGTAAATTTGAGAAGAGTGAGCCCAATGTGATTAAGGTCAACCTTCAGAGTGCTAAAAGACTGTATGTTTGTTGGATTTTATTACGAGAGTTAGTGGCTTGGAGTTTCCGCTCGATTGCGCTGGTTTATTTTCGGCGCAATTCCCTCAATATCGGCGCAACAGGTGTAAAAGATCGTAGAATTTTAAGCACAAATTGCTCTCAGCGCAACTCGAGTTTCCACGATCTTCTGCGCTGGTTTAAAAAACATCGTGCTGGAAGCAGGCCCTGCCCACAAAACTGGCCACACCCCCAGGGTGAAATAATCACCATTGGGAGTTTCCGCTAATTGCCCTCATTTGCAGGCCTTCGAGGAGGCTCCAAAAATTAAGATGGCTCTTTTGGGGGCAAGGACACCAATGTGTACATTATGAAAGATTTTGAATTATTTAAAAAAATGTACTGAGGAACTGACTATTGTGCCCCAATCTGTATCTTGTGACCTTCTGACTCGTTGAAATAATTCATGTAAAAACTGAGAAAAAGACATTTAGAGAAAGGAAAATAGCAATGAACCAAATCACTCAACGGCAATGTGAGTGTTCCAGACATAGAAACAGAATGAATGACGATAGATTAGTGAAGATGTAATGCGTTTCTCTGTGTAAGGAACACGATGCAGAGGAAATCAATGTGCTAAAGAGAATGCCAGTGCCCAGAACTTTTGTTCTTCATAAGCAGTACGGATTGGGTCACACAGAAAGAGCTGCCACAGATTTTTTCAACAAGTATCGATGCAAAGCCTTTAGTATAAAGAATATCCCAAAGCACTTTAAAGGGGAGGGGAGGAGGAGGAATAGCTTACATAGACAGAGTGATATTTTCACACGCGAGTCATCGATTCATTTGTCAGTTAAAATCATACAGATCATTTTCACATAAAGGGTCGTGGAAATCTGGGAGCTCCCTCCCCATAAAGCTGTTGAAGTTAAGTCAACTGAAAATTTCAAAACTGAGATTGATCAAGTTTTGTTAGCAAGAGTATTAAGGCATACAGAACCAAGGCGGGTAGATAGAGTTAAGATACAGATCAGCAGATATCAAATTAAATGGCAGAACAGGCTCGAGGGGATGAATGGCCTCCTCCTCTTCCTATGTTCCTTGATTAGTTACTGGTTTAACAGTGCAAACAAAGAACATAAGAAATAGGAACAGGAGAAGACCATACAGCCCCTCGAGCCTGCTCCGCCATTTAATACGATCATGGCTGATCTGATCACGGACTCAGGTTCACTTCCCTGCCCGCTCTCCATAATCCCTTATTCCCTTATCGTTTAAGAAACTGTCTATTTCTGTCTTAAATTTATTCAATGTCCCAGCTTCCACAGCTCTCTGAGGCAGCAGGTTCCACAGATCCACAACTCTCTGAGAAAAGAAATTTCTCCTCATCTCAGTTTTAAATGAGTGGCCACTTATTCTAAGATTATGCCCTCTAGTTCTAGTCTCCCCTATCAGCGGAAACATCCTCTCTGCATCCACCTTGTCAAGCCCCCTCATAATCTGATACCTTTCGATAAGATCACCTCTCATTCTTCTGAATTCCAATGAGTGGAGACCCAACCTACTCAACCTTTCCTCAGAAGTCAACTCCCTCATCCCCGGAATCAACCTTGTGAACCTTCTGTGAACTGCCTCCAAAGCAAGTATATCCTTTTGTAAATATGGAAATGTGCAGTATTCCAGGTGTGGCCTCACCAATAAACTGCACAACTATAGCAAGACTTCCCTTCTTTTATACTCCATCCTCTTTGCAATAAAGGCCAAGATTCCATTGGCCTTGCTGATCACTTGCTGTACTTGCATACTAACCTTTTGTGTTTCATGCACAAGTACCCCCAGGTCACGCTGTACTGCAGCACTTGGCAATCTTTCTCCATTTAAATAATAATTGCTCTTTGATATTTTTCTGCATGACCTCACACTTTCCAACATTATACTCCATCTGCCAAATTTTTACCCACTCACTTAGTCTGTCTATGTCCTTTTGCAGTTTTCCTGTTTTCCTCTCAGTCTCGTTCCTTCTACATCTATTTTCATTCACTCTGTTTATGTGTCCGAACCACTTGAGTTGCCTTTCAGTCATCTGTCCATTGCTATTCCAGATCAATGGCTTATTTTTGTTTGTAACAAACTGATGGGTAGGGTTACAGCACAGATGTAGGTCCAAGGAAAGCTCAGGTTGCTTATATATATATATAATATACACACATTAACACACACACACATGCATATACAGGTACAACGTCCCGAATCCGGCAACCTTGTGGCCGAGGCCATGCCAGTTTACGGATTTTTCGGGTCGGACATATTAAAACCAATATCTAATTACATTTTTAAACAATGTTTACAATTTTGGTACACATAGCCAGCACAGCAATTCTTCCCCCATAGATAGGGCCAACATGGGTCATCTAGTTTACATGAGATGGTAACAAGGACATCTCAGAGTTGATTAAAAAGATGTGTATTATAAAGTTCACTGACACAATTGGTCTATCAGTGATAGAAGCCGGCGCAGAGAACAGTTTCATTGCTAAGTCCAGTATTTACATTTCTGTATCTCAGTGTTCCTTTTTACTGGACTTGTTGCTGTCTGCAAAATACACACACAGATACAACGTCTCGAATCCGGAATTCCAAAAACCGGAATTGTCCGGAAACGGGACATTTTTGACATAAACGCATTTCATATCGAGTAATCCGGAATCCGGAATCATTGTCCGAAAACCGGACATTTTTGACAAAAGCGCACTTCAGATTGACTACTCCGGCATGTGATCGGTTCGAGCTTTGCCGACCTGACCCACGTGCTCTCTTTTGCCCGACCCGACCTGAACTGACCTGGTGTTTATCGAGATTTACGGGTATAGTGAATTTGTGTTATTTATTCTATTTCATGCTTTATGAGTACATTCCTTTTAATATTTTATACTTAAGCTTGGGTCGTGCTCGGCCTTTTAATGTCCGAACTAAAATCCAGAAAAATCCAAAAATCCAAGGTTGCCGGATTCGGGACATTGTACCTGTATATCTGTGTGTGTTAATGTGTGTATATGTTAATACGAGCCCCAGGTGGGCAGAGGAAACATTTTAACGACACCCTCAAAGCCTCCCTGATAAAGTGCAACATCCCCATCGGCACCTGGAAGTCCCTGGCCAAAGACCGCCCTAAGCGGAGGAAGAGCATCCGGGAGGGCGCTGAGCACCTCGAGTCTCGTCACCAAGAGCATGCAGAAACCAAGCGCAGGCAGCGGAAGGAACGTACGGCAAACCAGACTCCCCACCCACCCTTTCCTTCAGCCACTGTCTGTCCCACCTGTGACAGAGACTGTAATTCCCATATTGGACGATACAGTGACCTAAGAACTCACTTTTAGAGTGGAAGCAAGTCTTCCTCGATTTCGAGGGACTGCCTATGATGATTATGTATAAGCCTCATTATGTGCAATAATCAGCATGTTAATTTTTGCTTTTGTCACCATATGATAAATGCTTCGAATGATGCTTATTGTATCTTTGGATGCCCCATGATTATTTTTGACCCATTATCAAAGTGAACTATTTTTAAACTATGGTCAGCACAGGTTCTCCCTTGCTTCTCCCATCCACTTTGAACACCTTAGTTTAAATGGCCGTTTATCAAGTGGCCAAGTCAAACATGTGCAAAACTCATCTAACCAAAGGGCATGAATACAACATTTGAGCTTCAAGCAAGAAGAGTGATGATAAAGATCTCCCTCACACACAGTGGGTGTATAGAACAGAGGCCAAATTCAAATAGCTACCACTGACAAGCTGCAGAGAACATAAACGGAAATGATTCCAAGTGTAAAGTAAAAGTCCTGTGAGTAAGTAAAGGTTGATGTCCTCAGCTTGGATAGAAGCCAGTTAAAGGAAATCTCATTGAATTACATAAAATATTATAAACATGGTCAATCCTGAATGCTTTTTGAAAATATGGTAAGATAATAAAACCGAACGCAAGAAGTTTAAATTCATGAAAAATAAAGTTTGAGCAGCTATCAAAAGGAACTTTGTTACCCGAAGGGCACTAAGTGTTTGAATTAATCTGCTGGGCAGGGTAGCAAGAGATGCAAACTTCAGAGGTAGTCAAATATAGTTGGATACGAGGCTGGGCGGATCTGGGGGCGGGGGAAGAGCTATCCAACTTAAGGGAAGAATTGCCGCTGGAAGTAGGTTGGGATGTGACTTCAATTCCATTTCAACCCTGCTGTGATTTTGCCCCATTTTTCTGGTTAAGAGTCAATCAGGAAAATTCAGTATGGGCTCCCAGTGATATCTCGGCCGTGTATTGAGAAGTCTGTGGAGGAGGGTGATACGTGTACACCTTTTCCATGCAGGCATTGCTTTGGGAAGGCTGAGCAGGGGTGGGTAATGAGGAAAATCCAACATTCCTTTCATCATTTACAGGTGACTAGGTAGGGAAGCAATGGGGCACTGTACCATCGGGGGCTCTGGAAAATCACTGCAGCTCTTTTAAAGGGCAGAGATGCAGCGGAAGGCCTCGTGCTCCATTCCCCCAAATAAACCGTTGATTTGTAACAGCAATGGGCAGATGACTGAAAGGCAACCCAAGTGGTTCAGACACATAAACAGAATTAATGAAAATAGATGTAGAAGGAACGAGACTGCGAGGAAGACATGAAAGCTTTGGTTGCACTAATAATGTATGACTGTTTGACTTCACCCCAGGACCACCTTTTTTGGATGGTTTCTGTGAGGAAACCAACTCCTTAGAATACCAGAAAGGTGAGCTGTGGTAGGTCAAATTGCTTTTCTCAGTTTTAATGGTTTACATTTTTTTAATTAAAGGCTGCAAAGATAATTTGCTCAGATGAGCATCTGATAAGACCATGGAAATATCATGTCTGGAACATATCAGGGTTGAGTAAATTTTGGCAGGAGCAGTTGTTAACTTCAGGTAATTACACAACATTTGGCTGTCAGCAAATATATCACAGTCCCAGTTTACTTAAACTACAAGTAGTTTGATCAATCAATCATAAGATGCATCATTTGATAGAATCTGTTAACTCTCAAAAGTTGGACAAATATCATGGATTTTGCTAAGTCTGCTTTGAGGGACATGGAGAAATGCTGTTTTCTTAGAAATGTTACCTGTGATCATTTACCTGCCTCAAGGGATTAAATTAAATCAAATTAAGAGTTTGCATTTATAGAGCACATTTCATGTCGTCCTCAAGGCATCACAAAGTGCTTCACAGACAATAAATTACTTTTGAAGTGTTATGTAAGCAAACGCAGCAGTCAATTTGAGCATAGCAAGGACACACAAACAGCAAATGGGAAAACTGTCCAGTTAATCTGCTTTGGTGGTGTTGATCGAGGAAGTGACATTAGCCAGGACACCAGTAGTGCTCTTTTTCTATATCCAAAACTGGGAAGGGACCAAACTAGATGGAGGGGATGGCATCAGAATTTGAAGTCTGTAAGTTCAGTGAAAACCATAATGCCTCCATATCGAAAAAAAAACCCACAAAGCAACTGGAAAAACTGGATTTTTGTTTTAAAAATCAAACCATGGGCTTTCACTTTTGAAATTTCTGGATGTGTCGCTCAAAGGACAGACATTACAGTTCAATACCAGAGAGATGGCTACCGAATAATCATTTCTTCTGACCCACTGTCTGTCTCAGCTGCTCTCAATTCAGGTATAGCATAGGGTAGATGGTAAGTGCACGAACACACTTCATTTTCTTAAACATGCCAGTCAATATTTCAGACTTAAATCTTCCCCGTCAGCATTTCACTTAACCTTTCCTTTGCTAAGCTAATGTTTCTTAACACTTGTGTGTGAGCATTAAAAATGAAAACAGCAAAGGTCTACCTTAGACGTTTTAATTGAATTATAACAACACACTTGCCCAAATGTCATTTTGTCCTCAGCATTGCGATGAATGATTCCAGGGTCAATAATTAATTGAGTTGACAATCAAGCATTCACAAACCTTTCATAATCATGTAAAGCCATTTTCGTAAAGACCACTCAAACAATGGGATGCAAAGCCTGTTGATGCAGGTGCTGGTTCTGAATCGCATCATTAAAGTAGAAGTGGCTGGGTAATAAATTGAGAGATAAGATTCCATTCTTATCTAATCGTAGCCAGAAAATCACCTGCAATGGCTTCTCTGCCCTCTCCCGCATTGTTACCACTGATGTCCCCCAAAGATCTATCCTTGGCCCCCTCCTATTTCTCAACCACATGTTCCCCTCGGCAACATCACCCAAAAACACAGCGTCCATTTCCACATGTACGCTGACGACCCCCAGCTCTACCTCACCACCACTTCTCTCGACCCCTCCACTGTCTCTAAATTGTCAGACTGCTTGTCGGACATCAAGTACTGGGTGAGCAGAAATGTCCTCCAATTAAATATTGGGAAAACCAAAGCCATTGTTTTCAGTCCCTGCAACAAACTCTGTTCCCCAGCCACCGACTCCAACCCTCTCCTTAGCATCTGTCTGAGGCTGAACCAGACTGTTCGCAACCTTGGTGTCATATTTGACCATGAAATGAGCTTCCAATCACATATTGACGCCATACCTAAGACTATTTCTACCTCGGTAACATCGCCTGTCTCCGTCCCTGCCTCAGGAAATGTGGTGGCCAATTTGCGCTCAGCAAGCCCCCACAAACAGCAATGTGATGATGACCAGATAATCTGTTTTTTTGTTACGTTGATTGAGGGATAAATATTGGCCAGGACAGGTTAGAATGTGACCAACAACTCCAAATGCGTACCATGAAAATATGCATGAGTCAAGGCCAGCAACTGACCTGAAATATCAAGTGTCAAAGGTAAAGAAGGCACTGAATTGCTATACTGGAAATCATGACGTTTCCTAATATATCAAGACTGGAAAATGATGTATAACTTAGATAAGTGCAGTATTATGCATGTGGGCAGGGCAAATGTTCAACATTCATACACCCTCCATGGAAAGCATTAAAGATAGTGGAGATAGAAAGAGATTTGGGCATTCTAGTGCATACATCCTTAAAGGTGCATGAGCAATGCCGTGCAGCGATAGCTAGAGCTATTAGGGTGTTGGGGTGCATCCATAGGACAATTGTGTATAGGACGAGGCATACTGTTTTGTCCTTGTACAAGACCTTAATCAGAACTCACTTGGAATACTGTGTCCTGTTTTGCTCTCCGCACATGGTGGATGATATTGAGGCTCTGGAAGAGGGTCAGAAGAGGGTCACTAGACTAATTCCAAGTCTAAAGCATCTTAGTTATCAAGATAGGCTAAAGGAGTTGGGACTCTATACCTTGGAGCAGCATAGACTTAGATTGAGGTTTAGAAGATAATGAAGTTAATAGACAGTGTTCCAGTTGACAGTTTATTTCAATTAAATAGGTTAGGCAGGACCAGGGGCAAATATTTAAGTTGTATAGGGCTAGATCTAGCTTAGATGTCAGGAGGTAGTTCTTTTCCCAGAGAATAGTAGACCTCTGGAACAAGCTGCCATTTCATGTGGTGGATGCAGACTCGCTGAATTCCTTCAAGCAAAAGCTGGATTTGTTTCTGGCTGTGGCAGAGATCATTTTGTACAGAAGA
Organism: Pristiophorus japonicus; assembly: GCF_044704955.1. NCBI lineage: Eukaryota > Metazoa > Chordata > Chondrichthyes > Pristiophoridae > Pristiophorus > Pristiophorus japonicus. The sequence goes on from NC_091990.1 coordinate 43,824,188, forward strand.
TCGGTACTGCAGGGAATCTAATGGCCTGAGTGATCTCCTGGACTAGTTTCAATCGCCTAGATGGGTCAGAGAGGAATTTCCCAGATTTTCTTTTTCCCAAATTGACCTGGGTTTTTTTTAATCTGTTTTTTTGCCTCTCCCAGGGTATCACATGGTTTGGGGTGGGGTGGAGTGTATATGTTGTGATATACAAGGTATCGCAATTGTGTGGGACAGGGTCGATGGACCAGATGGTCTTTACCTGTCCGTCATTGTTCGTATGTTCATATGTTCCCACCCGCGCCCAGCCAGATTGAGAGGCTGGGTGATTCTGGGCTGTAGGGCTGCGGCACTGGGCCACAGATAGGAGGGAGGGAGAGATGGATCACGTGGGACTTGTGGGGAGGGAGGGGGGTGACTACAGAAATATCAATGTCACAACAAACCAGCTCTCCTGCAATCAGTGCATTCGGCCTCTCGGGGGCTTTGTCTGCTAAAAAGAATTCTGACTTCTCTGTAGCCAGTCTCAGGCTTTCATATATTTTGATGTGCCTGCTATCCGATTGTAGGGTAAATGTTGCAATATCAGCCGTGCCCAGCTGGCAATGTTTGTGGCACATTTCCTTGCAGTGAAACACACATTGAAACCTGGTAAAGGTGATCCGCGCCTTCCTGGATGGAACCACCAATTTCTGGGCTCACAGCCGACCATGTTAACCCATTGTGCCACAGAGACATAACCCTTTCCGTGCTAAACCACTAATTCAGCACGCTGCAGTATCAGGGTACAGCGACCATTATGGATAGGTCATGTATTGCAAATAACTTTTTGTCTGATGCAGATAAGTGGAGCAGTAGAGACTGCATTTTGTACATTCTGAACATCCATGCTCTGTCACGCAACCCACAGTTCTATTCCCATTCATAGCGCTCTTTTAAATTTCAATGACTTCCATGTACTGTAATCACTTGAAATTACCGGACAAGTACAGAAGATTGGGGGCTGGGACCAGCTTGGGGGGGGGTGCAGGGGGTGAGGGCGGGAGGTCGTAGAAGGATCGTGGCTGGGAGCAGCACAGGGTTGGGGTGTGGTGGAGGGGGTGATGGGGAGAGGGGTGTTGGAAAAGGATTAGGGGCGGGAGGAGCGGGAAGGGTGGGGAAATCGGAGGCTTGGGGAGATCTTGCGATCTCTGTGGCGAGAATTTTGTGTTTTCTGACATGCAACTGAAATCGGTTCATGGGGATTCTCAACGAAAAGCTGCTGCGACATCAACAAGCTGTCTAAGCAGCCAATCACAATGCAGAATTCTCACAGACAGCTGACCAGGAAGTGGATTGTCTCCTAAAATTCTAACTTTTAAAAAATGTGAGAGAGAGCAAAACAAAGATTGGTGCTCTCACATGGGGAAAAGGCAAAGCTAAAAAAAAGGATGAACAAACATTTAAGAAATAAATCATTTTTTTTTTTAAGTTTCTTAAAAAAATTATTTTTTATTAAAATGGATAAATTTGACACTCCACAAAATGAAAATGCATTTTTCAGGGCCATAACCTTTCTTTAGCAGTCAATACACAGTTAAAGCCCCAGTTGCACCTAATCCAAAGTGGTCTAACTTTTAATGGGGAATTTAGCAGCGCAATTACCGCAAAAGAGCCATGGTTTTTGTCAGTTTCCATGGTTTGAGAGATTTCACTGATTGGCTCCGTGGTGGGGGGGAATGGGGGGTGGCACAGTGCAGCCTGTGGAGGAGCAGTGAATGACAGACCACAACTTCAGGATTTCTGGATAAGGTGCACTTGCGCTAAATCCTGACATTGCGGTCATTATCAAAGGCGAAAACTTCGCGACCAGTTCGCCGTCATGCGGACCACAAATTCTGGGCCAAGATATTTTTTCTTGGGGCAACAGTTCAAGTTTGGGGCGTGGGCTACCTGCAAGGCTAGTGCTGCCACTGGCAGGATTGGCTCTGTGGCCAGTTTATTTTAGATACTGTTTTTCTCTTTCCATCTACTCCTCCTCAGTACCTCATTATGTGCAGCACAATAGAAAATAGTTTGCAAATTAAATTATAATTTCCAGAACAATAACAGCTGTTTTTTTGTCATGCCAGTGAGCTCTGTGCTTGCAGCAATAAGTGACTTTTGTAATGTGATTCCATTAAACTCCGTGGATTGGAAAATGGGCTGAGTATAAATCAGATAGCACAACAACATCAGAATACGGAGTCTGTGTGACTGTACTTTAAATAATTCTACAAAGACAATACTTCTTTGCAAAAGAAATATCAGAATCTATTAATTTTCAAAAATAAAGTCAAATCTTTCTGTACCTTGAATTGAAATTATCAATTTATACTCAACTTTTAATATCTTTAAAATATCATAGAATTGTAAGTAATTCCCTTAATTTGTACTTGTGTGCTTCACATAATATATTTTATTCTGCAATGATGTCCTCACAATAATCTCTCCCTGTCCTCAGTTGATGTAATTTTGCAATAATATTTACGTAAAGAGATGGCAGAATGGGAGTCTAAGGCTGTATTTCAATTGAGGAGTTCAAAAGATGTTCATAAACCACTGACATGTCATTCTTGTGGTTTAATCATAATCTGAACCTTGCAATTAAATTATAGCCTCATCATTCACTCTTAGCTGTCCACTGATTTCCTTTCTTACTCCAGACATCCAGCCCAAAACTGTTAAAATCATTGGTCATCAACCTGAAACGTGATCTGTGGAGAGAGAAACAAAGTTGTTTCCTGACCTGTTGAGTGTTTCATTTCAGATTTCCAGCATCCGCAGTATTTTACTTTTGTTTTATTGTTAAAATCACGCTCTTGCAAAACTGGGGTAATTCTGAAATCCCATCGACTTGGAGATAACGCAGATCAGCGTATCAGGACTAATTTGCTGTAAACTTTTCTCTGCTCCTTGCCAGCTGGGTTTCCCACTAAGCGTGCACGACCATAGAATTGCACCTCTTAATTAACATTACAATGCAGAGCACACAGGTAACAGTAGTCTAAAACAAATAAACCATTTGGTGGCATGCAGTCTGCAACTCCTGAGTGTCCAAGGTGCTGTCAGGTTATGCTGCTTGCTTCACATGTGGTTTATTTTCCACAGGCCACTTCTATCCTGGTCAAATTTTTGTTCCTATCACACATACTGGCAGCTTGGTTTGAAAAATAATAATTCATTGCTTTTAGTTAGAATTTAAACAATGTCGTCCAAGGTGACATGGAGGTGGATTTGAGCTGGATGATGCCGATGTTCATCGGAGGTCAGTACCACTGGGCTTTCGCTACAGGAGGCTGATGGTGGATTATAAATACAGTGTAACTATGTTCTTATTTAATATATTTAATGGAAGAAAGGAAGCTGTCAAAGTAAGACTTTGGCAGTCCTATTGTTTGGTCTGTTCTGCTGATTGATGACATTGCCCATCAATGGGATGTCCGACAACCAACCAACACATAGCCTCAATTTACTCCACATCTGCCATCCATCCTTTATAGTAGGATTAGTGTTTGATAAATCTCATCTTCTTAGCAAATAACCCGAGACAATTACATTTGCACTCATAATTTCGATCCAAATCTTCACTTTACAACAACTTATATTTATATCGCGCGTTTAACATGATGAATCGTCCCAAGGAGCTTCACAGGAGTATTATGAGACACTGACGGGTGAGCGGGACTTGGTGCAAGTTACATTCAAGCTGAAAGTTTTCTTTGAATTTGTACTTTCAAATAATCAAAGGAGCCAAGTTTTATATTAATAAGTCGTGCTCATCTCTGAATATCTTTGTGTGTAGTTTTAAATTGCATAGAATTCAATACAGCTGAAGATCCACTTTGTTGGAAACTGAATATTGTACATGCAAATCCACTTTTGTGTGAATTGGATTTTCAAGTCTGATTTCCTTCCCTTTGTTTGTATTGGTTTTAGTCTGTTTTCTTGCTATTGGAGCACATTTGCAAGGCAATAGGGGAAGCAGCATTTCATTACAGGCTGTTAACTCATTATGTGCAACAAACACTTGTCAAATAATGTCAATCAAATTCTAAATGACTACTTGATGCCGCTCAGCTAAAAAACAATTCACTAAGCATCAGGAGCAGAAGACCTGTTAAAACCTTCGAACCTTAATCAACATCACTAAAACAGATTATCTGGATATCACATTGCTGCTTCTTAGAGCTTGCTGTGCGCACATTAGCCGCCACGTTTCCTACATTACAGCAGTGACTACACTTCAAAAAATATTTCATTGGCTGTAAAGCACTTTGAGACGTCTGGTGGTCATGAAAGGCGCTATAAATGCAAGACTTTCTTTCTTTACGTCTTCAATATAATATGCCTCTTGTCTTTCCTGTTCTCCGTGTAAGCCTTAGAAGCTCACAGGCTGGATTATAAGCTTTTCTGTTTTCGAGATGAAAAAGGAGATGAGGCGGGAAAGTTACTGGCCAGGAATAGTTTACGCTTTAGTATGTAAGTTTCGTCATCTGGGCCCTGCATCAGGGAGCGCAGCGCTAAGGGAGGCATTGTACACTTTTTGTGGCGTAAGATTGGGAAACTCGCGAACTAAACTGCCAGGCCATGTGTGTTCCGAGAGAGGCCGGGGAGGGGGGAACCTTAACAAAAGCACAACAACATTCCCAAAACATTGCCAACTCCACCACAACATAAATCGCTAAAAAATGTAAAAGAACAAACACTCGCACTTACATTTGCCGTCCATTACCTTCCTCTGCGCCGCCGGCTATGCTGGACTGCTCTGATTTCCCAAGCGGTCACTGCGGGCGCATGAGTCAATACTCCTGCCGGTATCGCAACCAGAGGTGTTGCACACCCGGCACAGCCTTTCCCGGCAGCACTGTTCCACACCGCCACAAAACCGGAGCCGAGGATCGCCACAGGGCGCAGGAGACCTCACCGCTGCCTTCCATGCCGCTCCGGGGCAAAACCCAGGGCACAAAGGACCGGAAAATCTAGCCCCACATATTTACAAGGCTGACGGTTTACAAGGTGGTCTTACTGTTTGTAACCTAATGCTTTGCGATTAAAGCCTGACATCGGTAGTGGGGAAAATGTTGGAATCAATTATTAAAGATGTAATAGCATCGCATTTGGAAAGCAGTGACAGGATCGGTCCAAGTCAGCATGGATTTATGAAAGGGAAATCATGCTTGACAAATCTTCTAGAATTTTTTGAGGATGTAAGTAGTACAGTGGACAAGGGAGAACCTCGTGGTGTATTCAGACTTTCAAAAAGCTTCTGACAAGGTCCCACAGAAGAGATTAGTGTATAAAATTAAAGCACATGGTATTGGCAGTAATGCAATGACGTGGATAGAGAACTAATTGGCAGACAGGAAGCAAAGAGTAGGGTCCTTTTCAGAATGGCAGGCAGTGACTAGTAGGTTACTGCAAGGTTCAGTGCTGGGACCCCAGCTATTTACATTATGCATTAATGATTTAGACGAAGGAATTGAATGTAATATCTCCAAGTTTGCAGATAACACTAAGCTGGGTGGCAGTGTGAGCTGTGAGGAGGATGCTAAGAGGCTGCAGGGTGACTTGGACAGGTTAAGTGAGTGGACAAATGCACGGCAGATGCAGTATAATGTAGATAAATGTGAGGTTATCCATTTTGGGGGCAAAAACACGAAGGCAGAATATTATCTGAATGGTGACAGTTTAGGAAAAGGGTATCCAACAGGATCTGGGTGTCATGGTACATCAGTCATTGAAAGTTGGCATGCAGGTACAGCAGGCAGTGAAGAAGGCAAATGGCATGCTGGCCTTCATAGCGAGAGGATTTGAGTATAGGAGCAGGGAGGTCTTATTGCAGTTGTACAGGGTCTTGGTGAGACCACACCTTGAATATTGTGTGCAGTTTTGGTCTCCTAATCGGAGGAAGGACATTCTTGCTATTGAGGGAGTGCAGCAAAGGTTCACCAGACTGATTCCTGGGATGGCAGGACTGACATATGAAGAAAGACTGGATTGACTAGGCTTATATTCACTGGAATTTAGAAGAATGAGAGGGGATCTCATAGAAACATATAAAATTCTGATGGGATTGGACAGGTTAGATGCAGGAAGAATGTTTCCAATATTGGGGAAGTCCAAAACCAGGGGTTACAGTCTAAGGATAAAGGGTAAGCCATTTAGGACCGAGATGAGGAGAAACTTCTTCACTCAGAGAATTGTGAACCTGTGGAATTCTCTACCACAGAAAGTTGTTGAGGCCAGTTTGTTATATATATTCAAAAGGGAGTTAGATGTGGCCCTTATGGCTAAAAGGATCAAGGGATATGGAGAGAAAGCAGGAATGGGGAACTGAAGTTGCATGATCAGTCATGATCTGATTGAATGGTGATGCAGGCTCGAAGGGCCGAATGGCCTACTCCTGCACCTATTTTCTATGTTTCTATGATCTGTCCTTTGACCTTATGAGCCCTGGTTCTACACTTTGAAGAAAGCCCAGCAGGAGAGAGTGGCGACCCAGGCAACGAGTTTCTTACAATGGATCTCTGCTATGAAAACTTGAGCTTCTTCACAACTAATAGTGGAAAAAAAGCAGATTTCAGAAGAGATCGGCTTTTTTTTTTACATCTTTGATCTTTGTATCAAACAAACATTTTGTGACAATGGTGCTGGGAAGGAAAAAGAAAATGGGATTATGGCAAAAATAGCATAACTGACAAAAGAAAAAGCATGACTAACAAATCATATCATTTCTCAGTTGACTTCAAAAACTGCACTGGGAGAAAAATCCAGCTATAAAAAATAAAATGGTGGTTATACGTTATATGATTATTTGATCATTTTTTTTCGCAAAGAGGTTTTCGTCTCCCTGTGGAGCATTAAAAATGACATCAGTAATGTTGTGATTTGTTAAGCTTACATTGAAAACTCAATTTCCCACAGAAACAATGTACAGGGGAGGGATAGGAAGGATATAAATTGTAGTATTAATCCCATATTGGGAAATGCATCCGCCAGGGTTTCATGACATTAGTTTGCCTCATTTTCTTGTTTCCGAGTATAAATAATTTCAAGGTATTCCTCTGACTACAACACAGCATCACTGGAACTCAAATAAATTATTAATATCGGCCTCCAAATCTGGTAACATATGCACACAGTTAGGGTCAAACTACCAGCTATGATGTAAGACAGGAGCTATATGCATTCATGTTTAAAGAAACGTTTTTTTACCTTTACAAAATGTACAATTTAAATCTTAAAGCTGGACTTGACTCTAAAAACAGGAGATGATGTTCAGAAGTCATTAAAAACATGTAAAGGACTGAATGAAGTGGGGTACCAGAATGTTATAAAATCCACCCGACACGAAGATATGAGAATCCTTCAGGGTCAGGAAGCCCTATGGGAAACATGCTTCAGGGATCCATTAACAGACTTAGTCAAGTCACTGCTCGAAATGAATCTAATTCCAGATTTTAGTTTGTTTAATAAGGATTACAAAATGTCCAGTTAAGTACCTGGTGACTAGTTTTAAAGTTAACACAGTATTTGTAGTCATTGTTAGACATTTATCTTGTGCTTGCATTCACCATTTGTAAAGAAAACATGAAATTGGTGGAAAAAAAGGAAAAGAAATAACATTAGTACCAGGTGTCACGCTCAGAGATCTTTCATTCTTATGCAAGAAAAGAAAGATTTGCATTTATCATGTCTCTTAGAAATATCTCAAAGTGCTTCACATGCAGGTGAAGTGGAATAATTATTATACCTGTACAGGCAAAGCGGATAGTTATTTTACACACAGTAAGGTCCCACAGACAACCATGAGATGAATGGCCAATTAATCTATTTTCTGGTCATTTAGTTAAAGGAGGACATTGGCCAATAAACAGAAAAAAAACTCCCTCACTCATGGCATGGCATCTTGAACATGCATCTGAACGGCTGTGTCAGCTCTGTCATTTTATTATACATTTAGCCTGTTTCCAATCTGTCAGGACCTTCCATGTTCATCAGCTACCTCATGATGATCAGCTAGCCCTGAGATTATACCATCTATCTTGAGGGATGCTATTTCTTTTGATCCCTTTCAGTCTGTCTACAAAGTTGCTAATCCTGTTTGGAATATTGTTTTTTTAGGTTTGTATCTTCCCTAGTGAATAGTTGGAGGAAGTTATAATTTAGTATATTACTATGCTCACCCTAATGTTCAGCCCAATGTGCATATTTCCTACATTACAAGCGACTACACTCCAAAAGTACTTAATTGGCTGTAAAACGCTTTGAGTCGTCCGGTGATCATGGAAGTGTAAGGATTCGGCAAAAACATTGACAGCAAAAGCATAAACTTTTGGACTTTAAGTTTTCGACATTGATTTTGGACACATTTTCTGTTACTGCAGAGAAGCAGACATGGAACAGGTCCAAACATGTTCCACAGGAATACACATCAGTTGGACAGGGATGGGTCGATGGCTGAATGCAGGAAAGCATCGCAGGAAGGAACCTAATATAATGTAATGGGAACCCATCACAGTGAGAGATCAAGTAAATTGGTCGGTGCTCAAGACACAAAAGAAGCTTTTCAGCCACCCAGACTTGTTGGAGCCTCATCCCGAGGAACAACCAGTTGACAAAGACAGCAGCCGAAAAGGTGTTTCATTTGCTTTTTAGTTGTATAGCCGCAGGCGAAGGACTAACTTTTGGCGCAAGAATAAGCATTTTTGCAGGTATAAGAGAGGCAGCCATCTCTCGCTCTCTCTCTCTCTCCTTCTATGCTTGTTTGCTTCGTCCAACGCATTCAAAGACCGAGCACTCCATCGGGACGGAGAGAAGAAACACCATCTACGAGCAAAGAGAGCCTCACTCATCGGGAGAAGCAGCGAGTAAGCCAGTGGGGTAACTGGTGAGCATTATACCAACCCACGCATCTTTAAGATCACTGTATAGTATGAAGGGGTGTTGTGTGTCCCAACGAAGCCTTAGGGGTTGAGTGGGGAGGTTCCTGCACGAATCATGGGCGTACGCACAATCTGTTGGACAGATTCGGTGGTGCCCTGTCGAACCAAGCAGGGGTGTTTTAGTCATGGGTACTTCGCAATAGGGGCCTGTTCAGACGGGCCAAGGTTGTGTGTTGTATTGTGTTTGTTTTACACCACCAGGGTGTGTTTTACTGAGTGCATTTACCTTGAATAAAAGCATTGTGACGGTTGAGACCGAAAGATCTGGCTTTAACTGTGTATTTCTGTTTACTACTATAATTCCAGTGTCTAGAACAGTGTAAGGGGGGTGATTTCAAACCACCAAGAGCAAAACCACTTACAAAAGGTGCAATATAAATCCAAGCCTTTCTTTCTTTATTTTAGGATTCTAATCTTCCTACCTTCCACCCTATCACAAACTTTCCTTTTTTTTGTTCTTTCCTCCCCACCCCGCTTTTGCAACCCCCCCGCCCCCTCCCGTACTTGCTAAAAATCTATTATATCTCGAACTTTCTCCAGTTCTGTCGAAAGTTAATCAACTTGAAATGTTAACTCTGTTTCTCTGTGCACAGATGCTGCCTGACCTCCTGAGTATTTCCAGCGTTTTGTGTTTTTATTTCAAAATTTCAGCATCCAGCGGTATTTTGCTTTTGTTTTAGGATCCTTACCTTTTCACACTGCCTTTTTGCTGTTATTATACTGAAAGAATTTCTTACTGTCAGATTTATGTCTGGAGCTATGCATTTTCCATGTCTTTAACATGTTTCTCCCTTTTCTTATATTCACCCCAGTGTACCCCTTTATCTTTCTGCTTCCTGGATTTGCAGAGCTCATTCTTCCTCCTTATTTCATTTCTAATCCATCTAAGGACACACTTGCTGATCTTAGGGATGTATTTATGCTGTATGTTCAGTGTTTTGTCTCTAAAAGGAGTTCTATTTGTACTCCATTGAAAAGTTTTGCAACAATCCCACACCGTCAAATCAATTTGCTTAAGACATTCACTCATTCTTTGAAGCTGGCCCTTTTGAAATTATATACCTAGTTCCTGGTGCTCAGCATTTCTGAATTCCAGATCATCTCTAACATAATCATTCTGTGGTGGTTATCACAGCTCCATTTCTTCTCATGTTGTCTGGGTCACTTACCATTGCTAAGTCAATATGCACTGCCTGTTATACTTCCCTGATGCACTGTGAAATGAAGGAGCCATGCATTACATTTACCAACTCAAGATATCCCCAATCTGCATTTGCTTTAGTGAAGATTCCATTAAAATAACCTTTGTGCTTTCACCTACCCTTTTTATCTCTTCATACAGTAAAAAGTGCCACCCTTCTTATGGTGAACTTGTCTGCAGCATACCTCGAACATTATCTTTGTCCTTTTCACAAAAAGGATATCTAACCAGAGTAGTCCACTGGTCACAGAATTAACATCTCTAACATCCCAGGTATCCCTGACATATACGGCTACAACAACTCTTTTGACTACTCTGTCTTTTCTGAACAATCTCTCGCACAGTATGGTTTATTCAACAATTGGCATCAGTCACGTCTTCAATATTCCCACTACATGATACTGCCCAATGTTACAACAGCCTCCAGTTCAAACATCTTATTCCCAATGCTTTTAGCAGTCATGTATATGTATTGTAGATGTTTTCACCAGGTGTCTGGTTTCTGTCTATATCTGACTTACTGTGTTCCTGTTAACTACTTTCGATTCAACAATCAGCCTCATCTGGGATCTCTATTTCTCCCCACCTAGTTGGTTCAAATGATTCTGGACAGCTGTCTCAATGTTCCTTGCAAGTTCTGTTGTTCAGGCTTTGTTAAGGTATAGCCTATAAATCCTATATCAGTCCTTTATGTCATGAAAATATTTTTGTAGCAGCTTCTTCTTCTTCTTAGACAGTCCCTCGAATCGAGGATGACTTGTTCCATGCGAAAAATTGGCTCCTGGAGCGGGCACAGTGCTGATTTCTAGCCTGCAACGCCAGCCTGTAGCCCTGGCCGGATTCCCGGTGCTCCCGAATGGGTAGGTGAGGTAGGAACTTTTTATTTTTTATTTATTGATTTATTGAATTATTTTTTATTTATTTATTTATCATTTATTATTGATGATGGTTCTTTATTTTTAAAAGTGAAGTGTTTAATGCTTTGGAAAATCCCCTAACTTCCCTCCCCCCCCTCCCATCTCTGGCTACCTGCGCCTAATTCTAAAGTGTACGCGAGGTTTTTCTGAGCATACAAACGTCGACACTTACTCCGTTCTAAGTTAGTTTGGAGTAACTTTTTGGTGCCTAATCTTGAAAAACAGGCATAAGTGGCTGGTAATGCCCCCTTTTGGAAAAAAACTGAACTAAAACTAAACTAAACTAACTCACTAGAACTGGAGCAAACTAAATGCCGAGAATTACGATTTTTAAGATACTCCAAACTAAACTAGTTGCTCCAAAAAAATAGGAGCAACTCCACCCGAAACTTTGGCCCGTAATTTCTATCTATTTTATTTACTTTTCCATGATTACCACAACCAGGGTCAGGAATATCCTTACAGCTGCTTCCACTCTACTGCCATAACTTCACCAGATGCTAAGTGGAAACCCCGTAAGGTATAGCAGTGGGTACAGGAAACATTCACAACAAGCAGATAGCTAACCAATCAGGTCTGAGTGATTTGAACTTGCTTGGCACCACACGGTAAGAGTATTATATAACACAGAGACTGCTTGCATCAAGTCATTAAACAGATCATATTTTCCTCCTGTTCATGTCCCTTCTTTCTCCATTGTTCGCTGAGGGTGAGTTTCTCTCTTTTCTCAGGTATTTCTTTGGTCTTCCTTGCACCAGCCTCAATGACACGATTGTGGTAGTGCGGCGGGATGAGGGGCGGGGGGGGGGGGTGCATGAGTGTGGTGGTCCATGGGGTTAATGGGGAGGGGTGGGGGGCGTCAGTGACATTCTTCCAGATCTACCAGTACAGCTTTGAGGCCAGATGCTGATTGGATCGCAACAAAATCCTACCTTGGCTCGAGGCAAGCATCTGGTCTCCACTCAATACCTCCCCAATGTTGGTGATATTTCTGACCTGCCCAATCACCCGCAAATAAAGGATGTTTTACACTGTAACTCCATTCCCCACCCTCACCACTTTTTTTTGTCTTTCCCTCTTTTGCTTAGCATCTATTCCTTGTCTACAAGACGACAAAGCACCTTAAAACGCAACTCGACTTAAGGAACACGGTCGAAATACATGTTGTATTTAAAAAAAAAAGAAAGACTTGATTTATATAGCACCTTTCACGATCACTGGATATCTCATAGCACTTTACAGCCAATGAAGTACTTTTGGAGTGTAGTCGCTGTTGTAATGTGGGAAACGCGGCAGCCGATTTGCACACAAGCAAGCTCCCACAAACAGCAATGTGATAATGACCAGATAATCTGTTTTTTTCTTCTTATGTTGATTGAGGGATAAATATTGGCCAGGACATTGGGGATAACTCCCCTACTCTTCTTCAAAATAGTGCCATGGGATCTTTTACGTCTACCTGAGGGGGCAGGCGGAGCCTCGGTTTAACATCTTATCCGAAAGACGGCATCTCTGACAGTGTAGCGCTCCCTCAGAACTGCACTGGAGTGTCAGCCTAGATTATTTTATGTGCTCAAGTTCCTGGAGTGGGACTTGAATCCACAACCTTCTGACTCGCCTCAGAGGCAAGTGTGCTACCAACTGAGCCACAGCTGACATATTTAGGGAGCTTTCAAGGGAGGCTGGGAAATGTATATTAGTAGAGGCCCTTGTGGTAACACCAACAAGCTGATTAGTTGATGATTGGCAGTTGGAGACGGCATTTTCTTTCCTGTCAATGCCCCCTTTTAATTTATTTTTCGTTACCGTACACAGTACCTGCATATGTAGCCTTGAAGCCCAGCAAACTGTTGGTCTCATCAGTCTGGAACTGCAGCCACATCTGATTGCTCACACTCACAATTAGGTCAGGAACATTCGTACCTGTCAAACTGCCAGGCAGAAAATCGGAAAAACTGATTAGTACAATCTGACTTCATTCCAAATGTCAGAAAAATTAAACAGAATTCATATAATGATGGTGTCTCGGAGATGTCACAGAAAGTGAAGTATAATTGAAAAGTGAAGTTGATGATGATGTGATGAATTAATTAAGCCAAGAATGAATAATTCAGCAACCACCTTTTGTATTCTCTCAATATTGTGCCTCCGGAGTACTCACCTGAACACTAAGTGACAAAGATCACAGTTATTAAACAGCAGCTATAATTTTCTGAAGGGATATTCAGAAATGTCTCCTCGTTGAGATTTTGACCACGTTGTCACTCCAGTGACAATTGCACATGGCCTAGTAGAAGGATGGGGCTGAGGCACAGAGTAAATAACAATGTAAGGAAAGGGAGCTGATGTCTTATGCATTTGCACTCTGTTTTGCTTCAGATAAAATCAGTGCTCAGTGCACCGAATGAGTTCCCCACTGTGAATGTGGAAAGAATAATACCGGGACATCAATCTCGAGAACCGGTGGCATAATGGAGAACTCCTTCATGAGCACAAAATTCACAGAAAAGTAAAGGGGTGGTGGGGGGGGGGGGGGGGTAAGGAACTCTTTAACTCCCCCCACCCGGTGGAAACCAGGAGTTAAAATCAAAATGGTCAACTTCTAGTATTATCATCATCCTAACACCGATCTTAAAGTCAGGCAGCTGGGGCACCCACGGGACTCAGGTGGGGGCTTCTTACTCTTATGCTAATCAGGGTCCTAATAGGTAGATAGGACTCAAAGCCATTTTTAAGACCTACCGAGCGCACCACCCATTGAGGACACTCCATCAGCAGCAACTGTCGGAACGGAGGCAAAAGCAAGGTAAGTAGAAAAAAAACATATGTTTTTGTGTGGCCAGGACAAGCAGGGGACCCACTGCCGCCCTGGGCCCCCCGCCCCACCCCGTTCCATTTTCCCGAACCCTTGCAAGCCCACCCCCGCCCAGAGCCTGCCCGATATTCCACCGGCCAGAATTTAGCCAGCTGTCTCTAGACGCCCATTTGGGGCAGGCAATTCAGCTGCTCCATTTAAATAGGCCAGACAGTTAAAATGCACTGGTATTCCGGCTGCATCCCCTGGTTGATCTGCCCATGTGTTCCACCAGTCGTCCAGCCATTCTAAATTTGACTGGGTGGCTTTTGTCATACGTGCGGATGAGCAGATGTCAGTTCTCCACTTGGGCCAGAAGAGTCTTCCTACTGCTCTCAAGTTTCAGTAGGTTGCTAGTGGGACTATAAAGGTGTCTGACATCACTCGTATTACTTGCTGTTGGTCTCTGTAATGTATGCACCTGTGAGTATGCTTACAGGTTTTTAGAGCTGTTGAGTTGGAAGTGGCTCAGCGAGTCATGTGATGTTCACAAGACTTAATAAAACCCCAGCCAATTGAGTTCAGGGAATCCACGATGAGGCAGGTGGTTGTGAACCTGGTGAATGAACTGATAATGTGTAGTGTGGCTGTTAAACCTTTGCTCAGAAAAGCAACTAGTTCTTAAAAGCAATGTGTTGCTATGAATTCTTAAGCAAAGAACCCATGGAACAAATACATTACAGTCATAATAAGTCTATATATAAAGTCCAAGAGTTTCCACTTTGGGTGCAATCGTCGATCTTGATGCAAATTGCACTCGTTTCCAAAAGTGATTTTTTTTTTTTAGCTCAAGTTTGCATATCGCCGGAATGTAAAATGTGTCTTGAACCAGCGTAATTAGGCAGCATTTTAGAATGCAATTTTTAAAATTAAAAAAAAAAATTAAAACAAATATTTAAAAGCTTTTAAAAGGCGTCCACTGATGCCCTTCCTCCTTAAAATAAAAAGCTTAATTTTAAGAGCCTCTTCAAAAGCATGCAAATGAGCACATTTAGCAGAAACTCCCAATAGTGATTAATTCGATCTGGGGGCGTGGCCAGCTTCTAGCGCGATGTTTCTTAAAATAGCGCAAAAGAACGTGGAAACTCGATTTGTGCTGGACATACTTTGTGCTTACAATCCTTGATCTTTTTGTGCTTGTTTGGCCAATTTTGGATGATGTACACCGAAAAATATCCGCGTAAGTGAGCAGAAACTCCAGGCCATTCTGTACATTGAATCATGTGATGAGAACGTTGCATAATCGTATACATTTAGCATCTGACGAAGTTCTTGGAGCAGCAAAGGCATTACTTACACATGAAGCACTGTTTTCTGTTCTCCGGGCTGCCCACCATCCCCAACTGTTAGTGTGTCGTAGCCCCTTTCCAATTCAAATTCATCAAAAGTGAGCTTGATGACCTATCGAGAGAGAAGTTAACATGTTGATTAAGTTATTGACAGCAGTTGTGAAAAATGATGGGAGCAGATTCAGTCAGAGCTGGTTATTTACTACAGGGTACAACTAAATAGCTCTCCTCACCAACGGAATCCTCTCAACGTGATTTGATGTTTAATGCATCATTCAGCACTTTCAGCAGCAAACCTTTTTGTAGTGAGCACTCAATTTGACCTAAGTGTTAATTTAGACCACATTATAGGTGATAGGCTAAAGACATTTTAACCTCCTCTCCATCCTGACACCGATTCCACCTACCATCTCTTCTTCTTCCTTTGTGCTGAGGTATGCTTGGGAAGGCACGACGACGATTCTTACAACAACAGTATAATACTCAGGATGTTAGAAAGTCCTGATTCATAAAACAGTTTGTGAGAACAGGTTCCACTTATTGAGGCATTATTCCATGAGGCACATATTTCCTTTCTATACACATGAATCATGGCGGTTTTGCTTCACAAGCAAATTTTTACGAGGAGTTGGGTTGATACGGCTCCAAATTCATTCCAAAACCCATGATCTTTACCACCTAGAAGGACAAGGGCAGCAGGCGCATAGGAACACCACCACCTCCACGTTCACCGTAAAGTCACACACCATCCTGACTTGGAAATATATCGCCGTTCCTTCATCATCGCTGGGTCAAAGCCCTGGGACTCCCTCCCTAACAGCACTGTGGGAGTACCTTCACCACACGGACTGCAGAGTTTCAAGAAGGCGGCTCACCAGCACCTTCTCAAGGGCAATTAGGGATGGGCAATAAATGCTGGCATTGCTAGCGACACCCACAGCCCATGAACGAATTAAAAGAACATTTAGACCCTTATCGCCAGGGTAGGGAGACCATTGCCCAATTAGGCAAGGCTAAACACAAAACCATTGCTCCATCCACCCAAAAAGGGATCATTTTATAAATATTCTGGGATAGAATTTCGCTTTGGTTGCAATTGTCGATCTGGGCTAGTTTTGAGAAGTGTTTTTTTTCCCCTCAAATTTTAGCTCAAACTCATTTGCATTTGGCCGAACACAATATCTGCCATGAACCAGTGCAATCAGGCAGCATTTTAGAATGCAATTTAAAATGTTTTGCTTGAAGAAATATTCCTTGCTGTATCTCAGAATGGTAACTTGGGGTGTAGTTTGATTAATATAGCTGGGTTTATCACAAAAATAAGCATTTTTAATCAGAGTGCCCAGCCCACCACCCATGAGTAACCCGATCTTAAATAACTGAAATTGACAAAAAGATATACAGAACTATTTGCGAGGGACATTGGTGTACAGTACTCAGTCCCTTAGTAAATTAAAAAATATATTCAAAAGCTTTTAAAATGTGCCTAGTAGTGTCCTTGTGCCAAAAACAAAGCATAAATTAAATTGATCTGAGGGTGCAGCCAGATTTGTAGGTGAGGCTGGCTTCTAGCATAATATTTTTTAAACGAGCGCAAAAGGTCGCAGAAACTCAATTTGTGCTGAGCATAATTTGCTCCTGCCCTGCCACCTTCAATGATTTGTGCACATATACTCAGGTTTCGCTGTTCATGCACCCCCTTTACTATTTACTATAGATGTAATGGAATGAGATACGAAAGTTTGTGTCAGCATCCTTTATTGCAGTCGATTTTCCTGACCCCCATGCTTCCATGAAATGCTCATTGCCTCAGGTTATAACATCATAGAAAGAGGGCAGAGGCCCATTCTAAAGGGGATAGTTGGCTGGGTATTTGCCCCTGAACATAAAGGGATTTGAAGGTTGGGGAGCTGGGCTACACCCTGAGTCATGAGCAAGCCCATCACTGAACTGTAAAAAAGG
Organism: Pristiophorus japonicus; assembly: GCF_044704955.1. Classification (NCBI taxonomy): domain Eukaryota; kingdom Metazoa; phylum Chordata; class Chondrichthyes; family Pristiophoridae; genus Pristiophorus; species Pristiophorus japonicus. The sequence goes on from NC_091990.1 coordinate 43,841,356, forward strand.
TTGGCTTTAAAAAGGGGGCAATCCCAGTTTCTTGCCTCAATTTCCTACGACATTACAGGCTGGGCGCCCAGTGGCCTGCCCTTTGACCCCCATCAACAGAGGCTGGATAGGAATACTGGGGGTAGACAGGGAAAAGTTAATCAGTTTAACTCCCCCACTCCGTGTTTATAAATAATCAAGAGGTTTTGGCTGATCTCCCACATCAACTAGAAGGCCCCATTTTGAGAAGCCCAGCATGCAGCAGTCAGCCTCAGAGGCCTGAAGTTGTGCTTACATTTCCTGCCCCTTCTGCCAGTGATGGGTGCCCCTGGCTGGACCCGAGACTTGTTAATGGTGTAGGGCAGGAACTTCCAGCACTTCTGGGCCTAGCCAGGAGAAGTGTGCCGGGTGAGCTGCGACTGTACAACACCAGGGCCGACGGCAGGATAATCAGACCGTATGTGTGCTCCACGTCACTGACCGCTGTAAACACCGACACTGAATGAGAAAATATTGTGTCGCCATTACAGGAGTTTGCTGAGAAATAATTTGCAATTGATTACTCGGAAAATCTACAGCTAGTGTATGCAATTGCATTTTAATAACTTAATGAAGGAAGATATTTTGTAAAAGAAATTGAAAGGTACTGGGAAAGGGGCAAAGGAATGGGACTAGGTGGACTAGGTCCCAACCTCTGTTGTCAAACTACAGTACGTGGACGACGCCTGCGTCTGCGCACATTTGAACTCAAATCATAGTCAATAGCTTCAGAGGTGTACGAAAGCATGGGCCTTACACTAAACATCCAAAAGACAAAGGTCCTCCACCAACCTGACCCCACCACACAGCACTAGCCCCCCCAGTCATCAAGATCCACGGCGCGGCCCTGGACCACTTTCCATACCTCGGGAGCCTATCATCAGCAAGGGCAGACATCGATAACGAGGTCCAACACTGCCTCCAGTGCAGCCATCGGCCACCTGAGCAAAAGAGTGTTCGAAGATCAGGCCCTCAAATCTGCCACCAAGCTCATGGTCTACAGGGCTGAAGTGATACCCGCCCTCCTGTATGGCTCAGAAACATGGATCATATACAGTAGGTACCTCAAATTGCTGGAGAAATACCACCAACGATGTCTCCGCAAGGTCCTGCAAATCCAATGTCAGTGTTCTTGATCAGGCCAATATCCCGAGCATCGAAGCACTGACCACACTCAACCAGCTCCGCTGGGCGGGCCACATTGTTCGCATGCCCGACACAAGACTCGCAAAGCAAGCGCTCTACTCGGAACTTCTACATGGCAAGCGAGCCCAAGGTGAGCAGAGGAAATGTTTCAAGGACATCCTCAAAGCTTCCTTGTGCAACATCCCCATTGACACCTGGGAATCCCTGGTCAAAGACCGCCCCAAGTGGAGGAAGTGCATCCGGGAGGGCGCTGAGCATCTTGAGTCTCATCGCCGAGAGCATGCAGGAACCAAGCGCAGGCAGCAGAAAGAGCGTGCGGCAAACCAGTCCCACCCACCCTTTCCTTCAACCACTGTCAGTTCCACCTGTGACAGAGACTGTAATTCCCGTATTGGACTGTTCAATCACCTAAGAATTCATTTTTAGAGTGGAAGCAAATCTTCCTCGATTTCGAGGGACTGCCTATGACTGAGGTGGATTGACCTTTGGGAGAGCCAGCACAAGCGTGATGGGCCGAGTGCTGTGAAATTTCTATGATTATAGGACAGCAAACCCAAGAACTTGCCATCCATAAGCCAATAATAGTCTCAAAGGTGCGTGCTGATCCAGGTTTTTAGCCCGAGTATTGATTTCAGCAGCAAGCTGTGCCTCATCGCATATTTTGTTCCAGTGGGAGGCTCTCTTCCCCTGGCTTCTTGCCAAAACGTCAGCAGATAGCTGTTTCCCAGAATATTAATGAAAGTCACTTCACTTGTGATCCCATTTATCCCGGAATTTAACCAGCGTCCTTTGACCACAAAGCCTTCAATTCAATCAATTTAATTAGTTCATGACTAAATTAAATCCAGTGAGATTTGTTTTGTTATTAAAATCAGCTCGGCCATTTAGTTGTGTGGAACATAATGACAAAGAACAATTCTGCAGCTCAGCCAAGTTATTATGAGGAAGATAGCATTTTCTCCCAATAAAGAGTTTTATTTTGTACAACATTCTCATTAACTTGAAGTTCCCTCCCTCTTACTGACTGAGTCTGAATGCAGCACTCAGATTATATCAGCAAGTGGCAATTAGGTTGTAATTTTTTTAAAAGGTTAGCTAGCTGTGGTTTGGTACAGAATATATGTCCCTTCCAAAATCAAAAACAGACTCACAGGGTGCGTTATCTGCGTGAGGCATAACCCAGATCCCTGATGTTCAATTTGTTTAAGTACCTAAATTCAAGAATGTTCTGCTTTTTCAAGCCCAAAGTAATCACATACTCATAACAGCAAGTAAGAATTCCAACAAAATGTCTCTTAATATTTATTGGTTTGATCAGACATTCAGATTTCCACTATAAATGTTAAATCAAAATTCTGTCTGTAACAGGAAATTGCTCGGAGGAGATTTGATTTTTGGAAAAGCAATCTGTCGAACTAAGTAAACAGAGCAGGACCCCCGTATATAGTGCAGCAGGATTCAAATATTAACTTCCACTATATTTCTATCAATACTTTTCCTCCCATTCAGCATGTACTGCCCCATTATGTTGAAATGACACTCGCTCATTTTCTAGCTAGTTGTTTGCCTAGTTTTCCCACTACAGTAGTACAAATGCCAGATTAAAGTTTGATATGATTCCATAAATGTAAAAGGGAACAGGACAAAGTGGATAGCTCTTTCAGAGTGCGAGTGCGGGCGCAATGGGTCAAATGGCCCCCATCAGTGCTGTAACATTCTATGGGGTGGATTCTGGTCTTCACTGCCTGGATAGTACTCTGGTGGGGTGGATCGTCTGCCCTTTATTGAACCCGTTCAATTTTTGTTCCATTGGTTCTATAAAGGGAA